>NC_140492.1:117006121-117483621 GCF_964271855.1 Acomys minous | reverse complement strand
CCCTAACCCTAACCCTAACCCTAACCCTAACCCGTTCCCTAACCCTAACCCGTTCCCTAACCCTAACCCTAACCCTAACCCTAACCCTAACCCGTTCCCTAACCCTAACCCTAACCCTAACCCTAACCCTAACCCGTTCCCTAACCCTAACCCTAACCCTAACCCGTTCCCTAACCCTAACCCTAACCCGTTCCCTAACCCTAACCCTAACCCGTTCCCTAACCCTAACCCTAACCCTAACCCGTTCCTAACCCTAACCCGTTCCCTAACCCTAACCCTAACCCTAACCCGTTCCCTAACCCTAACCCGTTCCCTAACCCTAACCCGTTCCCTAACCCTAACCCGTTCCCTAACCCTAACCCTAACCCGTTCCCTAACCCGTTCCCTAACCCTAACCCGTTCCCTAACCTAACCCGTTCCCTAACCCTAACCCGTTCCCTAACCCTAACCCTAACCCTAACCCTTACCCCTAACCCTAACCCGTTCCCTAACCCTAACCCGTTCCCTAACCCTAACCCGTTCCCTAACCCGTTCCCTAACCCTAACCCGTTCCCTAACCCTAACCCGTTCCCTAACCCTAACCCGTTCCCTAACCCTAACCCTAACCCGTTCCCTAACCCTAACCCGTTCCCTAACCCTAACCCTAACCCTAACCCTAACCCGTTCCCTAACCCTAACCCTAACCCGTTCCCTAACCCTAACCCGTTCCCTAACCCTAACCCTAACCCTAACCCTAACCCGTTCCCTAACCCTAACCCTAACCCTAACCCGTTCCCTAACCCTAACCCGTTCCCTAACCCGTTCCCTAACCCTAACCCGTTCCCTAACCCTAACCCTAACCCGTTCCCTAACCCTAACCCGTTCCCTAACCCTAACCCTAACCCTAACCCTAACCCGTTCCCTAACCCTAACCCTAACCCTAACCCGTTCCCTAACCCTAACCCTAACCCGTTCCCTAACCCTAACCCTAACCCGTTCCCTAACCCTAACCCTAACCCTAACCCTAACCCTAACCCTAACCCTAACAACCCTAACCCTAACCCTAACCCTAACCCTAACCCTAACCCTAACCCTAACCCTAACCCTAACCCTAACCCGTTCCCTAACCCTAACCCTAACCCTAACCCTAACCCTAACCCTAACCCTAACCCGTTCCCTAACCCTAACCCTAACCCTAACCCTTCCCTAACCCTAACCCGTTCCCTAACCCTAACCCGTTCCCTAACCCTAACCCGTTCCCTAACCCTAACCCTAACCCTAACCCTAACCCTAACCCGTTCCCTAACCCTAACCCTAACCCTAACCCTAACCCTAACCCGTTCCCTAACCCTAACCCGTTCCCTAACCCTAACCCTAACCCTAACCCTAACCCTAACCCGTTCCCTAACCCTAACCCTAACCCGTTCCCTAACCCTAACCCGTTCCCTAACCCTAACCCGTTCCCTAACCCTAACCCTAACCCTAACCCGTTCCCTAACCCTAACCCTAACCCTCACCCTAACCCTTAATCCCCCACCCTAAATTCTAACCCTAACCCACTAACCCTGAACTCTGACACCTGAGTTTCCCACTAACTTCTGACACTCAATGCAACTTACCTTTTTACATGATAAATGTCACAGCATCAGCTTAGGAAAGAAAAGGTTTACATACAGAAAGCAAGTAAGGTGCCTCTGAGAGGAAAATAGCACTTTGCACAGCAATCAACTGTTGATAATACAGCAACACAACTACCATACATTTGATACAGTGTGTGTGGGAGGGTCATCCTATCCCAGCCACACACAAAGACACACTGGCATCACATAATTAAAACGAAAGCAATTTGTTACACAAAGAAATTCACTCATGCTGTTTTCTTGTGTACATTTTATATGTGTAACCCAGATAATGAGGCATAATTTTTTGTTTTGCTTTTATTTTATCAAAAAATAGAAAGCAAAACAAAACAAAAATAGATCAAAATAGAGACAGGGTTTCTGTGTCAAACAGCGCTGTCTGTCCTGGACTCACTTTGCAGCCAGGCTGGCCTGGATCTCACCGTGATCTGCCTCTGAGTGCTGGGATCAAAGGCAGCACCACCACACCTGGCAGATGCTGAGGCACCTAAAGGCTTAAGGAGTTTTTCTATATCATGAAATGGTTCATGTAATAGAAAGCATGTGGGCTTGAAGCCAGAGAAACTAGTTCTTCTCAGTTGGGGATATTATTTGGCAAGATTTAGGAAATGCTGCCCTGATGTAGGAAGCATGTCACTGGGGGTGGGTGACAGGCCGCTGTGGCTCTGTTTTGGTGCGTCTCATCCCTGCCCCCAGAGGCACTGGCATTGTCTCAGCTCCTGTGCCCAAGAAGCTACTGATGATGGCCAGTATTGATGACTGCTACACATCAGCCAGGAGCTGTACTACCACCCTGGGCAACTTTGCCAAGGCCACTTTTGATGCCATTTCCAAGACCTACAGCTACCTGACACCCGATCTCTGGAAAGAAACTGTGTTTACCAAGTCTCTTGTGAAAACACACACCAGAGTGTGGTTAAGAGGACCCAGGCTCCAACTGTAGCTACCACATAAGGGATTTTATAAGAAAAATAAAGTGGATTAATTCTGTTTAAAAAAAGAAAGAAAGAAAGAAAGCTTACATCCGGGGCTGGAGAGATGGCCCAGAGGTTAAGGGCACTGACTGCTCTTCCAAAGGTCCTGAGTTCAATTCACAGCAACCACAGGGTGGCTCACACCATCTATAATGAGATCTGGTGCCCTCTTCTGGCCTGCAGGTGTACATGCAGATAAAACATTGTATACATAAATAGAGAAAAAAAAAGGAAAAAGGAAAGTTTAGATCCACACACCATGTCCAGATTTACTCTCTGCTTCATGCTGCAGGTTGAGAATGTGAGCTGAGCTTCCTGCTGTAGCTGCCATGTGTGACACTTGTGGCATTGCCACCTTCATGGTGATCCCTTTTGCCATCTTAAACCAAATTAAACTTGTATAGCTTGCCTTAGACATTGATTTATCACCGCAAAAGAAAATGTAATTAAACACATCCATAAAGTTTTATACCTATAATTGAAGAGAATTGTGAAATCTAAAAGGGATACATAACTATTTGATTTCATATTTTTAGAAGACTTTGCAAGTCAAAATAAAGAGGGACATCATAATGTTTGAATAGATTTTGACACTTGTCATGTTTCTTCTCAGTAAACAATCTTGTGTAATTGAATGTAAGTGTGTTGGCTAAAGATTTTACCAAATCCTTTATAGCCCTAGATTCCCTTGTGTATGAGTTCTTTCAGGTCCTCAGAGACCACTGTGACACGCAGGGGCTTTCACCGGTTGCTTACACACTAAAGGTTTTTACTCTTCTGTAAGAAAACAAAGTGCAAAACTTTACCACACTGACTACATTTAGGGGTCTCTGAAGTATGATTTTTTTTTTCTCATGATGACTAAAACTGCTGCCACACACCAAGTCTTTACCACATTGCACACGTTTTCTCTGCAATGTGTGCTCTTTTATGTATTTGCAGGTAACTGTGTTGTGAGAAGGGTTTGTGACATTGGTTACACTTTAAGGTTTCTCTTCAGTGTGTTCTGTCACACACTCAAATATGTGTACGACTGGTTTCATATATAGTTTCATTACGGGTATGAAACCATAATGATTGGAAGTTCTACCACATAGCTCAGGGGCTAAGAGCACTGACTGCTCTTCCAGAGGACGCTGGTTCAATTCCCAGCACCCACATGGCAGCTCACAACTGTCTGTAACTCCAAGATCTGACACCCTCACACAGACATATATGCAGGAAAAACAGCAATGCACATTGAAATAAAATTAAACAAGTTAATAAAAAGATTACTTTTAAAAATAATTGATCCTTTTTTGTAATCACAAATTGCAGTCTGTCAGTGAAAATCAGCAACTGGCTAAAAAATTATCTTGCTTGCTTTCACTTTGTTGATCTATAACATGCTGCTTAGTTGTGAATATATGTAGGTTCTTGGGAATAATTTGTTTTCTTCACCTGCAATGTGAAAAAGGTTTTTGTGTAAAAATATTGGGGTGTATACTATTTTTACATGGCCATTCACTAAAAGAAAAATAGAATGTAATCACTTTATAATGCTTGGAAGTTGTTTGTTGGGATATGTAAGCTATAAGAAAAATAAAGTTGTTGGAACGTGCCTTGCTTCATCTACTGTGTGTGTGTGTGTGAGAATATTCCATCCTTTTTATTTTTCTTCTTTGCTAGTGACAAGCAAAACTGGACCCCAGCTGCTGGCCAAAGGGAGAACTGGCTCCAGTAAATCAAGCCAGATTCCATCAGAGAAAAGTCTGGTGAGTGATCAGTCACCAATACTATGTCCTGCCTCAATTTACCCTGTACTGTTCAAGCTGGCCTTCAGCAGAAATGTGCAGAGGCTTCACCTTATTAAATACACTCACAGGGTTTCTATCCAGTATGAACTTTTTCATGCCTTCGAAGATGACTGGGACATATGAAGGCTTTACTATACTCATTAAATTCATAGGGTTTCTCCCCAGTATGTGTTCTTTTATGATATTGGAAACTACTGTGATGTGCAAAGGTTTCACCATATTACATAGATTCAGAGTATTTCTCCACAGTGAATTATTTCATACCTTTGAGGAAGGCTCTGATGTGCGAAGGCTTTACCATATTGAGTATATTCAGAATGTTCCTCTCCCATGTGACCTTTTTCATGCCTGCAAAAATAATTAGCGCATGTGAAAGCTTTCCCACATTCATTACACTGAATTAATTTTCCTCTGTGAATTAATTTTACAGTTGGATCTAATGGTAAAGAGGAACCAGATCTTAAGGTTTTATCACTTTGTTTACATTCAGGGTTTTCCCCTTCTTCGTGTGTTGAATACGTGAAGATACCTATGGTAGTGAGAGCGTTTATTACATGGCTCACATTTATAGCATTGTTTTTCTATATGATGTTTTTCATATATATGAGGAGAACTGGAAGAACTCAGAGCTTTACCACACTGACAGCATTCACAAATTTTTCTATAGTGTGAGTCATAACACATTTGAAAAGTGAACCAGGACAAACAGAATTTTCACATTCTTAGTACTCAGAGATTTTCTGCAGTGTGAGATTGTGGAGGTTCATAAAGATGGTGGAAAACCAATTAATTGTAAACTTGTATCACATTCATAAAGTCTAATCAAAGTGGGAACTCCTACATATCTCCTCATTGTTCTGGAGAGAGGTATGTTGCTTCTTTCAATATCCATATGCTCACATGGCTTGTATCCATTGTGACATAGGATACACCCATTAAGAATAAAAAAATGAAAGGTTTCCACATTGTATTCAGTTTGATTCTTGTTACTCACAGACATATTAGAGTTTCTCCACAACATTCATGGTTATCATAAACTGCCCTCTCAATGGTATTAGCAACATTACTACAAGTCTATGTCTAACACTAGCAGTGCTGTGGACTTTTTGCTTATAGGTTTTGGACACATACCTATCACATATTCAACATGTATTCCTTTGGCAATGTCTAAGTGGTATGAAACTAAAGCGACTGGCAGTTCTACAGCACAGCTCTAATCGGGTTACGATTCAAATAGTGACATCTGTTAAGTCATTGTTTCCTTGTTTCAGTTCTTAGATGAATGTCTTAAGAACACAAATCAGCGCTGGAGAGACGGCTCAGAGGTTAAGAGCACTGACTGCTCTTCCAGAGGTCCTGAGTTCAATTCCCAGAAAACACATGGTGGCTCACAGCCATCTATAATGTGATCTGGTGCCCTCTTCTGGTGTGCAGACGTACATGCAGGCAGAGCACTGGATATATAATAATTAAACTGAGGAGAAAAAAAAAAAAGAACACAAACCAGATTCCTGACATTGAGGTGCATGGTTTTGTGAGAATGTAATAATCATCACTGAACTTAAAGCAGTGGGGTTTTGGTTTTTTTCATGTTTTTTTGTTCATTTGTTTTTTGGTTTTGGGTTTTTTGTTTGATTTTGTTTGTTTTTTGAAGATAAAACTAACCCTGAGTTTTATAGCAAACCGTATTGTACAGACTTGGGGTTTTAGAGGTCCAGACAAGCTGGGTCCCTCACTTGCCCCTTGCTGGGGTGCTTTCTTCCCTCCCTCAAGCGCCCTCAAGGTCAAACCTTTCTCCAACCCCAGGCCCACCCCTCCCATCTGCCTTTGGTCTGCCCAGCACCCACCCCCAACCCATGCACCTTCCTGTAACCTGAGGGATGTTGATAGATTCCCCTCCCCTCCCCCCATGTGGTACAATCCAGTTCCCCATGGCCTAAATTGAGTGGGACCTGGACCCAACTCCTCCCTCAGGCTCTTGAAACCCCACACTCACACTGGAAGAAGGAAAGGGGTGGAGAGAGGGGAGGTGCCAAGAGTCTGTTAACTAAGTTCCCACAGCAACTAAGAGGGACTGTTTCCAGTCTTAGTGCTGATTTCCAGAAGGGTCCATTGGCTGCTGTTTCCATGGCAACCAGGAGTGGCAGTTCCCTAGGCAAATGGGACACAAGTGTCCATGACAATGAGAGAATGGGATGAGCCAAGCTGGAGGAGTCCCATCTCACCCATCTTTAAGCTGACATCCCCCACCAGGTCAGACAGGTGGAGCTGTTAGAGACAGTAATGCAAGAGAGCTGGGGGTGGGACAGTCCAAACGGGGTGCCCACTAGCCCAGGTTAGGTCAAGCTGGACCCCTCACATCACAGTCCCCCAGATCAGAGATTCCCCTGGTTCAGTACAGATGAATGTTCAAGTATTGTGTAGAGAGCCAGGCAGGGGTCTGGGCTACCCCTCACCACTACCCTGGGCCACAAGCTGAACAGCAGGTTGACTCGCAGCCCCCACTCCTTGTAATAGCTGCCATTTTCAGTGACGTTCAAGGAGTCAGGGTCAGGGAAAGAACTGAAATCTGGACAGGGGGAAGGGAGAGGAGCAACCCCACAGAGAGGGAACGAGCCCCACATCTGCTCCTCTCCCGGGCCCCAGTCCTGGCATTTCCTGGTTTATAGAGCCCCCTATCTGACTCCTGGATCCCCAACTGCTCCTCTGGTTTCCCCTTTTTGGACCCCCATCCCACCCAACTGGTCTTTGTTCCCTGAACCCTGTTGGTCTGCTCTCTGCCCTCCCCGCACCCATCCATCACCTCCCACAGCCCCATGGCTCCCAGGATCCTGCCCCCTCACTCTTCTCTACTAAAGACTTGCACCTTCACCTCCCCACCATCCCTTTAGCTCAGCACCTCCCCTGTACCTCTTGACCCACGGCCCCAAGGGGATGGACAACGTAGCAGGTGGAAGGCAGAGATGGGAAGCAAAGATCCCCAAAGATATCAGTGCAGGTGGGAAAGGGGAAGGCTGGCTCAAGTCCCTGGGAAGAAATCCAAAGATATTAAACTGAGGAGTGTCAAGTCATGAAGGAAATAACCAGGTCTCCCATTAGGGGGTGAAATGAGGAAGTGAGATTTAGGAGCTCTTGCTGAGTCCTGGGGAATGGGGCATTGACACCCAACTAGCTGTCCTTGAGAAGTGGTTTCTACTCTGGGCAATGGAAGGGGCCAGGGGGCCCAGCAGCTGACAAACAGAACAAGCTTCGGGTGAGAGCTGGTGGCAGGAGCACAGGTCCAGGTGGAGACCTAGGCAGAGAAAAAACAGGAATGCAGTGGTCCATGAGGTGGTGGCATACAGCGAAATTGAGCTGCATCAGCGTCTCCTGGAGAGGGGACATGGGCGCTGTAATGAGGTGGACACTGGGGTCTCCGATATGGGCACCATGACTCAAGCCGAGGGCACTGAGCTGGGGAGCATGGCGCAATAGGAACCTCAGGGAGGCATCAGTGAGCTCCAGGCCTGAGGGGAGAAGTTCTGCCACCCCCTGCAGTCAGCCTTGGCTCTTGATTTGTCCCAGTTTGGTGTATGGTGAAGGCAGTGGCAGCTCACAAAGCTGAGTACCAAGAGCCATGGTGCAAGCAGTGGGGTGGCGCCCAGGGCAGAGACGGAGAGCCAGGACCGCCCAGAAAGTACCAACTTCTGCAAGCCTTGCAGTTGGCTAAGAAGCCACATGAGCTGCTTTTTGTGGAGATACCTATCCAGCTTAGGTCCAGAGAACATGGCTGGTGGCAAACCATCCCATTAAGCATGGGTGGGGTCAGCGACTTCCTCCAGCTTAGGTCCATCCAAGGCCACAGACACTTGTTATAGCACCAGCGGCCCCAGCAGACTCGCATAGCTCTCAGGGTCCAAGGTACTGGAAGACATGGAGCCATGCAGCCCAAGGCAGCAGCCAAAGGCAGAGTGTCCGGCTCAGGGCTTCAAGGGGTGAGGGCTTATAACTGTGGAGGCCATGGTGGTGGGGCAGGGCCCAGGGGCCAACTGAGCAGTGGTCCCACTCTGTCAGGACATTTAGCCCACTGCCACCTCATGGTTTCCCTTCTCACTAGAGCTATGCAAGGCTGGCTGAAGGCCATTCCATGCCTCCGCAGGAACTTTGTCCACACTAAGCGATGTGTCCTAGGAGTCTGAGTCTGTGTCTGAGTCCTAGGAGGAAGAAGAGGTATCAGGCACCCGCTCCAGGAGCTGGCACATACGCTTGAAACACTCAAGTTTCTCCCTCTGTGGTGATGGGGATGGCACTGCCAGGCCCTCAGCAGAAGCCATAGGTGGCTTGGGTTTCTCCCAGTTCTCGGGAAGGAGCCCAAGGTGGAAGGATGACAATGCCCGGCCGGAATTCAGAACCCTGGGGGGCAGAAGGCCAGGGCTGCCTGGGTCAGCTCCTCAGAGGAGGCAGGCATCTTCCACCCACCTTCTTCAAGTGCCTCTTGGCCTCCTTTCACCTTTTCCCTTGGGGTGGGGGTCTCATTCCCTGCCTCCCACTCCTTCCATTTGGGGGCCCAGACACATCGTCAGGGGGAGGGACAGCAGGTAAGGGTCCCTTTCTTCTAGGCAGAGGTGGAGGTGGTGGCTCCTCTGTCAGCTTCCATCCACCCCTCACCACTGTCAACCCTGTGGTGCCCTGGACCCTCACCTGCATCCTTGTCCATCCTTCCTGGGTACCTTGGGGGCACTCCCAGCAGTTGGGGATCTCTGAATTGATAGCACCCTGAGCCTTTCCCATCTTCAGGAAGCCAGGGTGGATGATCAAGTTGCAGACTGTACACTCCAATGAGGCTCAAACCAAACTTTTCTTCCTCTCCATCCACCTTCCTCCTTCCCAGCTTCCCCACACAGAAGGCACACAGATGTGTGTGGGAGCATGGGTACAGTGAAATGCCGAAGCAGGCAGGACTGCTTCATGCACCTGCTCCGCCGACGCCCTCAGCTTCTTCATATCTCCTCAGAAATGGCAGTCCCTGCACTCAGTTCGCACATGCACACTGCCAAAGCAGGCAGACTGCTTCATGTGCCCGCCCCGCCAACGCCCCCAGCTTCTTCAGGTCTCCTCAGAAATGGCAGTCCCTGCACTCAGTTCGCACACGCACACTGCCAAAGCAGGCCGACTGCTTCATGTGCCCGCCCCGCCAACGCCCCCAGCTTCTTCAGGTCTCCTCAGAAATGGCAGTCCCTGCACTCAGTCCGCACACGCGTACAGCTGTGTGGGCGCACGGGCGCAGCGCAATGGCAAAGCAGTCAGGACTGCTTCAAGTGCCCGCCCCGCCGACGCTGGCAGCTTCTTCATATCTCCTCAGAAATGGCAGTCCCTGCACTCAGTTCGCACACAGGCCTGGCAGCGGCAGCAGGTTTGCCGGCAGCGCGCTCCAGCGCCGGGACGGTTGCACAGGGCAGGAAATGCTCAGAACGCCTCTGTCCACGCCTCCTGAGGGCGCTTGGCCCCTCCCTCCAGCGGAGGGCAGGACAACAGCGAGTGGAGGTCCGGAGCGCCGGGGGCGAGGCCCTCCCACCGGCTGCTACAAGGCAGTTCCAGGGAAAGGAAGGTCCTGCTCTGGAGGGCTCAGTCACTCAGAGAACCCAGGCAAACGGGGGGGGGGGGGGGGGGGAGCTCCTTGGATGCAGGGTGCTCAACTTCTGCCCATGCCCCATTTAGTCCTGGGTACGAGTCTCAGCTCCCCATCCTCACCTCTCCCCAAAGCCTCCTGACCCTAAACTGGCCCCTTCCCAGCTCCAACTGTCCAGCTGTCCAGGGAAAGTTCCGGGCCACCCCCCACCATTTCTGGGGTTCAAACACCTCCCACCTCTGGTTCACAGGGAGGGGGGTCGCTGCAACCTGCCCCCATCCCTGCGTCTGGCCATGTACTGTGGCCCCCTGACCTACAGGGCGCGCAAAGCGGGGGTCAGTTTTTTCGTTTTTGAACACTGTTGCTTTTCTTTAAAACTTGCAGGACACATTAAAATTTCTTCCGCAGGACATTTATCAGGTTGAACATGAAAATTACCTTCCATGTCTTCTAGACCTTGACAACGTTCTTCAATAATATAGTCTTCCAAATTGTAGCCTAAAATATAGTACTATAAAATATATTATTGGAAATTATGAAAAATTGAAATTATTATATTCAGAGTCTATAAGAACCATGCCTGATTTATTCACCTCATTCTTCTTCCTCATTTTCAATTGAAATTACAGAAGAACATCAGTAACAGAGAAACATTTGTCCCCTGACTTTAAAAAGCAAAAGATAATTCAGTCCTACCTACAGCAGCTTGGTTCGTGTAGGTCTCAAGTATAACATCCTTGTAGAGACTCTTCTGGGAAGGATCCAGCAAAGCCCACTCCTCTTCCTGAGTGAAGTTCACATGCTCATCATCATAGGTCACTGCATCCTAAAGTATGCTGTACATGTGTACACAGAAAGCAGAATACTGACATCACTGTACATGTCTGCATCATTGACAACATAGTCATGTAACTCTGGTGCTTCCTCCACTCATTTCCAGACACAAAAGTTCTACTGTAACCACCAAGTCATTTTAGAAGGAAACTGAATACTGAGGTTCATCTCCATCAAGGGCCAGCCTTGACACACGTGGTTAGTATTTGCATAGGACACAGTGTTGGTAAATTCCAAAGAACCATCTGATGCTTTATCAATTGAGCTATTTAGTTTTTCTGGCTCTTCTGCTGCCAAAGCCTCTCCTTAGCTAAGGAGTCTATTGTTTAACAGCAGGTGGCTGTGACAGTGTCCTGCTGTAAACAACAAGAGGTTGTAAAAGAAAAACCTTAGTTTGCTTTTAAGCTTAGTGGCTGACTTAGACATTCAACAGTGGCTTGCTAGAAGCTAGAAACCTGAAAAAGGCCAAGGAATAGTTCTGGACTGGTTTTCTTGTGGCCAGCTAGACAAGGGGGGCGGGGGGGGGGGGGGAGGAAAACAAAACTTTACACATACATTCATACAAGTAAAATAAACATGATCTTTGACCAGAAGACTTCCACAAGCTTTCCTGTGGTGATGGCGTTGATTTTAGCAGTCTCTTATAAAGAATGCAGCAAATCCAGGCCATCCTCAGGGGAACCCGACCCTGGCTGTGGCTCTTCCACTATATCAGCTCATTTAAGCAATGAGACATGCAGACAAGTACACATTCATACACACAAAGGAGGTCCCAACTTTACACACACACACACACACACACACACACACACACAAACATACACAAACATGTAGACATTTAAACATGCATATACATATCTATTCACATGTGAACATATATACACAGACACATAGTAAATGAGTAGGACAGGCTCTAGCAAGCCCCTCTCTCTTTTATTCTTGTCCTAGATTTTTATCCCCCCTACACAATTATTACACAGAAGAATTACAGTAGGACTATTGATTTTAAGTGATTTCATTAGAACTATATCTAAATATACATTTTCTGCTCATTAAAGTTTAAATAGTAGTTTTATCTATAAGCGCACTAAGTTCCAAGCAGAAGCTTTATCTTTCTCTTACTTCATATGTACATTATGTGTTCCAAACAAGAGTTTTTGGTGTCAAAGTTGTTATCAAGAAACAGGTGTCTGGCGCTGGAGAGATGACTCAGTGGTTAAGAGTGCTGCTTACTCTTCCAAAGGTCCTGAGTTCAATTCACAGCAACCACATGGTGGTTCACAACCATCTGTAATATGATCTTATGCCCTCTTCTGGCCTGCAGGTGTAAATGCAGGCAGAGCACTGTATGCATAATAATAAGTTAATCTTAAAAAACAAACAAACAAACAAACAAACAAAAAACAGGTGTCTGTCCTGTCTAGTATAGAAAATCATTTGTTCTTTGTTTTTATATTCATATGGTCTTTCTTATTGTAGTAAACACCCAGAACTCAACCTGGACTAAACCTAGAATGAATGTATTCCTTTGATCATTAATTTGTCTCAATCTTGTTTTTCTTTCTGGTATAACTCATGTGGTTCACAGAACTCCTAGCAGTTTTTTGCTGATTTGTAGGAGAGCTAGAAGTTACTTGAATCTATTCAGAAATTACTATCAGGAACTATATAATCACCTTCATAAGATTATGCAGGAAATCTGCATAATGCATTATGCCAGACAAAAGAGAGAAGCATAGAAAGACAGTATAGCAACAGGAAGCAGTTTTGAGGCAAAATCAATTAGGCTTTTCCTAAATCAGGCTTGCTTTTGCCAATCCTGCATAGCTCTTGGCATTTGTCATTTCTGTGCCCTTTGAACAGGAAATAGCCTTGCAAGAGAACTGCCAATTAACAGACACAGAGAGAGAAGCACACATATCACACATCAGAGAAATTGTAGGAACAATTATTAACAAAAAAAAATGATGGGCAAGATAGGTGTACTTGCTCATGCCTTTAATCTCTGCACTCAGGAGGCAGAGGCATGTGCCAGCCTATTCCATGCCATGACTTCCAAGACAGTAAGGAGTACATATTAAGA
This sequence comes from Acomys minous, assembly GCF_964271855.1. Classification (NCBI taxonomy): domain Eukaryota; kingdom Metazoa; phylum Chordata; class Mammalia; order Rodentia; family Muridae; genus Acomys; species Acomys minous. The sequence goes on along the minus strand of NC_140492.1, from coordinate 117,470,707 downwards.
TCCTGACTCCCTTGGAAAAAAAATCAAACAAACAAAAAAGACGGAAAAAACTCAGAGGTCTTTACTGAAGTCCCTACAAAGAATTATACATTCACTCCTATTCAATATTCATCTTCCATAACCCTGAGGTACCCCATCTTACACTTTAATAATAATAAGATTTTACTACAAAGGGAATGCATGTTTAAGCATTTATAAATGAACAGAAGGAAATAGTAGCAATATAAATGTAATAAATATAAATAGCAATATAAATAAACAAAATAGGACAGGAGAGATGGCTCACCAATTAAAAGCTCTTGCTGATATTGGAAATAATTGAGGTAAGCTGGGCATTGGTGGTGCATGCCGTTAATCCCAGCACTTGGGTGCCAGAGGCAGGCAGATCACTATGAGTTTGAGGCCAGCCCAGTCTCCAAAGTGAGTCCAAGACAGCCAAGGCTACACAAAGAAATACTGTCTTGAAAAACAAAAAATAAAAATAAGAAATAAAATAAATAAAATTTTAAAAAAAGTGAAGGAAAAAATAATTGAGGTCAATTGTCATTATTTACATGGGGCTCACAACTATTCATTACTCCAAGTTCAGGAGTTCTGACAGCAGTGAAGAGGAAGCACACATGATATACATGTTCATGCATACAGGAAAAATACTCATATTCATACAAAAGATTCAGAACAAACACATGTAGGAAGAAAGTCACACACCTGCAATGCAATGACTCAGAAGGCTCAGGTCCGTATTAATATCATGAATATATGCCATCATAAAAAAAAGATTACACTCTCTGCCAAATTTCAAACTTCAAGATGTAGATGAAGATAAGCACAACAGCATATGCCTCCTTATATGAAAACCTACATTCCAAGAAGTTCCGCTAACTTTATTTAAAACAAAACAAAACAAAACAAAACAAACAAAAAACAGAGAGCTAGAGAGATGGCTCAGAGGTCAAGAGCACTGGCTGCTCTTCCAGAGGTCCTGAGTTCAATTCCCAGCAACCACATGGCGCCTCACAACCATCTATAATGTCATCTGATGCCCTCTTCTGGCCTGCAGATGTGCATGAAGGAAGAGCACTGTATACATAATAATAATTAATAAATCTTTAAACAAAATAAAAAATAAAATTAAGAAAACAGCCAGGCATGCTGGCTCACATCTAATCCCAGCACTCTGGAGCCAGAGTCAGGTGGATCTCTAAGTTTGATGCCTGTCTGGTCTACATACTTACTTTCAGGAAAGCTAGGACTATACAGAGAAACTTTGTTTTCAGAAACAAACACAACAAATTTAAAAATAAAAAAAAAATACCAGACTAGCAAATTAGCTTAGCATTGGGTAGCAATTACTTCTACTGTATCTAGAGTCTATACTGATGCAGGCATGACAGCATGAGAAGGAAGCTGACTGATCAGTTTTAACCACAGCACAGTAGACAAAAAGAACAGGAAATGGATTGAGTCTATAGACAAGCAAATTTCATCCCCAATAAGGAATTTTGTTGAATGGTTATTAATATTTATAATTTTTAGATAATCAGTGCTTATTCCTTAACCAAAGCACCACACAGAGAGAATAGGATCTGTTTAATTAGCAGAGAGCATAATACTAAGCAATAATTACCCTATCCTAAACCTCCAAGCTAGTATACCTTCCTCCAATTCAGATTTCACACATTATACTTGCTTTTTACTGTCTCCTAGGTCCAGTTCATTTCTCCTGGTGTTGCCTGGTCCTGTACACAGGCATCCTTCCTTTCCTTCCTGATCCTTCTCCTCCCCTCACTGGACCAGGATGTCCCACCTAGTCTCTGTTACTGCTCAGCACTGGCTAGTTGACTTTTATTAGCAATAAAGAGAACAAAAGGTGACACAACTTGACACAAACTTGACACCAGAGATACTTGAAATAAACATCACAATGCAAACTAGATAGTGGGGTAGAGAAATCAGCATTTGAATGAACAGGAGTAAACTGTACACAATACACAAACAGAATCTATAAAGGCTCCTCCTACAAAAGCATCCATACGCTCCCCAAAGAAAGCCACAAAGGACAGACAAGTGTTCAAAGGCAACCTCTAATCTAGGAGCTTTTTGACTCGAACAACTGCATTCTCACTATAGGATTATGGTCATCCTGTGACACAAATGCATTTAGTCTAATTGTAATGATCCTAATAATCTGCAACAGCACGATCACTGTTCAAATGCCCAAAGCAACAGCCTCTACACTGTTCAAATGTACAAGGTCACTTCTGACGATTACGACAATCTCTTGATTGACACATCTTATAGCAACCACATGGTGGCTCACAACCATCTATAATGTAATCTGATACCCTCTTCTACAGATAAAGCACTCATATGCAGTAAATAAAATAAATAAATATTTTGAAAAATTAAATAAAAAATAATACAAAAATAAAATCATTAAACAAGTTCTATCTCTCCAACATACAATGGCACAGAATAGTCCTTCTCATTCCAGTAAATAGGAATGTGTACACAGTGAGGGGAGATTAGACCAAGGCAAGAAACTCTGCAGGGCAAACACCAAATCCTGCAGCTCTGTCTCACACACATGGATCTTCATGTCAAAGGGTTAGGGTTAGGGTTAGGGTTAGATGGCCCTGTTCCTGTACCTTTTCACACATCCCTCAGTTTGGCTACTTTCACTCCCTATCTGCGTCTCTCCATGCAGATTTCTCAATGGCTTAGGTGTCTCAACATCTTGTTTGTGGTCTCAAAATGCAACTTAGACTTCATCCTCACAGCTTCAATGCAATGACCTCTCACAGCCTCCTCACTGGGACCATGAGGCTGCCAAACATAAATAGCTGGGACATTGCTGAACAGAAACCACAGAGGAAGAAATCTTTGCATCTTTCTTGTTTCCAGAACCAGCTCAATAAAGCAATCATGTCAAGATTGGCTTCTATGTTGTGATGGACCCTGCCACACTTGGACCACAGTAGCAGCAGCTTTTATATGAAGTTTCTTCCTGGGACTAGGAATCGCTTTGCATACTCTTTCCATTAATTTAAGGCTTAGCAGAAGGAAGTATTGCCCTTAGGGCACCTTGTTAGGCTTCCGATGCAGATCAAGGGCCCTCTTTCTTTTCTCCTTGAAAAGTCCTGCCTCTCTTTTAGCATTTGCTGAAAGTTTGAAAAGCCAAAAACCAATATGTTAACCATATCAATCACTTAAGTAACAAAAACCCAAACTGATGATTACAACTGGAAAACACAGACTTGCCAAGAAATGAGAGGCAAACCTTCAGGATCAAGAGGAGACAACTAACACTGTTTCTCCACAGAGAGTTCTCAAAGTAACAAACGCTAGAAGAACTCAGAACACACTAAAAATAAATAGACACCAAAGAGAAGAATCAGGGAGCAGCGGCAGCACCTGAGATGGAGCAGGGCATGGTCATGCCCACCGCACTGTGAGAGCCCAGTGGCCGCTAAGCTCCCGTGGGGCTGACAGGGGCAGCAGAGGCTCCAAAGCTTGGCGCCTCTGGCCCTTTGCCTCTGCTACCTGGGCGGCCAGGCGGCGGGCGCTGAGTAATCTGTGGCGCAGTCTTGGGCCCAAGGGTTGCCTCCCTTCCCATTCACGGCTCCGTGGCTCCATGTTCTATGATAAAGATGGGGATCTGGCTCACGAGTTCTATGAGGAGACAATTGTCACAAAGAATGGCCAGATACATAAGAATCTGATTCCTCAGGACATCGTGAGGCTGAATCCCCGCCCCTACTCCCCACCGAATACATGTGGATTTCCGCTGTGATGCTCTATGAAGTGTGAGCCTGTGGTATGCCAGACACAAGCACCCACTGCCCCAGCAAGAAACTCCTAGACTCAAGGTGTAGCTTCCATTCAGGAGTCAGGCTGATGCCACAACCCTGAATAAACTAAACACCGTTGGACCAAAAACCAAACAAACAAAAACAACAAAGAATCAATGAAACAGAGTTGATTCATTGCAAATAACCAAAATAGAATATGCAAATTTTAATAATTGGAAACAAAAAGGAAAAACAAGCAGACAATGAGGAAATCCTGAGAATAGTTAAGGACACATTTAAAAAACCTGTACTCCAACAAATTAAAAATCAAAAAGAAATGTATAATTTAATTGATAGGCAACTCTTACCAAAGTAAAATCAAGATGAGGTAAACAACTTAAGCAGACCTATAACCCCTAGTGAAACAGAAAAGTTCATTACAGGACTCACAACCTAAAAAACCCAGGAATGGATGGTTTTAATGCAGAAATAAACCAGACATTCAGAGAAGACAACACCAATACTGCTCAACCTATTCTACAAAACAGAACCAAAAGGATTATTATCCAATTCATTTTAAGAAGCCACAGTTACCTTGATATACAAAGCACATAAATACTCAACAAATAAAGAACACTGCTGACATATTTCCATCATGGACATAGATGCAAAAATACAGAATAAAATATTTGCAAAGAAAGATCAAAAGGATCATACACAATGTTCAAGTAGGCTTCGTCCCAGAGATGCAGGGATGGTTCGACATACAAAAATCAGTAAATGTAACCCACCATATAAATAAAATGACAGAAAAAAGAAAAACACACAGGATCATCTCATTTGCCACCTACCAAGCCTTTGACAAAATCCAACACCAATTCATGATAACAGTCTTGGAGAGATTAGGGATACAAGGGACATACCTGTTGTGGTTAATTTATCAGTATAGTCTAATAATGTTATTATTAGGCCTATAATTATCATTATGGCAGTATTTTATAACCCGCTAACAATCAGTCAAGACATAGACACCTGTTATATTTTAAAATAGCTTTAGTTAACCTTGAGCAGGGCAGATATTTAATCCCTAAACTATTTCTTATGCCATCTGCTTCTAATAATTTCTATCAAGCTACCTCCCACCCATAATCACAAATACTTGCTAATTTTCAGCATCTGGACAAAATCTCCATGCACGCTGGCCATATGCTTCTCCTTCACCCAACCCATGGTGCAGCCTTCTTCCACCTCTCCCCTCCTCCTCCCAAGATTTTCTGTGTCTCCCAAAGCCCGGGAACCCTAGCCACACCCATCCCATCTGTCCTGCCCAGGGATGATGGCCTTTCATTGGACAAACAGGTTAGGCAAGATACAAGCTGGCAAGCAGTAATTAGCATCAAAATACACCAGACCCACCTCCAACACATACCTAAACATAATAAAGGGAATCTGCAGCAACCTTATACCAAGATCAAATTAAATGGGGAGATACTCAAAACAACTCCACTAAAAGCAGGAACAAGACAAGGCTATCCATTCTCCCCACATCTATTTGTTATTTTATTTGAAGTTCTAGCTAGAGCAATAAGACAACTGAACGAGATCAAGAGAGTCACAGACTCTATGGAATTTGAGTTCTGGAAAGATGTCAAGTCCCCAGGCAGACACAAGAAACTGAACCTGGAAACTGCAAGAACAAACAATACCCTTAACTGCTGAGTCACATCTCCCGCCCTTCAATGGTTCCTTAAGTAGCTACTGTGGACTCATAAATCAATGAACAGTGAGTCAGAAATGATGGAGCACCAAGGACGCTTTCTTAGGGCATAAGAGGAGTGACAGCTCAGGAAAGACAATCACAATGATTCAACATGACAAAACTGTTTCGGTACAGGGACTAAAGTACTAACAAAGCATCGTTCACCTAATTCAGACTGGAAAAGAGAATTTATATGTATTAGAAGTAGAGCTAACAGGGGGATACTGCACGATTTGACAAGGACTTCAGTGTTACCTTGTGCAGTGCTGTGGAAAGTCGTACACACATAAACCACAACTGAAGAAGACATGATGAGTTCCTAGAAACAAGTGACTAAATCAGCCTCCTACATGATACAGCTACAACACACAGAAAACAGCTGCTGTGTCTGAGGACTGGACAGATTAGCATGGAACTCTCCTTTCCATCGACAAACCTTATACTAATGCCCAAAGGAGAACACTGCATAAAATACAAAAAAAAGAGGAACAATAGAAAGTCCTCATGCAAAGCTGGCTTTACCTCAAAGCACAAAGCAGGTGAGCCCAAACAAATATATGCAAAAAATAATAAAATCATGGAGCAGTTACCAGGATCTACACAGACACAGAGATCATCTCTAAATAACACAGAAATGGAAAAACTGAGTTCACTCCAAGAATGCAAGGCTGTTTCAACAACTACAAATGAATCTATATAAGACACCAAATATGTAGACTCAGTGAGAGAAGGAAAATGGCTATGTTGATAGATACATTAAAGCCACATGGTAAAATATGACATTTTCTCAGTATAAAACCTCTCAAGGTATGAGGACAGAAGGAACATACCTCAGAATAATACAGACAGACACAAAGCTAAAGCCAACAGTGTGAAAAAGGACAACTGGAATAATTCCACTCTAATCAAGACTAACTCAACACAGAGCATCAGTGAGTACATGGTTCTCTGACAGAGAAAATTTTATGGGGACAATACAGTCAGAAAGCAAATGGATCTCCTTAAACAAAAAAACAACAACAGCAGCAGCAACAACAACAACTCAGCACAACAGTGGTGGCGCATGCCTTTAATCCTAGCACTTGGGAGGCAGAGGCAGATAGATCTCTGTGAGTTCGAAGCCAGCCAGGTCTACAAAGCAAGTACCGGACAGAGAAGGCTACAAAGAGAAATCCTGTCTTGAAAATAATCAAGGAGAAGAAGAAGAATCTCAATCAAACCACTCACACTGTCTTCAGATATCTTGGACTACATAGTAATACCATTAACAATGTCAAAAATAGCTATGCAGACTGAGGAGGTGGTCAGAGTCCTCAGTGGTCACATCCCAATTTGGATCCTATGTGCTACAATCTGAATCTGTCAGACATGCCCACTGGAGCTATACTGGAAAGACTATTTTTAGTAACAGAAGGTTTTCTGGTTCAATATGAGGGTAATTGCACAGGGGGAAAAATACACAGATTATACTTGGAACCTGACCAAAGCAAATGATAAGGAAGGTCACAGGCCCTGGAAAGGAATCCACTATGACATTTGCTACACACACCCTAACCCTAACCCTAACCCTAACCATAATCACTCAGAAGGAGTATTCTAATTTTATTGTAATCTATAGTGAGTTTTCTATCTATAATAGTGTGGCCTGGTGTCATGCTATCACAGCATGCATAGGGGGCTGGGCTCTCAAAGAGACACAGGACAAAGGGCTACCTAAGATTAACATATTAAAGGACACATTTTTGGAGAGGTGATTTCTTGCTGCCTGGTTCCCCTCTAAACTCTAGTCTCTCCTCGCCTCTCAGTCCTCTCGTGAGCTGGCTCAGTCTGGACTCTTCTAGATACATCTGGCTGTTTTCTCCATCATCCTGTAAAGCCCAAAATTGACCTGCAAACACCACCTGCCCAAGAACCAGATTAGCTACCTGGAATGCTGGGAGTTGTAGTTCTTCAAAAATAACTAAACCACATGGGAAAGTATGGTGACATGTAGATTTGTATTCATAAGCCCCTGTAGCTCTTGACCAAAGTCCATTTCTTGGTCAATATTTACAGTTTATAATAGTACCTGCTCAGGTGGTGAAATTGGTTTTTCTCCCAGGAATCTCAGGATGAACACAGCATAGAATAAACCTCAACCATACCCTGGAGCAGTCAGATCTTCAGTTTTCATCAAACCAAAGGTATAACATTAATAACTAAGCATTGAAGACACATTTGTGAATGCTGTGCTCACATCCAAGATCTTAATGTTTCCAACCGTAACTATGGTGCTTTATAAATTATATTTTCTGATTCAATCAAATTTGCACTGGTTCCACATATGACCAACATGTGCAAAGCTTTCTGTGGATGCCTATTCCCTGGGTCAAAGGACACGCTCTTGACTAGGCAAATAGAGGAACAGGGAGTTAAGAAAGCATGGGTGAATTTGAATTCGAGGAGATTTGTAACTGTGTAGCAGTGAAACCGGTGTGCAAATACACATACTGCAAATGCTCCATGAGATTATTTTATGAAAATTACTCTGGCAAGCATAAAAGAAATTAAAAAAAAAAAAAAACAACAACAAAAAAAAACCCCTCACAATAAATCCCCTACCGGACAATGGAAAGATATCATCAACATAATTGTGATAGTGGCCTGTTTAAGAGCAGGAGGCATCAATGTGGTGCTCTCATACTCTCTTCGGGTTGGGACCTAGCGCCAGGCAAGGAAAAAAAAAACAAAACAAAACCAAAAAACAAAAAAAAGAGCAGGAGGCAGAGGCAGGCGGATCATTGTAAGTTCAAGGCCAGCCTGGCCTACAAAGCGAGACTAGGACAGCCAAGGATACACAGAGAAACCCTGTCTCAAGGAAGAAAGAAAGAAAGAAAGAAAGAAAGAAAGAAAGAAAGAAAGACAAAGAAAGAAAGAAAGAAAGAGAAACAAAGAAAAAAGAAAGAAAGAAAGAAAGAAAGAGAAACAAAGAAAGAAAGAAAAAAAGAAAGAGAAACAAAGAAAGAAAGAAAGAAAGAGAAACAAAGAAAAAAAGAAAGAAAGAAAGAAAGAAAGAGAAACAAAGAAACAAAGAAAGAAAGAAAGAAAGAAAGAAAGAAAGAAACAAAGGCAGCTGAGGAAATCACGCTCTGACCTGGGAGAGTCCAGGGCCGCTGGGCTGCTCCTGTCGGCCTGCTCTGCCTGGCTGCTGTACCTGTGGCTGTGCTGCTGACTGCTGACTGTCCCAGCAGCAGCCAGGAACCTGCATCTGAGGAGAGTTGTTGGGTTTCTGTAAACAACCTGCCCACACATGTTGCCCAAACACAGAAGAAATTGGTGCATATTCATAAAGACCCGCCCACTATCCCTCACTTCCAGTCACCTTTCCAAGGGCCACCCAGATTTTTTCTCTTCCTTGTCACTCTCCTGGTTTTTAGTGTCCCTGCCCTGCAGAGACTGGCCCCTCCCACTCCTTCTCAAGTTGCCACACAGCTCTGTAGGCTCAGTTCTCTTAACCAATATATTTTATTACAACTTATTAACCGAACCTACGTCACTTATAACCCGACTAACCAAAACAATAGGAAAAGAGGATTAAAGAACACAGTAACAATTCCGTAATGATATCAGTTCCGAGGAACGAATCTCCTGGTGTAATCAGCAGGATTTCTTCTACTGGAGCCTGGAGTAACCAGAACCCGGAACCTCAGCAGGAGCCGGAGCCCTGAAGTATTCCCTTGAGCGGTTAGCGAGGAACAGGCAAAACTATCTGTAGTCTCCAAAGGCCCCGCCTCCAGTTCTGGGCTCATTTATATATCTCCTCCCAGAGTCCGTTCACGGGATCTTTTCAGCTGGAACCAATGAAGCTCACACAGGAGGTGGTTGGTCTTCTAGTGGATTAACCTCACCTGTTCTCTCACAAGACTGTTCTGATCCTACACTTGGGATCATAAAAAACAGGTTTATCTCTCCTTCACAGCTCCTACTGTCAGGCTGCCCCGCTCTGCTCTGCAGGCCTCCCAGCATTCTTGCTGCCAGCCTAGACCAGAACTGAGTCTAGTAAGATGCTGCACCCCAATATCTGAGCCCTATAGTGAATTCTGAACCCGTCACATAAAAGATAGGCAGCCTAACTTGTTAGCTTGGAATAGCCTCCTAGGCTGAAAAACACAGGGCAAAAAATATCCAACACACCAATTCCAATTTCTTTTAGTCTCATTCACAAAACAAATTATTTTTTAAAAAAAGTACTAAACACCAATCACAACCATAGCCGTATCCCCTAAAAAGAGCAATTTAAATAATATCAAACATTAAAAACACAGTGTGATGAAGAGAAGCGCAAGGAAAATGGTGGATGGTGTGGAAATGTGATGAAATGGACAAAGGAACTGAGGACAATGTAAGATAAGAAAACTGCCTGGCATGGTGGCGCACGCCTTTAATCCCAGCACTCCGAGGCAGAGGCAGGTGGGTCGCAGTGAGTTCAAGGCCAGCATGGTCTACAAAGTAAGTCCGGGACAGTCAAGATAATATAGAGAAACCCTGTCTTGAAAAAAAAAAGGCTAATATCAAAATATATAAAGGGAAAGCCTTTATATATACTGTGTAAGGGCACCAGATATTGACTAACACCCCTTTCAAAAAACATTTTTACACAAATGGTAAGTTTATTTGTTACAGTTACATCTCAGGTTATTTTCAATTTTTTATACTAAAAAGATTTATGTAAAAATTAAGGTGCTAAGTATAATCAAAGGTGTCTAGCTCTTTAACTTCCACTACATTGCTTACTTACAAAAAATTTCCCTCAAAGTCAAAGATATTAAAAATTCCTGATAAAATGTAACGTTTTCTTTCTCAGAATACGCAAGACCATTTGGGGAGGCTTTGTCTACAAAGTGAGTCCAACAGAGAAACCATGTCTTGAAAAAACAAAAAACCAAACCAAACAAACAAACAAACAAACAAACAAGAAACCAACCCCCCCAACCCAACCAACCAAAAACAAAAAAACCAAAAAACCACAAAACACAGACATAAATTAAGAGCTAGGAAAGAGAAGGAAAAGGTATGATTAATGGGTACAGGTCCAAGTTTCAAACACATTACAAAAAAAAGCAATGGGGGAAAATGCCTTGGGGGAAAAAATAAAAAATAAACTTTAAAAAAAAAAAAAGGAAGGATTGGAGAGATGGCTCAGAAGTTAAGAGAGCACTGGCTGTTCTTACAAAGGTCCTTAGTTCAATTTCCAGCAACAATACCGTGGCTCATAACACTATAATGAGATCTGGTGCCCTCTTCTGGCCTGCTAGCACAATGCAGGCAGAATACTGCATAAATAAAAAATATTTACTCAGCTGGAGCCACAAAAATGCAACCAATCAGAATTACTTGCAGCCTGATACTTCATAAATACTCTTATTTACATACTTAAAATTAGATGATGGGAAATGATAAGCAAATTTGCTCAGCACAATTGTGCAAGTACTCTTTCCTCATGGCTACCTGGAGACCATCAATTGACTTAATGACTTAACTTCATAAAAGCATAAAAGCTTCATAAAAGGCACTGTTCTCAGAAATATAGAGATAATAGGATGTTGTAAGTAAAAGGATGCTGTAGGGTCCAAAACGTTTATGTAAAAAAGCAGTGGATATAGTTTTGTTTCTTAACAAAATACAAGTAAACTACTTAACCTATTTGTTTTTATTTTTATATGGTCTCCTTTTTAATCTCAAGTATTTTTCAGATAGGTAGGAATGCATCCCTTGACATAAGAGAATAATTTGCAGGAGTTGATATTTTCCTTCTGCCGTGTAACTCACATGGATCAAACTCGGGTCCTTGGATTTAGTCTTTACCTTCTGAGCCACCTCACCAGCCCTATTTTTCTTTTCTCTTTTAAGTACTTCAAGGTCAGCCACTTTGGCTTTTAAAATATCATCTGTCAAACTTAGTTTTAATTTTTTAATTAATTAATTTTGAGACAGAGTTTCTCTGTGCATCTTTGCCTGTCCTGGACTCATTTTGTAGACCAGGCTGGCCTTGGACTTACAGAGATCTGCCTGCCTCTGCCTCCCTGCATGCTGGGGTTACAGGTATGTGCCACTAAGCCCTGCTCTAGTTTTACATTTTTATATTACTGTTTTAATCACTTCTGTTCTTATCTGTCTGGTTGATCCATTCTAATTTCTCAAGAATGCTCTCTTGGCATAATAAAGCTTGATCTTATACTGTGCACCCAGACAGGACACACATCTGCAAAGACGTGTTTATCTTGGTGGTCAATTAGTGAAAATCATATTTTGGAACAGAAGCTTTCTTTCTCTTTATATTTAGCCTGGAGCTATTTCTGTAGAGCAGGATGTTCTCCCTGATATCTACCCCTGTCCTCAGTTCTTGGACTAATAGTGAACTACTACTTGGATAGGCACTTTCTTTCTTTCTTTCTTTCTTCTTCTTCTTTTTCTTTTTCTTTCATTTTTTCTTTTTCAGACCTGGCTGGTCTCACAGATCTGCATGTCTCTGCCCCCCAAGTGGTGAGATTACAGGCACATACCACCGTGCCTGGCCCCTGGGGCAGTTTATTCCTGGTGTCCACAAACAATTAACCATTGGCTCATTATACAATACATTTAATTATAGGAGCATGAATCTCTATGGAGATCAAATGTGCCTTTCCTGTTATTTTTGTTTTGTTTGTTTGTTTTTAGATTTATCTTACTGTGTATGCAGGGCTCTGTCTGCATGAATGCCTGCCCTCCAGTAAAGACATTAGATCATATTGTGGATGGTTGTGAGCCACCATGTGGTTGCTTAGAATTTAACTCGGGACTTCTGGGAGAGCAGACGATGTTCCCAACCTCTAAGCCTTCTCTACAGCCCTGTACCTTTCCTTTATGACTAAGGTTGGGTTTTTTTGGTTTTTGTTGTTGGTGGTTGTTTTTTAGAGACAGAGTTTCTCTGTGTAGCCTTGGCTGTCCTATACTCGCTTTGTAGACCAAGCTGGCCTTGAACTGATATCAATCCGCCTGCCTCTGCCTCAAAATGTGCTGGAATTAAAGGCATGTGCCCGGTTTCTTTTTGAGAGGGAAGAGGTGCTTATGGTGAGGATGGATGACTCATGTCATCAAGTAGCTGCAAACCAAGGCAATTATTGGACAAGACACAGATCAGATGCACTAAATCCTTCCTTCCACAAGGTGGCGCCCCATACCTGGTAATGCACATCCTCATTTCTTCAGGACAAGTGCATGACCACCTTTGGCCAGAAGAGGGCGGAGCAACACCACTCTTTTGTTTCCACTACCACTCCCTACAAAGTGAAGACCACAGAACACAGTTCTGGTTAGAATGAGAAAAGTAATGTTTTAATTCCTGTCTCTAGTATGAATTACGAGTTGACAAGGGGCCCTGTTCTGTCATACAATATTATGTTGAAGGTTTCTGTTGTTACTAATTTAAAGGTATAAGACAGTGATCACCTGCCTCTGCCTCTCGAGTGCTGGGATTAAAGGCGTGTGCCACCATGCCTGGCTTTGTATTTATTGAACATCATAGAAAGCATCACTTGGGGGAAGGAATAAGAAATACTTTACCGCCGGCCAGGCGTGGTGGCGCACGCCTGTAATCCCAGCACTCGGGAGGCAGAGGCAGGCGGATGGCTGTGAGTTCAAGGCCAGCCTGGTCTACAAAGCGAGTCCAGGACAGCCAAGGCTACACAGACAAACCCTGTCTCGAAAAACCAAAAAATAAAAAAAATAAAAAATTAAAAAAAAAAAATAAATAAAAGAAAAGAAAAGAAATACTTTACCAAAATCTTTAACAGAGTTTTACAAGACATTAAGTCACTGGCATCAATTGATTCTTACTGACTCAAAAATGAAAAATTACTTAAAACACCATTGTTTATCAAGTAATATCTGAATGCTGGTTTCAATAATTATGGTGACTATCCATTTATAAATTTTTCTACCTATATTTTTTCTGTATCCAGCAAATTATTATTAGAACACATATTGCATCATTCTTTGCCAGAGCATGGGAAAGTACTGTGATTTGCATAAAGTTGGGCTTCTATATGCTCATATAATTGAATGTTTCATCCCTAGTTGGTGGAACTATTGGGAAAAGATTTGGAGGCTTGGTCTCCTTCTCTCCCGCCCCCCAGGAGGTGTGTCACCATGGGTGGGCTTTAAGGTTTAAAAGGCCACACCATTCCACACCGCCCCACCCTCCACCCCCGCTGTGTGCTCTCAGCTACTGTTCCAGCATCATCCCTACCTGACCGCAGCTGTGCTCCATGCCACGAGGGTTGTTTTAAGGTTTCTGTTATTTCTATTGAAACACCATGATCACAAAGAAAGTGGGTGAGGAAAGGGTTTATTTGGCTTACACTTCCACATCACTGTTCATCATCAAAGGAAGTCAGGGCAGAAACTCCAGCAGGGCTGGAATCCTGAGGCAGGAGCTGATGCAGAGGCCATGGAGGGTGCTGCTTACTGACTTCTCCCTCATGCCTTGCTCAGCCTGCTTCTTATAGAACCCAGAAGCACCAGCCCAGACATGACACCCCCCAAATGGGCTGGGCCCTCCCCATTAATCACCAACTAATCACCTCCTCTTAGATGACTTCAGCTTGTGTTATGCTGACATGAAACTATCCAGTAAAATGGTCATGGGCTCAACCTCTGAAACTGTAAGAAGCCTCCATTAAACACTTTCTTCTCTAAGTTGCCTTGGTCATGTACATATACTTTGCAGACACACACACACACACACACACACACACACACACACACACACACACTGAAGTAAATTAACAAGAATAAAAATGACTGCTGCTACTATATTATATATAAAATAATTAGAAAAGTCTTAGCAGAGACAGGCAGATCAATGTGAGTTCGAAGACAGTCTGGTCTACAAAGCGAGTCCAGGACAGCCAAGGCTACACAGAGAAACTCTGTCTCGAAAAACAAAATGACCAAACAAAAACAAACAAACAAACAAAAAACAAAAAAAAAGAAAGAAAAGGAAAGAAAAGTATTAGCATGATGTGAATATGCCAAATGACTTGATTTCCCCAGTAATATACCAAGGGTTGGCTAATTGGTTTTATCCCTGCAAGGTACAAATTACATTCAAGAACTTAGAAATAGGAATAAAATAAAATTTATTATCACAAGACAGATTCTCATAAATTCCATGAGTTTGGCACAAATACTCCCTAAAAAGTCTCTCTTGGATTGTAAATAGTGTTAGAGCACTGTTGAGACTCTGTGTGGTGTTAGCTCAGAGACGTATGAGGCCCTGTCACAAGCAAGCTGTGATTTTGTGGGTGTTAAGGCAGTGGAATAGCTTCTGTCTTCTTGTCCATATTCAGATGATCCTATGCTTTCAGAATGATGAAAGTGCTGATATATTAAATACACTAAGAGAGATCTAAATTTAAGTTTAATTTCAACAAAAACCTTTGTAAGCATGAAGGTGTAAGTGTGATGCTCTTGCAAGTCAGTTCCACCTCAATTAGGGGCCAGAAAGAGGAAGATCTTGACTCTCTAACACTGTCAGGGGATGATCTCAGGGATTTATACTAATTAGATTTTGCTAGCAGAAGAAAGCATGCCACAGAAACAAAGGGACTAATGTGTGTTTTTGGAAATAGTAGGCAACTGGAGCTTCTGATCTCATGAGCTTCTGGCTTGAACTGACTGACTGACAATGTCTCAAGTGTGATAAACTATGTGGACATGGTGACCACTGGGTGTTTGTTTTATACACAGAGGCTGAGACTTTGTCCTCAAAATATTGGCACGAAGCAGAGCCAACAATGTTTACCGGGAATGGCAGGAATGTGCTCAGTGAGTCAGGGATGGCCTTAGAGGGAAAACATTAAAAGTGTTATTGGAAATAAAGAAGACATATCAGCTTGGATAAGTATAAAGAAAAGATGGATAAATACATCAGTAAATGTGAACAATTAATGTAAGTTCAGGTACTAGAGAAGCATTTTATAGGTACAGCAGACTCAAAGATGTGAGGAGATTAGGAAGATGTACATAGAAGGAAAATGATGTGACTTTTGATAATTTCAGACAGATTTATGATAAGATATAATAAAATGGGATATAGATCAGCCATGTGCAAGTGAATAAGCACACTCTTCTATGTCCATCAAGATCACTAATTGAGCAGATTGTCTCCTTTCCAATATTTTAAAAAATATGAAGTAATAACATATTTTCCAAAAACCATTAGAAATAGCAGATCAGACCTTTCATACATATTTCCCTAAAAAGATAGGGATAGTATTAATAGAAACCAGAAAAGAAAACAACAACAACCAAAACAATAACAAAAACCCAAACCAAATCAAACCAAGTGATGAACCAATGAAAAACTGTAGGTTGAAGGAAAAGATTACAAAGTTGATGGTGTACACGAAGAGGTGAAAGATGCCTGGTGAAGGCCCAGAGGTAGTGTCAGTTCTGAATCAAGGCACACCAGATTGGTGAATCCCACCAGCAGTGTAAGGGGAAAGCGTCACGACTTGTCTAGCTCACACGCTTACCCCCACCTAGCTCCAATTGCAACAGCCATGACCTTTGTCCCAGGAAAGCATTCCAAGGACAAGCCTCTAACTCAGCGTGGATAAATCATAGTTTCCCCAGGGGAAGAGTTTTGACGCTTGAAGCATTGGCACTTGGGACCTAAAGCAGACCAACTCACTTTGAATCTTGAAAGTCAGAAGTGTAAAGGGGCCTCAGTTTGGATAGATAAATACTTTCTTCCATTAAAAAAAACTTCTCTAGGACACCTTAAAAAACAAAAACATAAGAACGATGAGGAATGGTAAAGATTGTAGTCAATACCTGGGAATTATTGATGCTTGAGATGGCTTTACATAATCACAAAGGAATAATTACTAAAAATGGTTTCTTGTTTTTAATAGCTGAGTAGTATTCCATTGTGTAAATGTACCACAGTTTCTTTATACATTCTTCATTTGGGAGACATCTAAGTTGTTTCTAGATTCTGGCTATTATGAATAAAGCTGCTATGAACATAGTTGAGCAAATGTCCTTGTTGTGTGGTAGACCATCTTTCAGGTATATGCCTAGGAATGGTATGGCTGGGTCTTGAGTAGCACTAGTCCCAATTTTCTGAGAAAATGCCAGATTGATTTGCAAAGTAGTTGTGTAAGTCTGCACTCCCACCAGCAATGGAGGAGTGTTCCAATTTCTCCACATCCTCACCAGCATGTGCTTGAGTTTTTTTTTTAAATATGAAATCAATATTTATTGACTGTTGAAAGTTAACATCTAAAGAATTGAATTCAGTTCCCTGTTTCAGTGTCCTGTGGATTATTTATACAGCCTCATTTCATCTACTTGATCATGCACAGAATAAGCTATCTTCATTCCCGCTGTGAAGAAATGCCTCTCACTTCACGTCCATAGGGAACAAAAAGTAGATGATAAAGGCTGGAGAGATGGCTCAGTTGTTAAGAGAGCTGCCTGATCTTCCAAAGGAGACACTGTCAAGAGAACAAAGCGACAGCCTACAAACTGGGAAAAGATCTTCACCAACCCTACATCTGACAAAGGTCTAATATCCAAAATATATAAAGAACTCAAGAAATTAAACACCACCAAACCAAATAACCCAATTGAGAAATGGGGCATGGAACTAAACAGAGAATTCTCAACAGAGGAATATCAAATGGCTGAGAAACACTTAAAGAAATGCTCGACCTCCTTAATCATCAGGGAAATGCAAATCAAAACAACTCTGAGATTCCATCTTACACCCATCAGAATGGCTAAGATCAAAAATTCAAGCAACACCACATGCTGGCGAGGATGTGGGGAGAGAGGAACACTCCTTCATTGCTGGTGGGAATGCAAACTAGTACAACCACTTTGGAAATCTATCTGGTGCTATCTCAGAAAAATGGGAATAGTGCTTCCTCAAGATCCAGCTATTCCACTCCTTGGAATATACCCAGAAGATGCTCCAGCACACAACAAGAAAATTTGCTCAACCATGTTCATAGCAGCCTTATTCATAATAGCCAGAACATGGAAACAGCCTAAGTGTCCCTCAGTAGAAGAATGGATAAAGAAACTGTGGTACATATACACGATGGAATACTATTCAGCTATTAAAAACAAGGAATTCCCGAAATTTGTGGATAAATGGATTGAGTTTTTGATATTAGCCATTATGACAGGTGTAACATGAAATCTCACAGTCATTTTGATTTGTGGTTCCCTGATGATTAAGGATGTTGAGCATTTCTTTTAGAATTTCTTAGCCATTTGATGTTTCTCTATTGAGAATTATGTTTAGCCCTGTACCCCATTTTTAAATTGGATTATTTGGTTTGTTGGTGTTTAATTTCTTGAGTTCTTTATTATTTTAAATTTCCAGACAAATGGATGGAACAAGAAACAACCCAGACCCAGAAAGACACACATGGTATATGCCCACTTACAAGTAGATATTAGCCCAACATAGATGTCCTCTGAGAGACAACACCCAGTTGGGGATTAGGACAGATACTGGGACTTGAACCTAGACTCTGGGCGGAGTCCTGAGAGTTGTAGGGAAGAGTGGGAGGATGGAAGAACCAGGAGGGATCAGGAGCTCCACAGGGAGATCATCAAGGCCGGAGGATCTGGACACTGGATCACCAAGGAAGTTGGTGAAGTGAAGACAGTGAAGGCAGAGAACCCAGATCCTAGTTCAGATGTAGCCGATGGACAGCTAATTCTCCAAGTGTGTGATGGGGACAAACGATGAACCTCTGACATGCACTCTGGTGCCCACGATTTGATCACTGCCCCTTGACAGGATGGCTTTGCAGGCACACAGAGGAAGGAGGTGCAGGCTATCCTGATGAGACCTAATAGGCCATGGCCAGACAGTGGGGTAGGAGGTCCCTCTTTAACCCCCTCTCCAGTCAAAGGTCTAGGGGAGGGGAATAGGGCAGAAAAGAGAGAGAGAGTGGAAATGGAGAGGTAAGAGTGAGGAGATAATAATCGCTATGTAATATGTGAATATATTATAATAAATAAAATATTTAACAAACAAAAATGGCTTTAAAAGTAAAGACAATTCAGTAAAACTTGTTATTAAAAGTTTAGATTGTTTTACACATGGCTGTGAAAGCAAAAATGGATGTAGAAGGTGAAGTCAGGAGAAGGCAAAAATAAAAAGAAGAAAATATGCAGGATTTTTGGAAGATAAATATTTGATGAGAAGATAAGACTTAGAAAAAGGGAGATTCCTGGTTGTTTTAGTTTAAGGTGATTTATACATTAAATAACATACAGAATTAAGGATCTGATTATATATACATGCATTTTCTCTGTAAATAAATCCTGGGTCAAAGGAAAAATGAAGCAAATGCTTCAGGGACCAGTGAATAATGAGAACACTCACTAACTGTAAAAATTGAGTATTGACACCTCAGCATAATCCCTGATGCCTAACCTAAGCATGGATGGCATAGAAAGATAAGACTCCTGAAAAAATGTTAGCACCTTAAATTAATTAATATTCTCATAGAATAATGTGAAGAATTAAAAGAAAATAGCAACACTCTTGAAATAATTACCTGGGTTAACAGTTAAGAGAAAGAAAATCATCTTAATAGATGTCAAAATGCCTATTAACAAGTTTTTGAAGGTTTGTAAATATTTTAAAGAAACCCATCAAATAAAAATAGGTTATTCTGTACTTTTGTATTTCCCCAAGCATCTTGCTTACACTTATATCAATAAGAATTTTGTTTTATTGAGTATAGGAATCAAGTCTGTCTTTTTGTATTCATCTTTCACTAGTCATTGGCAGTGTTGACAAAAGTATACTATCACAGTTGCAGAAGCCAAGAGGTCAAACAAACTTTGTAACAAATGCAAGTTATTCTTCTAAATGTAAAACTCAACCCATAGGAGAAATGATCACACAGAGACCAGTGCACCGCAGCCTCTCAATGATAAGCTTTCCACTGCTTCTGTTCGTGTGGTCAACAGAAAGATGGGAAGGTTGGACTGACCCCAGTAATCAACAAACTGCGCAGCCAAATACACAGCCATTACTCAGATGTGGCTGCGGAGTGCTTGGAATGAGGCTGGCATAATTAAAGGATGGAAACTTTAATTTATCTTCAACTAGCTATAAGTTTAAACAGTAAGCGAATTGAGGACAAATTGAATTTGCAGGTCTACTTTCTCAGCTGCCCTGTGTTTCACAATTCGTTTCAGACAGTGAATTGATTTTATAGATAGTGACATAATGTGTGCCCATGTTCATGGGCTGTGTTGTGTTAATTCAACACATCTACACAATTATATTCTACTCTAACCAGGGTAATAGCATTTCCACTTTTTCAAATATTGATCACTTTTATGCATTAGGATTTGTATTTTCTTGTAATTTAAAACATATCCTGCATTGTTTTAACCCATTGTTACCCTACTATCCTAAAGAGAACAAGATGGAATCTTCAAGCCTGTATTTTTGTTACTAACTGGACTTCCTGTCTCCTCCCCCCCAACTCCCTCACCCTGTACCCTTTCCAGTGTCCACCGCTCCATCCCATAGTTCTAAAAGACCAAATTATCACTTCCCACAACTGAATCGAAATTTGTGCTATTTGTCTTCATATGTCTAGCTTATTTCACTCAGTACCCTAGGTTCATCCACACTGCCGAAAATGACACTTAGAACAAGTTCTCTACTTTTATGACTAATTAATGTGTGGCTGTGCATTGACAGCACACATTTTCTTCATTCCCTGAAGGGAATCTGGCATTCATCTACTTCAAACAGCACTGCAATAAGCAGGAGAGGATTATGATATCTTTTGGTGTAATGGTTTTACCTTGGCTGTTCACCCAGGGGTAGAAATGCTGGGGTCATGACAGTTTTGCCTTGAGTTGTTGAAGAATCATATTGTTTTCCACAATAGCTATGCTTAAACATTCCATTCAACAGCTTAGGATTTGTCATCTGCATTCTCCTCAGCATTTGTTATTTTTGTCTTTTTTGATAATAGCCACTTTAACTCAGATGAGACATTTCTTTGTGACTTGATTTAAATTTCCCTGTTGATTAGTGAGCCTGACTATCTTCTTTTGAGAGGCCTTTTTAGTGTGTGTGTGTGTGTTTGTGTGTGTGTGTGTGTGTGTGTGTGTGTGTGTGTGTGTGTGTGTGTGTGAGACTGGCTTTTTTCTTATATATTTTGAGTATTCACCTTTGCCAAATGACTCACAAATACGAATTTTTCTTATTTTGTTGACTGTCTTTTGACTCCTTTTGCCATTTCCCTTGCTGTGTTCCAGCTTCTTAATTTCCCATTTGTTTTTCTTTTCATTGCCTAGGCTTTGGGGTTCTGTCTAAAAACCTAAATTTTCTGTCAGCCATGTTTTGAAGTGTTTTTCTGTTTTCTTAAAGGAGTTTCATAATTTAAGGTTTAAAATTTGACCTTTGGTCAATGCTGAGTTGAACTTTGTGAATGATGACAAAGGATCTATCCTAGCACTTCTGCATGTGTCTATCCAATCTTTCCAGCACCACTTGTTGGAGAGAGTATCATTTCTCCTGTGTATATCCTTGGGATCTATGTCCAGAGTGTGTTTCCGGGGTGGGTGGTGGTTACTTTCTGTTTTCTCTCTTTCCTTCCATTGATCTTTGCTCCTCTTATGTCAGCACTGTCATGTCTAGTTTTGTTGTATGTTTCCACGTCAGAACTGTGATGCTTCTAAAGCTGCTACTTTGCTTAAGATCACTTTGGCTATTCTGAGTCTTCTGAATGATTTAAAAAATTATATTGACAAGAAGAAAGCATTTGTATTTTGATGGGACTATGATTCTATAGATCACTTAGACCAATATGGCTATTATCAATATTAATCCTTATGATACAGGAGCATGGAGAATCTTTTGTTATGTCCTCTTTAATTTCTTTCATGAGTATTTAATTTATTTTTCTTTTCTTTTTTTTTTATTAATTTATTCTTGTTACATCTCATTGGTTATCCCATCCCTTGTATCCTCCCATTCTTCCCTCCCTCCCATTTTCCCCTTATTCCCCTCCCCTATGACAGTTCCTGAGGGGGATTACCTCCCCCTCTATATGATCATAGGGTATCAAGTCTCTTCTTGGTAACCTGCTGTCCTTCCTCTGAGTGCCATCAGGTCTCCCCCTCCAGGGGATATGGTCAGAGGTGAGGCACCAGAGTGTGTGAGAAAGTAATATCCCACTCTCCACTCTACTGTGGAGAGTGTTCTGTCCATTGTCTAGATCTGGGTAGGGGTTTAAGGTTTACCGCCTGTATTGTCCTTGTCTGGTGCCTAGTTTGAGTGGGACCCCTGTGCCCAAATCTGCCTATCATAATGTTCTATTTGTAGGCTTCTAGGACCCTCTGGGTCCTACTACTTTGCCTTTCTCCCATGAATCTCACATCTAGAGTCCCACTAGTATGTCCTCTCTTCTGTCTCTGTTTCCTGGTAAGTGAAGGCTTTCGTGGGACATGCCCGTTGGGCTAATATGCAGATATAAGTGAGTATATACCATTTGAGTATTTCTGCTTCTGAGTTAACTCACTCATTATGATCATTTCTAGCTCAATCCATTTATCCACAAATTTTGGGAATTCCTTGTTTTTAATAGCTGAATAGTATTCCATAGTGTATATGTACCACAGTTTCTTTATCCATTCTTCTATTGAGGGACACTTAGGCTGTTTCCATGTTCTGGCTATTATGAATAAGGCTGCTATGAACATGGTTGAGCAAATTTTCTTGTTGTGTGCTGGAGCATCTTCTGGGTATATTCCAAGGAGTGGAATAGCTGGGTCTTGAGGAAGCCCTATTCCCATTTTTCTGAGATAGCACCAGATAGATTTCCAAAGTGGTTGTACTAGTTTGCATTCCCACCAGCAATGAAGGAGTGTTCCTCTCTCCCCACATCCTCGCCAGCATGTGGTGTCGCTTGAATTTTCATTAAAAATAACTTTCACTCCCTCAGTTTAACACTTTGCTAAATATTTGTAGTTTTTGTAAATATGATTATGTTCTTAACATCTTCTCAGTTTCATCACTGCTATATAAAATGTTAGTGCTGGACCAGTGAGAAGGCCAGTGGATGAAGTGCACACCAAGCAAGCATGGTAACTTGAACCTGATCACCATTTCACACAGTGGAAGGTGATGACCAATTCTCCAAAGTCATCTTCTAGTCTTTACATGTGCCACCCCCTCTCACACACATTACTGGCTCATTTCTTAGGATTAATATCTTTGCCTGTAAGTTTAATATGAGCCAACATTCAATTTACTGAAGACCCAATTATTATCTGATAAAATAGGACATGAACTCTTGTATGTACAGTATTTGTCTTCCCATCTCGTAGTTGTGCAGTAAGTCACCACGTCTTTAGCCATGTGGTTATCCCCTTTGTTTTAATGTGCATTTTCATTTTTCTTTTCTTTTCTTTTTTAAAAAAGATTTATTTATTTATTATGTATATAATGTTGTGTTCATATGTACCCCTGCACACCAGAATAGGGCACCAGATCTCATTCTAGATGGTTGTGAACCACCATGTGGTTGCTGGGAATTGAACTTGGGACCTTCGGAAGATCAGCCAGACCTCTTAACCTCTGAGCCATCTCTCCAGCCCTTAATGTGCATTTTCACACTGAAAGCAACAAAGCATCATAGAGTACACCAGGCCTGGACAGTGAAACAGAGGACATAAGTCATTAAGTAAAAGTGAAAACCTTGATGAAGACATTTTCCAGGGTATAGTAAGAATTTGATGGCAGTTTTACCACAAATTTTCCTTCTTCAAACTATCTCCATGACTTAATTTTAACATTCCACACATTTTCTTCATGGGCAATATTGGATTATGAGAGTAGGCTCCTGACTGAGGAGCAGTAATTTCATGAGTTAGTTACAAAATTTCCTGTCAGAGGTTGAGGTTAACTACAGTTAGTGAGCATTACTTGAAAGATGTAGCAACAGGTTTTTTTTGTTGTTGTTGTTGGTTTTTTTTTCCAACTTAATTAGAAGTCAATGTCCACAAGAGCTAAAAAAAATGCACAGAATGACTAAGAGTGGTCAAGAAAACACTTTGAAAGCCTCATAATAGTTGTGTTATGTTTTATGTAGTGGATGTAAATCAAACAACATCTACCAAGCTATGTTTTAAATAAAGATATAATAATATTCAAACACAAATACTAGTAAATCCATTTTAAAACATACAATCTTGTATAAATCTTGATATATCTGAAAGTGCAGTACAACTTTAATGAACAGCCAATTAGTTCTAGAAATAACTCATGGTAACTCATGGGTTATTTGAATTTTTTAATGTTTGAATTGTTAGTTGAAAGTATAAGGCAAATAAATAAATTATTAAGGATATGATATGACTGGATATGATATATTTAGGAATGTGTTTGTATATACCTATACTTATATACACACAAAAACAGTTAGTGAAAAAGAAAAAGAAGCCACGAGTTTACAGGAGAGTTGGGAGGGATATCTGGTAGGGTTTGGGGAAGGAATGTGAAAGGAGAAATGTAGTTAAATTATAATCTCAATCTTACGTAAAAATCTTATATGAAAATGTAAAAAAGGTTAGGGGTGAGTTTATTTTTAAAACATTGGGCACAGGGTGAGGGTATGAGTATAATCCTTTTATTTTATCTTACATTGCTTTAAAAGCCCTCATGTGTACCATGAGATGGTAGGACAAGTCTCTGTGTTAATATTCTGGGCTTAGAAAGCCTTGAGGGTTTCCCTGTAAGTTTCACTTCGGTATCAGCACTGTAGGGAAAGTAAAGGACGTACATAGCAATGGCTTGTATGAAGTTAGTTTTAAAAACAAATTTTTCTATACATCAGATAATTTTCTGTTTGCCAAGAAATAAACTGCTCAGATTCTAATGAACAGCAATGCTGTACTAGGATTTTAAAACATTCCTTGAATTTGATAAATGTGTATTTCTTGAATGAATAATCACATAGAGCACCATTTCATTTTTAAATATTAATTCCTTTAAGTTTAATCTTTTAAAAATTATTTTATCTTATGTGAATTAATGTTTTTCCTACATATAGGTTTGTGCACCACATGTGTTCCTTGTTCCTGTGGAGGTTGGAAGAGGGCAGAGGCTCCCCTGGGACTGGAGTTAAAGATGGTTGTGAGGCATCAAATGGGTGCTGGAAACCAAACATGGGTCCTCTGGAAGAGCACCAATGCCCTTGAACTCTGAGCCATCTCTCTAGATCCTAATAAGCACTGTTTAAAAGTCACATAAAAACGTAATAAAGTATATTTTTATTGAAATAATTTAGCATTCTAATAACTTTGCTTTACTTTCACACATATAATCTCCAATTTTCTTGAGTAATAATGTTTATAATATTTTTTATCTTCTTGAGGTCAGACAAAAATTATCCCAGGAAAAATAATTCTACTTAAGCTACACAAGTGTTTTAGTTTGGCAAACTGAAGTAAAAATACTTTCACATTAGAACTCGTAGGAATTATTTATAGCTGTATTTGGAAAGGTGTCATAAATTTCCAATTATTTTTTTTATGGTGCTGGGATGGAACACAGGACCTTGGGGATACTAGAAAAATACTCAAGCACTGAACCACACCCTGGTGCTAACGTAAAACTTCTAAAAGACATTATTTTAGCATTAACAAAAGATTTAGGAAAGATGCAAACATATAAAAGGAATACTGTGTTTGTATATTGTAAGACAATATTATTAAATGTGCATATTATTCAAAGCACTCTAAGATTTAGAGTCATCCCTATCAAGACCCCAATGGAAGTTTTCATAGAAACAGGAAGAAGTATATAGCTCATGTAGATTCACAAAAGACCCTAAGCACCAAAGAAGAACAAAATGAAGGCGTCACACTTTCTGACTTCAACAGATATTACAATGTCATAGCAATTAAAGGGCATGGCATCAGCATAAGGACAGACATATGGACCAATGGAATGGAACAAATACAGAACCCAGAAATAAACCATATATTGACTGGGTATCATTAAAATGTAAAAGAGAAAACACAGTCTATTCCTCAAGTCATGTGAAGAAAACTCATGTCCACTTGTGAAAGAATGAAAACAGATCTTTGTCTTATACCATAAAAAATCTTAGCATTCATAAACTTAAACATTATGATTTTTAAGCTATATCTCCCCCTAACAACTCTTCACCCCCTTCTCAGAAGGAAACACTGGAAGAAAACTTTCTGCTACTGGTTTTGGCACTGATTTTATGGCTATGACATCAAAAGTATAGGCAAAAATATGAAAATAGAATTATGCATAATAAAAAGATTTAATATAGCAGTTTACTGTAGTCTCTTACTAACTTCCACCCACTGCAGAAAGAAACATTTCCAAAGTTGACAGCAGCTCTAGCCTGTGGATATAAACATCAGTATTTAGAAGGTTTGGTGCATCTGTTCAAGAGTAGCAGCAGCAGCAACAAAAACAAACCCTAAAAAACAAAAACAACTCCAAAACATGAAACAAAAAATAGTCTTAGGTTTCCACTCATGGCCTATGACTTCTCCAGGTGTAAGCTTTAGATCAGGATCACAGTACCATGTATGAATTCCCTGCTGTAGAACAGGCCTCCAATCCAGTCAGTAAGTGGTTTCCCCAAATGTGCCAGTGTAAGTCCATCTTTTCTGGGAGGTCAGTATTGTAGCAAGCAGGCCTCGGAACTGGGTGAGACCCTTGATGAGTCTCCACTGCCAGGTCCTCAGAGGCCTTTGTAGAACCCCCCAGCCCTGTGACAGTTCACTAGCAGTAAGTTTCCAGCTCATTTCTGCCCCATTTTCCCCTGTCCTGAAAGCAACATACGTGGTAAGTTCAGTCATAGGGATTTGCCACGCATCCTGTGTGCATTCAAGAACAAAGGGTAGTCCGTATTGTTTTGGGGGACTCCTAGACCAATTACCACATGGGAAAGTACCCCATGTTTGTGATTTTTAACAACTCAAGGCTCCGGGGTGTAGCATATCCATCCATGTAGAGTATCACCATTCAAATCTCTCTGAAAAGTATATTTTAAGGTAGTTTACAAAATAATAAGTTTCTATATAGCCTTTTAAGTCTCTCCTAAGTTTGGGCTAACCCCTTTCCTTTTCTCATCTCTACATAACTGTTGCCAACTGCAGTATCACCTCCTCTACTTTCATCCCACTTGTGCTCTCTTCCCATTCCCTCTTCAAGACTCTTCCCCAACCAACCTCCCATGACCCCTTTGCTGCGTCTCAGTCCCCACAGGCATTCCAAGTTAAACACACAAATCTAGAAATTTGAAGCTAAGATCTGCATATGAGAGAGCATGCAGTGTTTGTCTGTCTGGGTCTGGGTCACCTTACCCAACATAATATTTTCCAGAACCATTTATTTTCCTGACAGTCCCATGATTTCAGTTTCCTTTGCAACTGAAAAGAATTCCATTGTGTGTATGTATCACATTTTTCATTGTTCATCTATCAGTAGATGGACACCTAGGCTGCTTGCATTTCCTAACTATGTAAACAAACACAGCAGCGATAAACATGGATGTGCAAGCATCTCCGTGCTGGGACACAGACTTCTCTGAGTTTATGTTGAGGTGGTAGAACTGGGTGATGCAATAGTCCTAGTCATCTTAAATGTAGTTCTATTTTTACATCCACGCCTATTTTTATGATGGCCTTACTAATTTACATTCCCACCAAGAGTGAATCACTGCTCCTTGTTTCCTTTATCCACCTGCACTAATGGACACTCATTTTCGTAATTTAATGTAATTTTGTTCTGATTGGATGACACAGGGTCTCGGAGTAAAGCTAATTTGCATTTTCTCATGGTTAAGAATGCTGACCATTTAAAAAAATATTTATAATCCATTTTCAGAATCCCCAAGCCACCCTTTCACTGGGCTGTTCTCTTGGTTTCTAAGTACTGGAATTCTTTGTAGGCTCTAGATATTAATTTTCTGTCACATATATGCCTGGGAATGTTTTTCTCCCATTCTGTAGGCTGCGTCTTCTATGAGGTCCTATTGTTGGTTGTTGGTCTTGTCTTCTGGGCAATCCAAGTCCAGACATTCAGGAAGTCTGTGCCTATGCCTGTATCTGGGTGCATTTCTCCATACTATTATTATTTGTATAGAAACACATTTGTTTTATAATGATATTATCATATATATAAATATATATTACATGTGTATATATCTCATTGCCAATTAGAACACATTTATGAAACTTTTCATGCCTCATTTTTACTGACAGCTTTCTAAGACATAGAACAGTGCAAACATTTGCCGAAGGAAAAGCAATGATTGTCATGTGGATCTTGAAACAAAGCCTCTGAGAATGTCACAATTCAGATCTGACAGTGAACTAGTATTTCTAAGACAATTATAAGTTTGTTACTCTTTTTTCTCTTTTACTTAATTAAAAATTATTATAATTTATTCACATTACATCCTGATTGTTATACCCTCTCTCCTATCTTCCCATTCCCACCTTTCCTTCCTCTAGACTTCTGACATGGGAGGGGTCCTTCCTCCTCCACCTTCTGATCACAGCCTATCAGGTCTCATCAGGATAGCCTGCATTCTCTTCTGCTATATGCCCATAAGGTCTCCCCAAAGGGGGACGTGATCAAGTTGTAGGCACCAGAGCTTATGTCAGAGGCAGTCCCTGCTCTCCACCCCCCACACCCCCACCTGGAGAATGAGCTGTCCATCAGCTACATCTGAACAGGGGGGTCCAGGTTCTCTGCATGCACTAGCCTTGGTTGGTGCATCAGTTTATGCAGGACACCCTGGGTCTAGATTTGCCAGCTTTGATGTTCTCCCAGTGGAGTTTCTGATCTCTCTGGGTCCTTCCATCCCTGTACTCTTCCAAACAGCTCTCAGTGCTCCATCCAGAGTCTGGCTGCTAGTCCCAGGATCTGTCCATATCACCTGCAGGGTGGAGTCTCTCAGAGAACCTCTATGTTGGGTTAATATCTACTTATAAATGAATATATGCCATTCCATGTCTTTCTAGATCTGGGTTACCTCACTAAGGACATTTTTTTTCTAGTTGCATCAATTTTTTGGTAAATTTCAAGATTCGCTTGTTTTTAATAGCTAAGTGGTATTCCATTGTGTAAATGGACCAGTTTCTTTAACCATTCTTCAGTTGAGGGACATTTAGGTTGTTTCCAGATTCTGGCTATTATGAATAACGATGCTATGAAAATAGTTAAGCAAATGTCCTTGTTATATGGTGGAGCATCTTTCAGGTATATGCCCACAAATGGTATACTTGGGTCTTGAGGTAGCACTATTCCCAATTTTCTAATATAGCACCAGATTGATTTCCAAAGTGGTTGTAGAAGTTTGCACTCCCACCAGCAATGGAGGAATGTTCCCATTTCTCCACATTCTTGCAAGCATGGGCTGCCACTTGAATTGTTGATCTTAGCCATTCTGAAGGGTATAAGATCTCAGAGTCATTTTGATTTGCATTTCCTGATGACCAAGGACATTGAGTATTCCTTTAAGTGTTTCTTGACCATTTTATATTCCTCTGTTGAGAACTCTCTGTTTAGCTCTGTACCCTCTTTTTTTTTTAAATTGGATTATTTGGTTTGTTGGTGTTTAATTTCTTGAGTTCTTTATATATTTTGGATATTAGCCCTTTGCCTAACCCTAACCCTGAGTTGGTGAAGATCTTTTCCCAGTCTGGGCTGTCATTTTGTTCTGTTGACAGTGACCTTTGCCTTACAGAAGCTTTTCAGTTTTTTGAGGTTCCATTTGTTAATTGTTCATCTTAGAGCCTGAGCTATTGGTGTTCTGTTCAGGAGTTGTCTCCTGTGCTAATGAGTTCAGGGCTCTTCCCCACTTTCCTTCTAACAGATTTAGTGTGTCTGATTTTATGGTGAGGTCTTTAATCCATGTGGACTTGAGTTTTGTGCTGGGTAATAAATATGGATCTATTTGCATTTTTCTACCTGTAGAAATCTAGTTAGAAAAGCAACATTTGTTGAAGATGTTATCTTTTTTCTAATGTATGGTTTTTACTTCTTTGTCAAAAATCAAGTGTCCAAATGGGTGTATTTCTGGGTCTTTGATTTCATTGATCATCCAGACCATGTCTATGCCAGTTCAATGCCAATCTTTTGTTACTGTTGCTCTACCTAGTACAGCTTGAGATATGGGATGGAGATTCCTCCAGAAGATCTTTTATTGTACAGGATCATTTTAGATATTTTAGGGTTTTTGTTTTTTCCATATGAATTTGAGAATTGATCTTTCAATGTCTGTAAATAATTGTGTAGATACTTTGATAGGGTTACATTGAATTTGTAGATTGCTTTTGGTAAGATGGCCATTTTCACAAGGAATGCCAAGTTTAATCCAAGCATATATAAACTTGTTTCATTTAAACTTTGAAAGATCAATCCATTGAGCTAGAAATGATCATAATGAGTGAGTTAACCCAGAAGCAGAAAGACTCAAATGGTATATACTCACTTATATCTGCATATTAGCCCAAGGGGCATGTCCCACGAAAGCCTTCACTTACCAGGAAACTGAGACAGAGGAGAGGACATTCTAGTGGGATTCTAGATGAAAGAATCATGGGAGAAAGGTAAAGTAGAAGGATCCAGAGGGTCCTAGAAGCCTACAAGTAGAACATTATGATAGGCAGATTTGGGCAAGGGGTCCCGCTCAAACTAAGGCACCAGCCAAGGACAATACAGGCGGTAAACCTTAAACCCCTACCCAGATCTAGCCAATGGACGGAACACTCTCCACAGTAGAGTGGAGAGTGGGATATTACTTTCTCACATACTCTGGTGCCTCACCTTTGACCATGTCCCCTGGAGGGGGAGACCTGATGGCACTCAGAGGAAGGACAGCAGGTTACCAAGAAGAGACTTGATACCCTATGAACATATAGAGGGGGAGGTAATCCCCCTCAGGAACAGTCATAGGGGAGGGGAATAAGGGGAAAATGGGAGGGAGGGAAGAATGGGAGGATACAAGGGATGGGATAACCATTGAGATGTAACAAGAATAAATTAATAAAGGAAAAAAAATAAACTTTGAAAGATAATAAAATTTGTTTTTAATATTTTTTTATAAAAGTGTGTTGATTTCAGTAATGATAACTAGATCATAATATAGATCATTACCATTGTACTTTAATTTTAGTAAACTTTAAATCATCCAGAGAAGCATCTATAACACATGGCTATTATTTTAAAAGATTCGTTTCAGACTGAATTGGAAAATGCATGCACAGCAGAATGAGAATGGCTTTTGGATTCATTGTGAGTGAGTAGTGTTTTTTTGCTACTTCCTAAGACATAACCTTATTCCTGACAACTACTATAATGATTAATAATAGTAGTCCTAAGAGGAACTAATTAGCTTAGTAAGTTTTTGGTATAGAATAAATAATAAGCAGAATCAGCTTCTATTTCTATATGAGTAGTAAACATTCAGCCACCCTTGCAGTTCCTTTGCATCCAGAGCATGAGGGATGGAACATAAGTCCTGTGCACTCTTACCTAGCACCTTTACACACGGCCCCATCTTACCTAGCACCTTCTGCACACGGCCCCATCTTACCTAGCACCTTCTCACACGGCCCCATCCCCGATAGCATTTGGAGCTCTCCTTTTCTCTTTTGTGTATAAATTAGTATACTTTATTCATTCTGCATATTAAAACTATTCATGGTCATTTTTATAATTAATGCTGAAATAAGCTCAAACTTGGCCAGTGG
Source organism: Acomys minous (assembly GCF_964271855.1). Taxonomy (NCBI): domain Eukaryota; kingdom Metazoa; phylum Chordata; class Mammalia; order Rodentia; family Muridae; genus Acomys; species Acomys minous. The sequence continues at coordinate 117,439,327 of NC_140492.1, read as the reverse complement.
GAGTCCCTCCCTGTTCCCTTTGGTCCTGTGGATGGGACCCAGCATTTTCAGTGTTTTCTTACCTTCTGGCTCCAGAGTGGGAGCATTGTTTCTCCAGGGTGTCTCCTTGCTTTCAGTGGGTGGCAATATGACACGCATGAACACCAGGATGACTGTGGCCACCTGGCCACTGAATTTTAATGTTTAAAGTTAAGCAAGTGATTATTTACATCCAATGTATTTACGTATACATATGTTTACATTTATAACATTTGTTCTTTCATGCTAGCTGGTCTATTGTTTTCCTTTTTAATTTATCAGTTTCATTGTTTGGAACATTTCTTTTTATTCAATATCTTGGAAGCTGTATACTTTTTTTCTGTCTCTTGGTCATCATCCTACAAATTATGACATATGTCTGTTTTAGTTAGCGTCCTGTTGCTGCTAGGAGATACCATGACCAAGGCAACTCTTTGAAAGAAAGCATTTAATTGGCGGCCTGCTTACAGTTTCAGACGATTAGTCCCTGATTATCATGGTGAGAATGAGATAGGTATGGCACAGGAATAGTAGCTGAGAGCTTTACATTCTTATCTGCAGGTAGCAGAAGTGTGTGTGTGTGTGTGTGTGTGTGTGTGTGTATGTGTGTGTGTATCTCTATCTATCTGTCTGTCTGTCTGTCTGTCTATTTTTCAGAGAGAGAGAGAGAGAGAGAGAGAGAGAGAGAGAGAGAGAGAGACTGCACCTGGCACATGCTTTGGAACCTCAAAGCCCACGCCCAGTGACAAACCTTCTCCAACAAGGCCGTACCTTATCATTCTTCTGATCTTTCTTGTAAATGTTTTTGTTTTCTTTGATGAGGGGATGACATGAAAGCCACACCTAGGCTTTACTAATACATGGCTTTGCTGAGCCCAGAGCATTTCTAGCTCACTATCATTAGGCCTAGGCCTGGAAGCTCCTAGGCTCTGTACAGCCTATTCTTCTGCAACCCTAGACCTTGAAGGCTTCAGCCTCCAGCCTCTATCTGCAACCAAGGGCCTAGAGTAGCCATGTTACTGGATTAGAATTCCTCTACAGTTTCTCAAACAGTTCCACTCCTTAGTGACTAAAAATCAAGTACATGAGCCCACGAGGGCCATTCTCATTTCAAAACATCACAGTCTGTGGCTTTTCAAATGTCAATTAATGCCGTTACCAACACCCAGACAATATAACTACTTCAATAGTAGTAAAGCTTTCTCAAAAATTAAATTTAAGAAAAAATCAGTTTATAATAATATCAAAAGGTTAGATATGTCTATACACACACACACACACACACACACACACACACATATATATAAAAGGCCTAGGTCTTTGTGCATGCCAGGCAAGCATTTTATCACTAAACTACATGGTAGTTCAAAAATAGTTAGGAATAAAGGAGTGCCATAATTAAACACTGACATCTATAAAATATTGTTAAAATGAATCAAAAGGAGTATATATTGATGGATACATAGTATGAATTCATAGAATAGATGCCTTAATATTGGATTCTAAACTATGATAAAACAAAACAAAAGTAAAGGCAAATATATTAGACTTCACAAAACATTAAAATTTTGTGTTCATCAATTATTTGCTTTTAAGCCTATATCACTGAGTTCTATCCCTCTTCCTTGGAAGCCACCCCCTCAGCCTTTTTCTAATTTTCATTTTCCCAGTGGGTAGAATAAATCTGAAGATTTGAATATATAAACATCATAACTGTAATAATGATGCTTGTTATTGAATTTATTGTTAAATATGCTAAATTATATCATTGAAGCCTATCCATATGACAACATATTGCTCATGCAGTCAGATAGAGGCAAAGTATCTCTAGTCACCAACTGTCAGGATCCAGGTTCAACATTCTGGTTGCCTAGTGGACTGTGTCTAATGAACACCCCATTTCTTAGCCTGTTCACAATAGAATCACTCTGTTCTGAGAGCATTTGTGACCAGCATTTTTTTTTATAGCTAAAAGTTTAAAACAAATTTGACCCTGAAAATGGCTGTTAGAGCTAAGTGGTCCTTCTGTTCAACAAACAGGATGTACCAAGCATTAAATGTCCAAAATCAGGGTGATGTTGACCAGCCATTTGTTCTGTTCCTGGTAAGTTAACCACCAATGTTCTTGTTTAGGGCCTAGGACAGATAATAATGATCTTAATCTTAAGATATACCCTGGCCCTGAGATCATTTTGTACAAATAAATTTTAGCTTTACTAGCTATTAGCAAGAAACTCTCCTACCTGCTTTATTCCTTCATGATGAAGTCAGGTCCAAACACAGAAAGTTTCATTAAAAAACAAGGATGTAGTCTGCAGTTAAAATTAGTGAATGATTTAGATGTTACTATCTTTCTGTGGGAAACGGATGAAACATGCAAAAACAAATAAAAATGACCAGGAATTGGTAATGTCCTACCAGTATGAGTAGTCATGCCCATATTATCTAAATTGGTATACAAGCACAGAAAAGAAAAACAAATTATTCAGGAAATAAAGTGTTCATACTGAAGGAACAGATAGGAATGGATGATAACTGAAAAGAGATATATACTCGCATTTTCTCTAATGTAACTTGCAAATCCTACATAAAATGTAGTATACTTATTTTTATCTTAAAGTTTCTCTAACAGTGGTCTTCTGTAAGAGTTTATACAAATCAAACTGATACACAAACATGGGCAAAGCTTCACTAAACTCTGAAGGACTTGGAATGCACTTTTGATTTTCTCCTTTCTCATCCTTGCTTTTGGATGGAGCCTTCTTGTTCTCAGGAAGATTTGACTTGGAAACTACCTGAAATGCTCTCACAAGATCCATAACTTTGCTCTGTTTTAATCAAGGCAGACATCTCTTCAGTCTGATAGTGTATGGAAGTTGGAAGAAATTTGTAAATCCAAGGTTTACAATAAATCTGCAAGTCTGCATTTGAAAATAATAGAGATATCATGGTTGTCTAGTGTTCATGTATTAGTAATTAGAATCTAGTAAGGCCCTGAAGACTCTTTTGGAAGAAGACGGCCTGATTTCTATTCCAAATCATCACTGTATATGTGACTATAGGCCTTCCCTTTGTTGAATTTGACTTTGTGCATCTATGTTTGATTACACTCTTTTTAAATTTTTATTTATTTATTAATTCATTCTTATTACATCTCAATTGTTATCCCATCCCTTCTATCCTCCCATTCCTCCCTCCCTCCCACTTTCACCCTATTCCCCTCCCCTATGACTGTGACTGAGAGGGACTTTCTCCCCTGTATATGCTCATAGGGTATCAAGTCTCTTCTTGGTAGCCTGCTATCCTTCATCTGAGTGATACTGGGCCTCCCCATCAATGGGACATGGTCAAATATGGGGAACCAGAGTTCATGTGAAAGTCAGTCCCCACTCTCCACTCAACTGTGGAGAATGTCCTGTCCATTGGCTAGATCTGGGTAAGGGTTCAATGTTTACTGCACGTATTGTCCTTGGTTGGTATCATAGTTTGAGCAGAACCCCTGGGACCAGATCTTCCCATCATAATGTTCTACTTTGCTTACACTCTTTTATGCCCTATTAAATAAGGTACTTTAGAGATTTCATTTTCTTCTAAGTCTATCTGTACCTTACTCTATGGAGAGAGATTAGAAATTTTGGTGTTTCTTAACCTCTCTAAATTGTGAGAAAAGACAAAGTAGATGGAAATCCTAGTTTCATGTGTACTTAAGAAAATTATATGCATTGAAAAGTATTTTTATATATTAACAACTTTGGTAAAATTTTGTTTGAACAATTCTGTTTTGGAAGTTTGAAACTCATTCCTTTGGTTCCTTTATTGAAGAGAAATGTCATGGCTTACTCAGAGTCACACAAAAACTTTATAGCAGGTTAGGAACACAGGTCTACTGGTTTTCAACCCAGTGGCTGTACATATTAAAATGACTCAGTCTTGAACTCTGTATTTCCTCTTCAATTTTCTCCACACACAAGTGTACCTGGACACATACACGTGCATATACAAATTACACATAAATAATTTAATAATAAAGAATTAGGGCTCTAATAAACACTCATTCAAAATCAGGAGAAGAAATATTTTAGCTACAGAGAAGTATTTTAGAGCTCAAAGGTATTTCAAATGCAACTCTGTTGGTCTAATGCAAAATTGTCAGAGACAGAAAGTGATCACTCTCTAAAGTCTAGCTGAAGGTAATAATTTATAAACTCACCAACCAATTTTATCTGAATAGTGGTGTAGTCATCCAGCCCATATGCTGCAGTATGAAGTGCGTACCCACATGTAGGAGGTATCCCTGACAAAACTCTTAAATCTGAGTCTGCCTTAGTGACTGTTCCATTGCTATGAAGAGACACTGTGGCTTCAGCAACTCTTATAAAAGAAAAGCATTTAATTGGAGACTTGATTACAGTTTCAGCAGTTTAGTTCACTTTCACCACGGCAGGGAACATGGTAGAATGCTGGTAGGCATGATGTTAGAGATGTCTTATTAAGAGGCAAATATTTGTATAAATTACTGGACACATCTTCCACTTCAGTTGTTCTCTGTTTTTTCAATTGTTCCCTATTTTTTTTTAGTCTGTTCAATTCCTTGGTGTTGTTACTTTTCTGTATCTGTGATAAAGAACCTAACAAGAGTAAAGCTGGTAGACTTATCCCTTGTTAAGGTCTAATATCTGTCTCAAAGATGGGACCTATTTGTGCCCTTACATAGTATCAAGAACTAGTTATCTTTGTATTCTCATCTATAAAAACAGCTGTCCCAATCACAAATTTTCTGTTGTAGTCACCTCTCCAAAACCATATCTCCCTATTCCACACATTGGAAGTGATTTCAATATTTGAATTTTGGTGACACAAATGTTCACACTATGGTACTTGACAACCCTCTCCTTTGTCCTCCATCTTGTATTTTGGGGGGCTTCTATTTGTTCTGAGAGCCTTTAGCTCATTGGGGGAATAAGGCAAAATTAAGTAAATAAACAACTGCATGGATGGTATATATAGCATAAATGTCAGTTCAGTCAGAGTCTATCACAGAGTGTGTTTAATGCTAACCAGTCAAAGAAAGTACATTAAGAAAACAAACAAAAACAAATTCTCCAAGGGTGTCTGGACATGGGAACCCTTATATACCACAGGCAGGCATGTAAGCTGGTATAACCATTAGAAAAGCAATAAAATTTTCTTTCCTCAAAAGAAAATCCAAAAAATCTAAAGTATGATATGATTCAGCTACACTGCTTAGGAATGTATACCTAAATAACTCTAAGGCCACTTGTCATAATGATTCCTGAATATCCATATTTATCACAGCATTATTCACAACACCCAACTTTCAGAACTGGTATTTGTCAACAGCATAACTAACAAAGATAATGTAGGATATGTTCACAATTGATTTTAACTAAGAACAAAACTGTATCATGTTAGAAAACTGATGCAACTGGAGATAATCATGTTAAAAATAAGTCAAATGTAGAAAGACAAACAATACATGTTTTCTTTCATCGATTCACTCGAACTGTTTATATATTTTATATATAAACACACATGTATGAATAGAGGAACGGAGGACACCAACAGGAGGTAGAAAGTGTAGAGGATCAAGGGAGGGAATACAATAGAGACTGAGCCAACATGCATGATGTACTTGAGAGAAAGTATATGAAACCCAATACTCTCTACAATGAATATGTACTAATAAAAGATGAAAAAAGATCTAAAACTCTGAGCAGTAAATGAGTGAATATGCAGTTGTATCTAGTGATAAGCTTCATGAAGAGGAGGAGAGCAGTTGCAGCAATCACCAGTGGCTGACTTTGATATTGCTATGCATTTCCTGTAATCTTTTTTTCTGAATTCTTAAAATACATGCTTTCATTTTACTTGATGACAAGCTGAAATGGCCTTACATTAGAGTTGACTCTAAACCTCTGATATTGTGTTCTGGGAACAAACATTTCTTTCTTTTAAAAGAGAGAACATAGGAACACCAGGTACCCATAGGAAATTTGAAACAACAGAAATGAGTAACTCCAATGCGTTTTGCTTTTCCATTCTGCCTGTGACTGAAGTGGTCTCTCTTGTCAGTGTCATTGACAGGATGACAGATGTACAGCAGAAAAGTATTTCTTTCCCTTTTGATTTTTAAAATTTAAATATTTAAAAAAATTTTTAAACATGAGTACTATATTTCATTTCCACCCTTTCCTCTCCTCCCTCCAACTTCTACCATGTCCTCCCAACTCCCTTGGCAATTCATGGCATTTTCTTTACTTACTAGCTTTTCACCTAGGCATGGAACATTATGAAATGTATCTACCTTGGCATGCCGACTGGTGTCGTCATTATGCAGGTTTTGTTCAGGCAAAATCTTGTTGAGATTTCATGGGGGCAAGTTGATGGTAAGGCCCTGTTGCTGAAGACGCCATGCACTTGAGTTGGAACTGGCCTGGAAGCTTCCTCCCTGGGGACTAATTCTCATAGTGTCAGAAGGAGATATGTAAGCTGCCAAGGGAGAAAAGCTATCAATAATCCTACTTAGATGGTTGTAAAGCCTATGGTCCACAATAATGACTGAACTGACATGGTATCCCTAATGGTGTAATGGTGTTTGCTTTATTCTTGGAGGTAACCAATAGTAGTCTAATTGGACCTAACACCCATTCAAAAGGAAAAACATCACACCCAATACTGCAAACCTAGCCAACAACACATCAAAAACTTTTAATGAAAAGAAAAAAGATGGGTCTGGGTGGCATAGGATAAATGAATGAAACACAGAATCCAGTGACCATCTCTCATTTTAGTTATATGATTTTAATGAGGTCAATTTCCAAGGAAGCTAATATCTAATTAAGTCATACAAAATAGTCTTTCAGTAGAATATTATTATGTTAATAAACTTCCTTTTCCATCTGAATTACATTAGACCTTTCTACCATTTGCTTTTCTTTTTTAGCACAATTATTTATTATTTTTATTTCATTTTATTATCACTAATAAAAGGTTTTGCACAGAATTTAGCTTATTCATTATTCCTTGTGACCATTGCCATGGAAGTCCAATTATTACTTTTAGAATAATAAAATAAGCATTTAAATGTTTCCTTACACAGCAACTTCAAGGCCAGTAGTTACCATAAACATAAAACCATGTTACACCAACATTTGTCTATAGGGAACTGAAGAAGATATCTTTTCCCTCTTGTACTTGTGAGTCTATAGCTACTGGCACAAAACTGTGGCTGCTTCTGTTCCATAATGAGCTGGGAAATGGCTGGGATGATCACGATAGTTTTAATTGTCTTAGTCCATGTTAAGGACCTAAGTTTCATAATATGTGGAATTAGAACACAAATAAAAGTCAGAATGATGGTGGATCAAAAAATCAGCATTTTTTGAGGAGGACATCAGCCTACAAAATAGAGAACTGAGCACAAGGGCAGAAAAGCAATACCCATTGGCCATATGGAGAGACTGAAGAAAGACAATAGGCCATATATATGTTCATTTCCATAAGACCTGCAAGTCACTTCTTATAGGATGGGTCAGTTGGCAAGGGCAATTGTTTGTTTTTATTTCTAATCATTAGCAACAGCACCACTGTAGACTCTGCCAGTGATGTAAGAAGAGATGAACTAAATAGGTGAAAATGGGCTAAAATTCCTCAATGATTTGAATAGTTTTTTAATAGCACTTCTGCTTTTTAGCTGGACCTAAACAATGCAGTGCTCTGCCTCTTGCTCTTTTTACTTGTGTCTTTTTGTGTGCTTGATCATTCTTATGTACTTACCTCCAACATAATACTAATGATCTTGTCCTGTGTCCTTCACTAGAGTGTGCCCAATTACAAACTCTGGGCAGGTCTCTTTGTTCTTGGCATTCCTCATACCTAGTAATAGGCTCCACTCAGACAAGACATTCAATAAATAGTTTCTGAGTCTATAATAGCAAATATACTTTCTTCAGAATTTTGCATTTATCTAAGTGCTCCCCAAACCAATACATTATAGTTTGAGTGTAAAATATCCACCCCCAAAGTTTATGGTTTAAATGTTTGTTTCCAAGTTGATGTCACTCTTTTTGGAAGCTGTGGCAGTTTAAGGAGGTTGTGCCTAGCTGACTGAAGCCAGTCACTCAAGGCAGGCCTTTGGCAGTGATAGGCTAGCCCTTGTTTCCTGCCGTGTTCTGGCCTGACTTCCTGTTCCTTTATGGTGTGAACAGCCTCTGCCATATGCTCTCACTGCTGTGAAGCAGGCTATCAGACATACGCTGGCCGCAGTGGCTTCCCTGCCACAATAAACTAAAACTCACAGAAGAAATACGCCACAGTAAGTAGTTCTTTCTGTTAGTTAGTTTTTGTCATGTATTTGGTTATAGTGATGCAAATATAATTTACAAAAAACATTAATGGGACATATAACTCTGAAATGTAAAAAAATATTTATATATGCAAAGTTTAGATATTATTTTAAAACTAATTTCATCTGTCATTGACATGGGACTGTTTATAAGAGAAATATATGCCCAGACCAATAGAGCATGAAGAAGACAAGCATTTAAGAACACAATTCCTCCTGGGTCATGTAAGAATTCAAAGCTGAATGTGGGAGGCAGATGCAGGTGGATCACTGTGAGTTCAAGGCCAACTTGGTCTACAAAGCGAATCCAGAAATCTATTAATAATAATAATAATGGTTTAAGATATAAAGTTTACAAATTGATGGCATATAGGTTTAGGGAAAATACAGTATTAGTTACTCACAGTTACACCTACCTACAAAGGTGCACAATTTATATTCATACAAGATACATATAATGGTAACCTAGTACTGTGCTTATAAACACACACTCTAAATTAAGTAGACTGCTTCAAATCCCAGTTCACCTGTTTACTAACTATTGGGAATAACAAGCTATTTGGCCTTGAGCAACCTCTAAATCTTTTAATCTGTAAAACATAATTTAATATATTCTTGTGGGGTTATGGTAATAATAAAATGAGATAATGCTGTAAAGGAGGTAGGACATTTTAGCTCACAGTAGTGAAAATGTGGAAATGATAACATAAATGGAAAGTCAAATACAGACTTGAAGCAGCTGTTCATAAAATAATGATTTATTCATAAAATTGAAAAATGTTTTTAAATAAAATGGGGAGGAGAAGAAATGAGAAGTTGGGAATAAGACAATGCCAAGGCTAAGTTTAGTGTATGGTATTTGTGGCGAAAATTTTTATGCATTGTGGTACATAAGCCAGACTACTGCTTCAAGCTTCCTAGCAGTTATTGGTCAGAGGAAACCAAGGGTAACTAACCTGAACTATGTTTCAAATAAATAGCAAACAACAGTTCAGGAGAAGACAAGGTTTCTCTATGCTAATTCCGAAGCTTTCGTCATTCTGTAGTTATTGTTCAATGGAGAGTAATTTGTAGGGCTGTAACAGTGAATGATGCTTCTGATGATGTGCACCGATGGAAGCGATCTGGTTAATCTAGCATCAACTTGACTGGATTTAGAATAACCATGGACGCGCACCCCTAGGTGTGACTGTGATGGTACTTCATGAAAGGTTTGATTAAAGAAGAAGACCTACCCCGAATGTCAGTGGCACCAACATATTATGGACTCATGGGCTGGGCTATTAACCTAAATAAAGGAGGAGAACTGAAAAAATGAGCATCCACTACTGTCTGCTTCCTGACTGTGGATGCAATGTGACATCCATGTGGTATGCTCCAGCTCCTGTGGCCACGCCTTCCCTGCCAGGATGGACTAAGTTCTCTAACTCTGAGCCAGAAAAAAGCCCCCCCCTCCTTTCAGATACTTTTGTCACAAAAATGGAAAAAGTTCCTAATATAATAGGCAGTGGAATAATTCAGTGAAACAATTTCATGGCTGAGGTGAAAACATGACATTTCAGTTGGCCAGGCTTGATCTAGTCTAGGGCTCAAATTTAGGTTACTTAGACATATAAATTCAACTCAGGAAAATGTCCATAAATATTGTTTACTAAAACCAAGTTTTCAAAATTTTATTGTATAGAACAGAACATAAGTTATGTCTTATGGGAAATTTCTGGCAGTTAGATGTGCACACACGCACACATGCACTCCAGCATTACATATGGTGAGGTTTTTGACTGACACAACTAAGAACTGGTGCTGGTACTCATTGCAGAATGCTGGCCTAGTTTAGTTCTCACTACTGCCTGGGCTACAAAACAAGGAAGACATGTTTATTCAGGCAGTGAGTCTGAGTCTATAGAGTCATGAAGGAAAGGGTCTGAATCTTCCTCATGGCTTTACTGCTCACACTCTAGCAGTTCTTGACCCATGGCAGTCTTTAAAAGTGGTTTCCATTTTCCAGTAGTTATCAAACCAGTAGACAGTAAAACTGATTTAATGGAGAATCTGAAGGGTGAACATATTGGTCATCGAGGATCATAAAATGAATTTATGTATACATGAAAAGCCAATAAGCCAGTAGCCGTTGGAAATAATTCGTCATACTCCAACAGGCACAGTCCCTATTTCCCCAGATGAGATTCATTTGCATCACTGTCAGTTTTCCATGACGTTTCTATAAAACATTCAAAGACAATATGCTCAGCAGATTATGAAATACTTGCTAGAAAAATATTTCTTATTAATATTACTTACAGGTGTCAAAATCTTAATGCCTATAAATATTTCTTTGGGACTTTGGCATAATTTTCTTTTATTTTGTTATAGGTACTCTTCTTAGAAGAATATATTAATCTAAGCTTGCTTTAACTAGGATAGTATTCAGTAATTTTTTTTATGTCTAATTGTACCCATAGCTGCTGTGGTACCCAGTGGGGGGAACGTGATAGAAGCGTTTCTGAAATACATCTGATTTGTATAACAGTCACATCCTACTCCTAGTCAGTAACTGGCATTTTCCAGCCTTCTTTTCCAATGTTCTTCCTATAAAATGTTGCTTCTCAGCTCTGTCTCTGTGCATGTACAGATCATCCCTGGAAGTTACACACAGTGTGCCAATAATACTTCCCCTCATGTGATACCAAGCAAACATCTCCAGACATTGCCCAATGTCTCTTCTTATTGAGAACTACTGTTAAAAAGATAAGTAGAGGTGCTATGAAAAGTAGGGCTGGAAACAATCACAAAAGAATACAAGTGTCTATGCCAAGTCAGTGAATGGTTTTAAGTTCAGTGTGATGCAATTTTAGCTTTGAAAGATTGCAGTAAATTTGACAAAAGTAAGTGTTTGGGTAAATGATGCAGTACCTTGGAAAGATCTGAGGATAGCCTCGTGGGAGGTTGGGCTGAGGAGACAGTAGGGAAGGGTATAGCAGTGTCAAGCAAGACTCTCAGTCTTCTGGTCCATCAAGTCTTGGTTGTCACTGAATTCTAGAACAAGGGCAACAAAAAGAGGTATGTGGTAGATGACACACTGAGCCTGAAAATGTAGACTGTAAAGATGGGTAGGGCACAGAAATGAGAAATAATTATTTGGCATATATGGGAGGTTCCACTCTGGGAACAATTCCATGGCTGTTGTTAGATACTTATTCCAAAGGACGCTAAAGCAGAGGCCAAAAGCTCTGAGAAAGGGTGCTGTGTCAGAAGCAAAGAAAACAGAGGTGAGAGCTTGGACTGTCTGTCCAAGATAAAGTCAGCATGCTTGAGGCTATATAAGGTAACTCAAGTCCCAGTGTTTTTCTCTGTATAGTTTAAGGAACAAACAAGAATGGGACATAGTTCTTAACATGCCTGCCAACTTGACTAAACTTTGTATAGTCTTCTTGATTCTAAAACCATCCTGAGGGCATTTACCTTAAAAATGTGTGTTGCTACTTTCTCCTCCCATGGTGCAAATATTTATAAGAAGCTTCTTGTTGGTTTTATGATTTTTATTTTTTTGTTTTTTTAACTCAGGTCTTTTTAAAGCCATCCCTGTATAATACAACCTTAGGGGAGACATTCTGATACCTGTCCCCCAGTCTTTTTGGAAAGCTAGAAGCCAGTTCCACCAACAGGTAGAATAATCTCCATAAAAATACAGACACAAATTTAGGACTCCATCTGCCCCACAGCTTCTATCAATGAACCTTTTAATGCTCTCTTGCTATCCTACAAGTTTAACTACTTGGTGCTCATGAGCTCCTGCTGCCTCTTATGTCAGAGAACACAGGACTGTGTTTTGGGCTCTTGCTTCTAGTACAGTGACATGAAGGAAAGTCTTCCTTTTTCCTGGGGCTACTGACAGCTGATGCAATGCTACAGCGATGTTGAAGACACTGGTATCTTCCCATAGGAGAAGGTCTATTTTCAATGAATATTGCCAACAGAAAGTAAGAATCAGAGGTAAAGAATAATTTAAAAAATAATTCAAAGCCAGGCCTGGTGGAGGTGCCCTTAAACCCAGCATGTGGGAAGCAGAAGCAGGCTGGTCTCTATGAATTCCAGGTTAGCCTGGGCTACAGAACGAGTTCTAGAACAACCAGGGCTACACAGAGCTCAAACAAACAAAAACATCAACAATACAACAACAACAAAGGCCAGCAACAAAAAGAACTAAAGACCCTCAGTGCAGCGTTTCCCAAGTTCCTGGTCCTTCTGTACACATTGTTAAACCTGTTGTCATTCTGTGAAACAACAAACATCACCCTAGATTTAAGTTAAGTCAAGTTACACTTGGTTCTGACATTGATAGACCCAAACCATCGGAATGTATGGCAGTGAGGGAGGGAGAGAGGGGAGGAGGGAGGTACAGATATCCCAGGGAGCATACAATTTAAATGACGAAAAGAAAAGGTAATGGGTATTACAAATGAGTTAAAAGAAACTTAAGAGAACAATGCACCACTGAAACTAAGAGATAAAGCTGGGAGTGATGGCATGTGCCTTTAATCCCAGCACTTTGGGGCAGAAGCTTGGAACCCTGTGAATTCAAGGCCATCCTGGTCTAAAATGTGAGTCCAGGACAGCCAAGGCCACACAGAGAAACCCTGTCTTGAAAAACCATAAAAAAAGAACTAAGTGTTGTGGTTAATTTATCAGTATGGCCTAATAACATTTATTATCAGGCCTATAATTGTTACAGTGGTATTTTCTAACCTACTAGCAATCAGTCAAGACACTGATACCTGTTATATTTTCAAATAGATTAGTTAACCTGGGGTAGGGCAGATTTTAGTCCCCTAAACGACTTTCCATGCCATCTGCTTCTAATAACTCCTATCAAGCCACCTCCCATCCATAATCCCAAATACTTGCTAATTATCATCATCTGGTCCAAATCTCCATCCACGCTGGGCATGTGCTTCTCCTCCACCTAACCCATGTGCAGCCTTCTCCTCTCATCTCCTCCGGTCTCCCCTCCTCCCAAGATTCTCTCTCTTTCTCCTCAAAGCTCAGGAGCCTTAGTTATATCTATCCCATTTGCCCTGCCCAGATGTGATGGCCTTTTATTGGTAAAACACGTTAGGCTCTTAGGCAAGGTACAGGTGGGACACAGAGACAACAAGCAGTAATTAGCATCAAAATACATCAGACCAATCTCCAACAACTGAGAGACAATTTTCTAAGGAAAAAGTGGTCACCTGCATCAATGCTACAAAGGAGTGAGGGGAAGAGTAGAAGTATGAATCATACGGCTAGTAAAACAACCTTTAGAATGCAATTTCAGGGAAGAGCGGGGAACAAATATGATCATGATTTAAAAATATTCCTTCTTCCTTTTCAGTTACTTTTAATATACCTGATATTAGTTCTTTAAATATTTAGTAGAATTCAACACTGAAGACATCTGGTTCTGGGCTTTTTGTGTGTGTGGATAATTGCCTAATTATTACTTAAATCTTATTAATTTAAAAAATATTAAGTGCGCGTGTGTGCATGCATGAGTGCATGTGTATGCATGCATGTATGTAGGTGTTCATGCGTGTATGTGTGTGTGTGTGGGTGTTCATGCGTGTATGTGTGCGTGTGTGTGTGTGTGTGTGTGTGTGTGTGTGTGCGTGTATGTGTGCGTGTGTGTGTGTGTGTGTGTGTGTGTGTGTGTGTGTGTGTGTGCGTGTGTGCGTGTGTGTGTGTGTGTGTGTGTGTGTGTGTGCGTGTATGTGTGTGTGTGTGTGTGTGTGTATGTGTGCGTGTGTGTGTGTGTGTGTGTGTGTGTGTGTGCGTGTGTGTGTGTGTGTGTGTTAGTGCTCAGAGAAGCCAGAATAGGGCATGAGACCTCTTGAAGCTGGAGTCTACTGGCGACTGAGTTGCCTCACATGGGTCTTCCAAACCACTGAAAAATCTCTCTGCCCCAAGAGTCAATCTTATTATTTATTATAGGTGTATTCACATTTTGTCTTTCATTATGATTCAATATTTGTTGGATGTGTATGTCTGGGGATTTATCAGTTTCTTTTAAGTTATTTAATATGTTGGTATACAGCAGTTCATGAAGGAATCCTGTCTGTGTATCTTTCTAATATCAGTCATTTTGTCTGATTTTCTTTTTTCTTTTTTCCCTCATTGGCATAAAGGTTTTAAGAATTGATTATCTTTTTTAAAACCCAATTTATTTCTCTCTTGTAATTTTTGTCTTTAGTTCCTGTCTATACCATGAACTTCATTATTCCTCCCATTGTTCTGGATTTAGTTTGTTCTCATGGGTGTAGCTTAAAGTGCAATATTAGGTTGCTTACTTGAGACAATGCAACCATTATTTCTTTTTTCTGTGTCCCCTTAGAAATGAGAAAGTAAAATATTCATAACTAATACAGTCTGAGTGTACATGTGTTGAGTGGCAATCACAAATTGTTAATAACCTCTTGGTCATCCCAGGAAAGGTCAATGTAGGCTTTTTTAAAATTTGGAGATTATTATAAATTAAAGTTTATAGGATGAAGCAGATATGAACAAGCATCTTGGTCTGCATGGCCACAGATCTGTTTTTAACTACAACACAAAAGCTAGAAAGTTCTCTAATTCAGAATCATTTATCTGTTGAGAATGTCTGATAACCTAAGTCATTGGGTAGGTGGTTCTGGGTCAATTGCCATCCATGATAATTTTATTCACTTAGGAGTTTCTTCTTCTTCCTGAGACAGAGGAGAGGACATTCTAGTGGGACTCTAGATGAGAGAATCATGGGAGAAAGGCAAAGTAGAAGGACCCAGAGGGTCCTAGAAGCCTACAAGTAGAACATTATGATAGGCAGATTTGGGCATAGGGGTCCCGCTCAAACTAAGGCACCAGCCAAGGACAATACAGGCGGTAAACCTTAAACCCCTCCCCAGATCTAGACAATGGACAGAACACTCTCCACAGTAGAGTGGAGAGTGGGATATGACTTTCTCACATACTCTGGTGCCTCACCTTTGACCATGTCCCCTGGAGGGGGAGACCTGATGGCACTCAGAGGAAGGACAGCAGGTTACCAAGAAGAGACTTGATACCCTATGAACATATAGAGGGGGAGGTAATCCCCCTCAGGAACAGTCATAGGGGAGGGGAGTAAGGGGAAAATGGGAGGGAGGGAAGAACGGGAGGATACAAGGGAAGGGATAACCATTGAGATGTAACAAGAATAAATTAATAAAAAAATTTAAAAAAAAAGGAAAAAAAAATAAAATAAAATAAAACTTGCATCCCAGAAAAAAAATAAATAAATAAAAATAAAAATCCTTCCAAAAAAAAAAAAAAAAAAAAAGGAGTTTCTTCTTCTTCCTTTCAAATTATGTCTTAAAATGTGACTTTTCTGCTAGGCAGGAGGCAAAAAATTAACCCTGAAAGATCAATATAATTTCAAAATGTTACAAACTTTTAATAGCTCTCTAAAACCAGTTTTATTTCAGTGTATGTTCTGGGCTATAAGTCACAGCTGAAAAGATAAGATAAAGTCAGTTCACAAACCACAAGCACTTGTGGGAGAACATTTGATGAGTTAAAACATTAACAGAGAAGACAAATCAGTAGCTCATAGACATAGTCAGGTTCACTCTCCCAAGATAGGGAAACCTCAAGATAATTCATTTCCACATGTTCTGCTTATCTCAATTCACTTTGAGTAAGAAACTGATAAAGGCATCATCTATCAAAAATCAGTTCTCCTACTCTTTGACCTAATTGGGTACATTTTAAGTCAGTTGATTGACATTCAACTTTCTCAGAGGTCAAGCTAGAGAATTTTATTTCTATGCTGTCACAGAGCCACTTGACTGGAAAGGATCTGTAAATTCTTTTTCTTGTTAATTAATAGCAATTGCTGTTGTTGACTTTTAATTAGTCCAAATGAGGCATTTCATTCTTAAATGAAGAAATGTTTTGTCATTTTCATCTGTGAGTGGCTTTCATCCATAAAACCTTATTCTGGAAAGGAAAAAAAATGGAGAAAAGGTAGTGGAAGAACAATGGGGAAAAGTTAAATATAAAGCATGTTTGTCCTTGTTTTTGACAAGAAACATCATAGTTTATCATAGTGGTGGTGGTTGGCAAGATTTATATAAATTTAGAGTAGTAGCAAAAATGTCAAAGAGTTTGTGTAGTACACAGCTTCCCAAATGAAGCCTGCAAATGGAGGAAGAATGGAGATGACCACCAGCCTAGGACCTATGAGTTTCTAAGAGAAATTAGTTCATTCATTTTGTTAGTTAGCATTAAAGAAATGGGGATTCATTGGGACATTTCCATACACATGTATTATTTCACTTTATTCTTAATCATGGTCCCATGTCTTCCTTAAATCCCTCCTGACACTCTTCCTCCTTGACTAGTCCTTTTGTGGGTTTTCACATCACACACACATCCCATCACCCTCTCTTCTTAGCCACCTCCCACTCCCTTTAGACCTTTAAGAGAAATTTGTCACTTCCTTTTCACTGAATTTTGGTGAGCATATATTTAATCTCATGTATTTCATGTACTTGTGTCAAAGAGTGATATCAAGGTAAACACCATGGCCAGGTAGAACATCCTATAGAACAAACTGATAAGAGACAGGACAAACATGAAACATACAACATAGATGTACCACATCCAAAGAGTCTGAACCATTTTATTTGGAGCCATATTTCTAAAATGAGCAGCCATTTTACATAGAAATAATTTTGTACTTTGTTTCAATAACTACTTAACTATGTATTAATTATTAGATAAGGACATGAAAAATATCTTTGTTGGAGACTCCTTCTGTATTAAGTTCAGAAAAGAATTGCCTTGCTACAACTTAACACAGATTTTGATAAACCCAATTTTCTGATTAGCAAATATGTCTTAAAGTTTGAAAAGTTATCATGGTTATTGTAAAGACTGTGAAGACTTACTATAATTGCTAAAAGCTTGATTGTTAGCATGGTTTTAGTTGGGAACTGATAGCTTTGAACTTACAGCATACTCAACATTAACAATATGCTCCAAATTTGTATTGTTGAGCTTAAAAAGGAACAGATTTGAATACAGAAGCATGCCCGGAGCTACATTGCTCTGTTCTTAAATGTAACATCAACAATTTAGCTTCAGAAATAGTAAAATAATGCACTGCATTACATTAATCTTATAAATTTAAAATTTATTATTGCTTTGGTTAATTTAATTAGTAAATTTGTTCTGTTTTTCTAGTTTTACTAGAGACAGTCACATAAGGGATCTATAAGAACGCTTACATCTGAGTATCCCTTATATTAAAGCATAAATGGTTTTGATTAACAAGGATATGGGAGAAAAGTTTTCTATTTAGAAGCATCTGGTCCTGAGAAAGACTTGTCCACCAAACTATCCATTTGCTCCTATTGTAAATAGGGGTTCCATTAAGGAAATCCAGAAAGCTAGAGTCTTATGTAAATGATTTATTGAGGAAGTGATTTCAAAAGGGAAATGAGGAATAAGAAGGGTAGAGGTTGATGAAGAGGATGTGGCTACAGCTGTTCACCAGCTGGACCCAGTCTGCCTCACTGGACAACATGGAAAGAGCATCCTGCTAACAGTGTGCCCAATGTAAGCATGGATTTGGGGCTGTTCCTAGAGTGACTGTGTCTCTCCAAGTTAGGAGAGAAATAACTGTGGGCTGAGTTACTAAGAGCTGCTGTGGTATGAGAGCATGGAGTGGGGAAGAGGAGTGGTCTAGACCAGTGAAGTGGATCTGTGCAGACCTACTATGGAACCCACCTCACAACGCTCAGATCCATTTTCCCCTTGAATTAAGCTATTTTTACCCAGTCATAGCTTTCCTAGTTTTCAGAATGGTTAAATTTCTAGGAAAATTTGGAAGAAATATATTATTTCACAAATCCATTTCTGCTGCTGCTGCTGCTGGCTCTGAAATCCTTATGTTTTAGTGTCCTGGACTTCACTTTCCCTGAGTTTGAGTTTCTTCTCCACTAATTGGCTCACCCAGTGGTAACTGAGCCCCTCCTTACCATGCTTTTGTCAGCCTATGATGACCTACTCTTATTTTAAACAGTAAAATGGGTTGTGCAACAAATTACCTACCTTCATCAGAGACAGCAACTGTGTCTTCTCTCAATGAGCAGGCCAATGACTGCTGTCAGTATAGAAGCTGATTGGCAGCCTACTATCTTATCAGTGGTTCCCTGTCACTTCAAATTTGTTAGAATTTTCTATGTATCTCTTGGCAAGAAACTAAAGAGAGCTGGAACTCAGAGTCTAAAAGAAGAATGAAGGAAACACTAATTGCCTCTTGGTGTGTAGGACAGGGATAGACTGTAGCCTGACCTACTATTGGCATATGAGACGTAGAGAGGTGGCAGCTATAGATAAAATTTTCATAGGACAGATGTCAGGAGGCGTTCATGAAGGAACAGACTTGAGGCATGGAGGAATGGAGGTGGCCCACTACTGCAATGTCTGTGATGGGTGTGTCCTAGCAGGCAAAGTCTCTAGCAAGTCTGTTTAAATTTACCACGAACCCAAATTATGATGGGGCTACAAATAATGTGTAATTAAGTACAAACTTTAATGTCAAGAAGCACAAACTGTTTCATTGTAATTCTTTATACCTTGTCAACTTACGGCATAAAATACTGTCATTCTAAATTTACTTTGTGCCTTAGAATGAAAGACAGATAAAATTATTGTCATGAACTTACTATAAACTAAGAGATAGCTGAAAAATGTGTAGCCGGGTCAGTTCTAATTGAAAAGACATATATACTTGTAACCTCTTGGACTCTGTTAACCTTTAGGCCTTGTCAACATTTGTCATTCTGAACTCACTATGAACTTATGCAATGGATACACAGATAAGAAATGCTTAGTTTTAGTAATAAAAAAGCATGTAACCTGCAGTATTTTCAAATTCATCTGTTTTGTGATTAATTGCCTTTTTGACCATGAGGTAATTCTTTTCCTGAAGTAGAGAGCTTTGTTTCAAAAGTATAAAAATTGTGACCACACAATAAATAGGGTTGAAGTTTTTAGCTTTATCTACCTTTTCCTCTATCTACCTTTCTGTGTGTGAGTGGTCCATTTTCTGTCTCTTTCTCTCTCTTATTTCTTATTTCCCTGTAGATTCACAAATAAGTGAACAGATGCAGGGCTCCGCCATCAGCAGGCATACTTTAACTTACTGGCGATCTCCATAAAAAAAATTATCTACTGATCAAAGAGCCATCTTTTATAACCCCCTGCTGGAAAAAAGTGGTCAGTTTAAGGTTTCCTCCTCAGTGGCTGTATGGCCAGTCCCAAGTCACTAAAGAAGGAAACCCTGTCTCCCTTCCCTCTTCTCTATCCCTTGCCAGCTGCCTCTTGCAGTCTCCAAACTTAAGAGGTTTTTGAATTTAGATATAGAACACGAGAAAGAAATGTCAGTCAGGGACTGACCCCAAATGAGACAAAGAAAAGGCTGCCACCAATCTGACTGATCCCCAAATCTTTGATGCTGCATACACCTACCTCAGCTTCTCCCCTGGACCTGCCAAAGCTGGATTTGGCAGAGAGAACCCACACTCACGTGGCCTTTATATCTACTTGGGTGTGTTTCCTTGCTTTGGACACCTTTGTACAAATTCCAAGTCAGTAAGAACAGATGTTGGCTGCCATCTACCAGGCTCATTATCCTCTGAACTGCATGGTTCATTTGCTATTCCATGGTGGATGCTTTCTTATGCGCACTCATAAGATCCATGCTTTGTTCCCATACTACCCTGCACTTACTTACGGAGGACACAGCATTATTTCATGACCATTTATTTCTGTTATGTGCTAAATCCTGAAGGATAAAGTCATACTACATCACATCAAAGTATCTTGAAGTACTTCCAGCTGAATTTCAAGAAAATTCTTCACTACCTTAGCAGCCCGAATATTTAAATGTGTTTTAGTATACAATGGTATTGATAAACAGATCTACAGTTGTGGACCATCACTGCACATCTTTTGTCTTTATGAAATTTTGGATCAGACAATCTGAGCCCTTGGAAGTACTGTTACCTAGGAAAGCAGACTGTTGGTTGAGAGCCTAGATGAAATATCTCCTCTTGTGATGAAAGAGTTTGGTTAGAAGTAACTAATTGGTGTTGCTACTTGGTTCTGGAAAACTGAACACTCAACAGTGCCATCAGTTGAGTGAACAAGCCCCATGCTCTTTGGGCTTTTACCTGACCTTCACCTCTCCTAGGATTATTTATTCTAGAGCCCATTGCACAGCACTGGTTTGTTAAGACCAGATATGGGCTGCCATCTACTGGCCAAGTAATCCTGCTGATGTTGTTTTGTTCCCCTTCCCTGGATGACTCTCTTAGGAGCATCGACAAAGGATGGAAAGCTCATTGCGTGTTGAGTTCATTCCTACAGCTTTATCAAAAGGCTTCCTTTTCAGAGTGACTTGTGTCCAACTTTGCTTCCAGATCTCTAGTCCACTGTATACACTGTTCATAGTGTTCACAAATTGATTTCTGCTTTTACCACAGAGTAATTAATTATTTGTCCTCTTAAAACAAATGAGGAGAACCATTGCCATGTTCAAAATAGAGAATTTCATTGGTCATTGAGAACTATCCTTGGGGGCACTATGCTGAAGGAGCAGTCCATTTACAGTTTGGTTAACTCTTGGTTAAACTGTGGGATCCTGTGTCATACGGACATAACTTTTTCAAGAATCACGATGGTCAAGTAAATGTGCGAAGTCATAGAAATGATTTGTCCCTCCATTATAGCCTCTATAATACAATAGCTCTATATCTTAGAGCATCAATATGTAGATTCCACCAAGGGCTACTCTGACAATATACTCAGAAAACAGGAATAAAGCCACATAGTAGGTTGACTGACCTAATGGCTTTATTGTGAGATGAACATGGGATGGGAGTGTATTTATTATAGGACTACCACATGCCATGATAGCTTCTTGAGTATTTTGGTATTAGTGTTAACAGAAATACATAATTTCACAGATTTCTACACAATGAATTATTCCCTTACAGGATACGATTATTCAAGCAAGTGATCACAGGTCACTTTAATTACTTGGCCTGTCACATTATGTTAAACCTCATTATTAACCTCATTAATAAATAGCTAACATTTTTTGAAGTCTCACACAGTTATAGGCAGAGGAAAGTGATGTCAAAGACAGAGTCACTGCCTTCATGCTTACAGTTGGGTTGTATGAATGGACATTAATCAAATAGCCTCATGATTTAATAGAGTATATTTATTGGGTAGTTGTGTTGATCCCAGTTTGAATATGATCACAACCATAGCAAGGAGAAGCATCAGGGTAAGAGCTGCTGGGTACCATCTGCTGATTTCTGTGGCAATTAACGGGTGCATCCTTCCCATGTCTTACCATTTATCCGTAAGGGTACAGTTTACTCAATGCCTTAGGAATACTTAACTAACTTCATCTGTTATCAAAGAATGAGAACTCTAAATTTCCATACATCTCTTTCACTAGGAATGAGAGCACTGGTGGTATTGATAACATATTTTCTTTCTTGGATATAATTCCTGATTGTTTTGTGGTTCTTCTTGCTGTATGTAGTTTATTGTATATATGTGTAATAATCTACATGTATATGTAAAAAATAAAAAATAAAAAGTCCCTGTTGCTCTGGATCTTACAATAAAAATAAAGAAAAAGGAGGTCTTACACTGTCTACAGGGATGTTAACTGTTAAAGGGAGCAAGACAGTGGTCCCTAAAACACCTACAGCCAGATCTACCACATGATCCAGGCATCCCTCTCCTGAACGTATAACAAATGAACAAACAAACAAACAAATAATCAGCATGCCCAAGGGACACCTGCATGTACCTGTTTATTGATATGATTGCCATGGTAACTAAGATGTGCAATCATCCTAAGTACCCAGCAAGAGATGAGTAGGTAAAGAAAATATAGCATACATTCATAATGGAGTATTATTAGGTTTCATAGAAGAGTGAAATTTTATCATTTGTAGCAAAATGAATGGAACTGGAGGCATAATATTATGTAAAAGGTTCTACCTCATATGCATGGGCCTGGAAGTATAAAGTAGTCATGACTAGGAACTGGAAAGGGCACACAGAGTATCTGTATGTGGGGAAACCTTACACTGGACACCATTAATGAGAGCAGCATGTATGTTAAAGTAACCATGTACTTTGAAGAAAATGAGCAAAGGTATTAAATGGTAAAACTAGAATCTGAATCCTGGTGAAAATAACCAAAGTTGTTGGTGAAGTTAGCCAAAGTTGTTGTTTATAGGCATGGAAGAAGTGAACTAAAGAGAAAGTGCTGGCTTGAGAATGACTAGGCCACTTCCTGAGAGACGTAGTGGCAACCATGCTGTGTTGCTGGCTTCTGAGACTGTTCTGTAGGCATCTTGGGAGCAAAATACCTGCTATTGCCATCTGTTTATTTCTATTCACAAAGCCAAACTCATTATAATTTAACTTGATTAATTCATAATAAATTAAATTTTATTTAAACTTTTAGGCAAAGAGGGAAAATACATTATCAAGAAAAAATATATACAGTTCAGTTCTGGATCCATTACATGGCTGTATTGTCTTTTTTTCCCAAACATGGAAAGGGCCAGAGAGTTCTCTATTCTATTTTGTCTTCTGTTCATCCAATAAAACCAGCCAATAATAAGTACCCACTGGATGGAATCTCTTTCAACCATTAAATTAGATTTATAGTTTAAGCAAAACAAAACACCTGGGGAAAAATAATTTCAAGATAATTTAGTAGCTGTGCAAAAGATTCAAAATGAAAGCCACACATTATACAAAGAAAATACAAAACCAAGCTGTGTTCTTTGCACTGTATGCAAAGTACACTAATGGTGTGGACACACTTGGGCCAGTTTTAGCGTCTGGAAGTCACAGGCAGGTTCCAGCTTATTTGAAACTCCTGAGCAGTGATAATCAACATGAAACAGTCTTGTAAATTGCTAGAGATGTATTCCCCAACTCAAGTCAGGAGTAGCTCTCAGACTTACTTCCTTGGCTCACATTTTGAAAAGAAACCAGAGCAGCTGCACAGAAGTGCTGGCTGTCCACATGGTTATTCTTTTGAGTGATATTTCTTTTATTTACTCTCTATTCTTATTTTAAAACAATTGTCAAGATTTTTTCTGAGCTCTTCTAACTGTGTATGCTTTCCTGGCTTGTTCACCCAAACTGTTTCAGGTTTTTTCTTTCTCTCTTGGATTGATGGACCTGTGCATTTTCTGATACTAAGAGAGTACAGAGTTCATTAAAGCTCACCACAGATGCAGATTCTAATTGTGCTCTTGTGGCTTCAAACTGTGCAAACTCCTCCACACCATCAGCTCTTTGTGCTATATTCTGACTCCTAAAGAAATTATGTTCTTCACATAATAGCATGAAAATTCTGGAGTAACATTAGTCTCTCCCTTTCTTTATTAGAGTATGTTAATGCCTTCAGGGAATACCCTCTTCTCTATTTTGTTGCTGACAGGCATTCTGTGAATTATCAATGAAAAAAAAGATGTGGAGCCATTTCTATTTTTCTGAGATAAAGATTAAGAGAAACCAGACTTGTGTTTATTAGAGAGAAAATTCGCTGTTGGATTTATCATGCAAAGGTTTACGAATTAACCAATGTTGGCATAGTAACATCGTCCATCCCATTTACAGTTATACTCTTCTTCAGTTTTCACTAGAGCCTAAAGTTCTCTTCTTACTTTTACTTTTATCAAATTCAAATTACAGTTGACCCATGGGCCACAATTCTTTCATAATTGCTAACATAAAGAGAGACCCAAGTACATAGCTGGCCATACAGGCATGGAAATAGAGCTTCTAGTTTCAAGATTTGAAAGGCTTAATTGAAGGTTTCTTGTGAACATAATGAAGATTGCCAGCCATGTCTAGTGTTTCACTGGATGTTTCTTGAGTTGCATGTAACATAGAATATACATGGCAATCAAAGATCATGCTCCACATATGGGAGGACAACACCTTTGGCCACTTTCTATGGGGTGTAAATTATATAGGGTACAAATTCTGGGAAGAAGAATGCTCTCTGTTTTAGGGTTTCCTGTATTTCCTGCTGGATAATAAATCTTCAACAAGCATTTGAAGAATGAATGAATAAACTAAAAGCTCCACAACATGGCATGTGAATGCTTTATAGAAGAAAAAAGTCAAACACATTTTTGTTAGGTGGCCCTTTGAGTTAATGAAACTGTATGCATGGAAGCTACTTTGAAATCAGCAAGACCACATGTAGCAATTTCATTGCTATGGGTTTTTAAATTAAAATTATACACTATTCCCTTAGTGCTGAAAATGACCATGAATAAAATCTATTTATTTACAAAATTCAGCATTAGTAATTTATGTTTCATTCTAGTTTATGAAAGTTTTAATATGAACCAAGCTGGCAGAATTTTAATACCATGCTTAAATTCTATTATAGTGAAGGGTTACAAATATGCTGTCAGTAGGCATGCTGGTGTACAATGTAGAAGGCATATGAAATTTGTCCAAATATCTAGAAGATACTGAATCATACCTTCAACCATCAGTGTTGAAAGGTGAAAGTTAAATGAGAAAAAAAGCCACTTTTTTATTTTAGAGGAATTCTGACCATAAGCTTGGTTGGCCTCCAATTGCTTTGAAGCATACTAGTAGAGTCTTATCCAATACACTGGACTTCTAGGGGAAGTCTCTGACATTACAACTCTTCTAAGATCTTAACAAAGGGGATGAGCTTATAGGGAACATTGTAGAAGATGGGCAGAAAGATTGTAAGAGTCAGAGTACCAGAAGTTTGCTATGAACCAGTCTCTCCTAGAAATGGTTACATAGACAGGACTGGGCTAGGGCCAGATCAATGGGCATGGACACATAGAAGGGGAGAATTTTAATCCCTAGACCAAGGCAACTAAAAATGCTGGAGGAGGGAGAATGAGCCTTTCTTAGAAATGAGCTCCCCTATTGGTTATCAAATGCAATGTGAACAGTCCTGAAACCATACACACAAACAACAAAGCTCAATAAGTTTACATGACAATAATAATCAAAGAAAAAGAGGCTATCAACTTGAGAGTCGGGGCATGGGAAGGGCTAGAGAGAAGAAAGGAAGGAGGAAAGCGATGTGATTATATTTCGATTAAAAAAAACTTTAAAATGAAATAAAAATTAAAAATGTAAATAATAAGAGTTTTGAAATTGCTGTGTGGTATAGATGTGTGAATGTAGAATGGACCTGACCTCCACTTTACTGTATTTGACAGATGTCAGAAGATAAATGCCCAGATATCTCAGTATTATGGAAAGGGAAATTTAAATAATAAGACACTCAAATTTCTTTAACTTTAGATCAAATTCAACACACTTAAATATCCAACTTATTATCCTTAACCCCAGTTAAATAATATCTTATTCCGATTCCAAGATGGCGCCGACCAATAAGCCGCGTATCTGATCTACTCCGAGAAGACCAGGGACATAAATAGAGAAACAGATTGCTGGACTTTGAGAACTGTAGGTGAGTGGGGCCCCAAAAACTGCAGTCCAAACAGGGGGCCCATCCCCCTCCCCGGGGACAAACATCCCGGAGGTGCAAAACACACTCCCCAAACTCTAGAACGGAATCCACATGCAAACTACAGCTGCATAGAAAGCACCGACTCGCTGTTTGGGGAGGGATTTTCCGGAGACTCTAGCCAGGAGTCTCAATGAAGAGGGGAAATCTGCCCTAGGATTCCTCCTTCCACACCACCCCAAACTGCAGAGATCACCTGCCTGGGGCGAGTGGAAACGCAGACGGAGGGTCCCAACAGGTGGAGGGACTGCAGCTCGCTGGCTATCCAGGGCCCAACCTAACACCAATCATAGTGGATTGAGCCTGCAAACAGCGGCAGTGAGAAGTCAGCTTGGAACTGCTTCCACAGACATATCAGGAGACGTGGGTCTTGCCTAGAGCGATAGCTGAGCGTCAGAGCCCGGCGGGAAGACCTGGTTCCAACCCGCGGGTTTCCTCCAGAGCTCTGCACCGCGATTGTGCCTACCCAGCCAGTAACAAGGCACTGGCCCTGCACTCCCTGAACTAGAGAGCCGATCCGGGGCCCCTGGCCCGACCAAGGCAGGCACTCTCACATTATCGGGAGTCGAGACTTGGGTGGGTCGTGTTTGCAGTGTCTAATTGCTGACCCAGAGCATTAGTGGAGCATCAGAGCCCGGCGGGAAGACCTGGTTCCGACCCGCGGGTTTCCTCCAGAGCTCTGCACCGCGATTGTGCCTACCCAGCCAGTAACAAGGCACTGGCCCTGCACTCCCTGAACTAGAGAGCCGATCCGGGGCCCCTGGCCCGACCAAGGCAGGCACTCTCACATTATCGGGAGTCGAGACTTGGGTGGGTCGTGTTTGCAGTGTCTAATTGCTGACCCAGAGCATTAGTGGAGCATCAGAGCCCGGCGGGAAGATCTGGTTCCAACCCGCGGGCTTTCTCCAGAGCTCTGCACAGCTTTCCTGCTATTGTGCCTACCCACCCAGTCACAAGGCACTGGTCCTGCACTCCCTGGAATAGAGAGCTTATCAGGGGCTCTTGGCCCAAACAAGGCAGGCAATCTCACAATATCAAGAGAAAAAACGTGGGTCTTGCTTGCAGTATCTAATTGCGGACCAGGAGCGACCTTGGTCCCTCCAGGCATAGAGTTCTGGGAGAAGGTGAACACCTCTACAGGGTATAGAGACAGACCTAAAAGACAGCTACACCTCCAGAAGATCTGATTTACCTGGGATCTTGACTACAAAGCCACAGGAAGGACAGGCAGCAGAGATCAACCTACACAACCAGAACGTCTGTGTGTGGACCTTAATCTAGGTCCCAAAACTGCTGATCTGAATCACAGCAGTAAAATCCAAAGAGAAATCTACTTTGGATGACTCAGCCGGGAGCCCACGGTGCAGAGGAAAATCACCAGAAGGGAAACCAGATCAACTACCTGTTCCACGGAAATACTCCTTGATCCCCACAGGCAAGAGCACCTGACCTATAATCAGTCATCAATTAACCACTCTCAACCAGCGAAGGTCACTACAAAATATCTTCCAACATCAGAGACATCAAAATGACAAGAGGACAACGAAAGAATGCTAACAAAAACCAAAACAGTTTGGCATCTCCAGATCCCAGCATTCCCAATGAAAACAACCTGGAGAACCTAACAGCAATGGATAGTCAAGAAAAGGACCTCAAAGCCCTAGTAAAGACAATGATAAAGGAAGAAACAATTAAAATCTGTAAACAATTGCAGGAGGAGGCAAACAAGAGGGCTGAAGAGTTAAAAGAATCATATAAAGAGGCATTTGAAGAATTTCAGAAAAATATAAATAACCAGATGAAGGAAATCATTAAAACTGTCCAAGACATGAAGATAAAAATGGAAGCTATGATACAGGAACACACAGAAGAAAAACGTGATCAAGAGGCATCAAAGAAGAAAACAAAGATCTCAGAGGTGGCATTATCTAACAGATTGCAAGAGATGGAAGAACGAATATCGGGACTTGAAGATACAATCGCAGAACTGGAATCAACCATCCAGGAAAATGCTAAATCTGAAAAGCTCCTGACACAAAGCATTCATGAAATAAAAGATAACATGAAAAGACGAAACTTGAGAATAATAGGGATAGAGGAAAGAGAAGGCAACCGACTCCACAGTCCAGAAAATATCTTTAATCGAATAATAGAAGAAAATTTCCCCAATTTGAAGAAGGAGATGCATACGAGCATACAAGAGGCCTACAGAACACCAAACAGAATAGACTTGAAAAGAAAATCTTCCCGTCACATAATAATAACAACGCAAAATATACAGAACAAGGAAAAAATATTAAAAGCGGCAAGAGAAAAAGGCCGAGTAACGTATGAAGGCAAACCTATCAGAATTACTCCTGACTTCTCAGCAGAGACCATGAAAGCCAGAAGGGCCTGGACAGGGGTTCTGCAAACCCTAAGAGAACACAGATACCAGGCAAGACTACTATATCCAGCAAAATTATCAATAACCATTGATGGTGAAAACAAGATATTCCATGACAAAAACAAATTCAAACAGTACCTAGCCACAAATCCGACTTTACAGAAGTTACTAGAAGGAAAACTCTACCCCAACTGGTCTACAACCAAAACTACATAGGAAATGGGTAACTATACCATTGCAAAATCACAACCTCACAAAATCTTGACTCTTACAAATACCAAAAATGAAGGGACTTACCAATCACTGGTCATTAATATCTCTCAATGTCAATGGTCTCAATTCTCCAATAAAAAGACACAGACTAATGGAGTGGTTGCATAAACACGACCCAACATTCTTCTGCATTCAAGAAACACATCTCAACCACAAGGACAGACATTGCCTCAGAGTAAAGGGTTGGGGGAAAATATTCCAAGCAAATGGTCACAAGAAACAAGCTGGGGTAGCCATTCTAATATCTAATAAAATAGACTTTCAACCAAAATTAATCAAAAGGGATGAGGATGGACACTTCGTACTCGTCAAAGGTAAAGTCAACCAAGAAGACATCACGATTTTGAACATCTATGCTCCAAATACAAGGGCTCCCACATTTGTAAAAGAGTTATTAACAAAGCTTGCCCCACTTATTGATACCCACACATTAATAGTGGGCGACTTCAATACCCCACTTTCACTCAAGGATAGGTCTTTGATTCAAAAACTAAGCCAGGAAATAACCTCATTAACCAATGTCATGAATCAAATGGATCTAACAGATATCTACAGAACTTTCCACCCAAACGCAAAGGAGTATACCTTTTTCTCAGCACCCCATGGAACATTCTCTAAAATTGATCACATAGTTGGTCACGAAGCAAACCTCAACAGATACAAGAAGATTGAAATAATACCTTGTATCTTATCAGATCACCATGGTCTAAGGCTGGACTTCAACAACAACAGAAATAACAAAAAGCATACTAACATGTGGAAACTAAACAACTTTCTACTTAATGACACATGGGTCATGGAAGAAATAAGGGAAGAAATTAAAGACTTCCTGAAATTCAATGAAAATGATGGAACAACATACCCAAATTGGTGGGACACACTGAAAGCAGTGCTAAGAGGAAAATTCATAGCACTAAGTGCCTTTAAAAAGAAAATGGAATCATCCCACATAAACAACTTAACAACACATCTGGAAGCTCTAGAAAAAAAAGAAGCAGAAACACCCAAGAGGAGTAGACGCCTAGAAATAATCAAACTCAGGGCTGAAATCAATAAATTAGAAACAAAGAGAACAATCCAAAGAATCAACAAAACCAAGAGCTGGTTCTTTGAGAAAATTAACAAGATAGACAAACCGTTAGCCAACCTAACGAAAAGACAGAGAAACACTATCCAAATTAACAAAATCAGAAATGAAAAGGGAGACATAACAACAGATACTGAAGAAATACAAAGAATCGTAAGAACCTACTTTAAAGGCATTTATGCCACAAAATTCGAAAATTTAAGGGAAATGGACAAATTTCTCGACCGATTCCATTTGCCAAAATTGAACCAAGACCAGATAAACAAATTAAATAGCCCTATTTCGCCTATAGAAATAGAAGCAACCATTGATAGTCTCCCAACCAAAAAAAGCCCAGGGCCAGATGGCTTCAGCGCAGAATTCTACCAGTCCTTCAAAGAGGAGTTAATACCGATACTAGTCAAGCTATTCCGAAAGATAGAAATGGACGGAACATTACCAAATTCCTTCTATGAGGCCACAATTACATTGATACCTAAACCTCACAAAGACCCAACAAAAAAAGAGAATTTCAGACCAATTTCTCTTATGAACATTGATGCAAAAATACTCAACAAAATACTCGCAAAGCGATTACAACAGCATATCAAAGACATTATCCACCATGACCAGGTAGGATTCATTCCAGGCATGCAGGGATGGTTTAACATACGGAAATCCATCAATGTAATCCATCATATAAACAAACTGAAAGAGAAAAACCACATGATCATCTCTCTTGATGCAGAAAAAGCATTTGACAAAATCCAACACCCATTTATGTTTAAAGTTCTGGAGAGATCGGGAATACAAGGCACTTATCTAAACATAATAAAGGCTATTTACAGCAAACCAACAGCCAACATTAAATTAAATGGAGAGATACTCAAGGAAATCCCTCTAAAATCGGGAACCAGACAAGGCTGCCCTCTGTCCCCATATCTCTTCAATATAGTTCTTGAAGTTCTAGCCAGAGCAATAAGACATCAAAAGGAGATCATGGGGATCCAAATGGGAAAGGAAGAAGTCAAATTATCCCTATTTGCAGATGATATGATAGTGTACATAAGCGATCCCCAAAATTCCACCAGAGAACTCCTGCAACTGATAAACACCTTCAGCAAATTGGCAGGATACAAAATAAACTCGAAAAAGTCAGTAGCCTTTCTGTATACAAATGACAAACAGGCAGAGGAAGAAATTAGGAAAACTACTCCCTTCACGATAGCCACAAACAATATAAAATATCTAGGAATAACTTTAACCAAGCAAGTGAAGGACTTATTTGAAAAAAACTTCAAACCTTTGAAGAAAGAGATTGAAAATGACATCAGAAGATGGAGGGATTTACCTTGTTCATGGATCGGGAGAATTAACATAGTAAAAATGGCCATCTTACCAAAAGCAATTTACAAATTCAATGCAATCCCTATCAAAATACCTACAAAATATTTTGAAGATATTGAAAGATTAATTCTCAAATTCATATGGAGAAATAAAAAACCCAGAATAGCAAAAACAATCCTATACAATAAAAGATCCTCCGGAGGAATCTCCATACCTGATCTCAAGCTGTACTACAGAGCAACAGTAATTAAAACAGCATGGTACTGGCAAAGTAATAGGCTGGTGGATCAATGGAATCGAATTGAAGACCCGGAGATGAACCCACACACATTTGCTCACTTGATTTTTGACAAAGAAGCCAAATCTATTCAATGGAAAAATGATAGCATCTTCAACAAATGGTGCTGGTCTAACTGGATGTCTACATGTAGAAAAATGCAATTAGACCCTTATTTGTCACCATGCACAAAACTCAAGTCCAAGTGGATTAAAGACCTCAACTTAAAACTAGAGACATTAACTCAGTTAGAGGAAAAAGTGGGGAAGAGCCTGGGACACATAGGCGCAGGAAACAACTTCCTGAACAGTACACCCACAGCCCAGGCCTTAATGTCAACAATTAATAAATGGGACCTTATGAGGCTGAGAAGCTTCTGTAAGGCAGCAGACACTGTCAAGAGAACAAAGCGACAGCCTACTGACTGAGAAAAGATCTTCACCAACCCTTCATCTGACAAAGGTTTAATATCCAAAATATATAAAGAACTCAAGAAATTAAACACCACAAAACCAAACAACCCAATTGCAAAATGGGGCTTAGAACTAAACAGAGAATTCTCAACAGAGGAATATCAAATGGCTGAGAAACACTTAAAGAAATGCTCATCCTCGTTAGGCATCAGAGAAATGCAAATCAAAACGACACTGAGATTCCATCTTACACCCATCAGAATGGCTAAGATCAAAAACTCAAATGACACCACATGTTGGCGAGGATGTGGAGAGAGAGGAACACTCCTTCACTGCTGGTGGGAATGCAAACTAGTACAACCACTTTGGAAAGCTATCTGGCGTTTTCTCAGAAAAAGGGGAATAGGGCTTCCTCAAGACCCAGCTATCCCACTCCTTGGAATATACCCAGAAAATGCTCGAACACACAACAGGGACATATGCTCAACCATGTTCATAGCTGCTTTATACACAATAGCCAGAACATGGAAACAGCCTAAGTGTCCCTCAGTAGAAGAATGGACTAAGAAACTATGGTACATTTACACTATGGAGTATTACTCAGCTATTAAAAACGAGGAATTCCCGAAATTTGTGGACAAATGGATTGACCTAGAAATTATCATAATGAGTGAGTTCACCCAGAAGCAAAAAGAGACAAACGGTATATACTCACTTATATCAAAACACTAGTCCAAGGGATACGTCCCATGAAAAACCTTACTTACCAAGAAAGTGGGTCAGAGGAGAGGACATCCTATTGAGACTTTAGGCGAGAGTAGCATGGAAGAATGGGGAAATAACAGGACCCACAGGGTCCTGGAAACCTACAAGAAGAACTTTATGACAGGCAGATCTGGGTCCTGGGGTCCTCCTCAAACTAAGGCACCAGCCAAGGAGAAATAGGCAGTAAACTTCAAACCCCTACCAAGACCTAGCCGACGAACACGATATTCTCCACTGTTGAGTGGAGAGTGAGATCTGATTCTCACGTGAACTCTGGTGCCCCTTTTCTGACCATGTCCCCTGGATGGGGAGGCCTGGTGGCACTCAGAAGAAGGATAGCAAGTTACCAAGAAGAGACTCAATAATCTTAGAGCATACATAGGGGGAAGAAGTCTCCCTCAATCACAGACATAGGGGAGGGGAGAAGGGGGGAAGTGGGAGGGAGGGAGGAATGGGAGGAAACAGGGGAAGGGCTAACAATCAAGATGTAATATGAATAAATTAATTAAAAAAATTTTCAGTGTTTTAAGTCACCAGGTACGCGACAATTTGTTATGGCATTCTTTGTTATTACAGCTATAATAATCTAATATGTTATCTAGAGGAGTCATTATGAGGCTTAAAGAAGAAGATGGCTGCTTAATTCTTAATGGTATCATATAATGAATAAATGAACAATTGTCATTGCTGTGATTGTTACCAACCAAATTGTAACTCAGTTATAAATGTGGAGTGGGAAAAAATGTAAGAGCCAGAGGGGATGAAGGACACCAGAAAACCAATGTCCTCTGGACAATGTCCTCTGAACAAGTGACAATTATATATACATATTTATCATACTATATATATAATAACATATAACATATGTTACATGTTATATCTCAAAGCTATAATATATACAAAAGGAATAATATTCCTCTGCATTTATATTAAAGGTTTGAATGTTCATGTCAAAAAAATAAAAATAGAAAAAAAATAATATCTTATTCCTTCCAGGATATGAAAAGAAGGAAGAGGGAAGAGATATCTAATGGTCCTCCTAGATTTCAACACCAAATAGAATCATTTTCCTTCTGTAATACTTACAATGTTAAATAGAGACAGAAACTGCCTCGTAGTCAATATACAAAACAGTGGACACGTGTATCCATATACAAAAGGCAAGGAGGGATCTAGACTTAAACTCTCTCTCTTAAAAATTGACTCAAAATGATTTGTAGAGTTGATTATAGTCTATGAAACAGTATTTATCAACCTTCCTAATGCTGTGACCCTTTGATACTGTTCCTTATGTTGTGATGACCCCCATAAAATTATTTTCTTGTTACTCCATAGCTGTAATCTTGCTACTGTTATGAATCATAATATAAATATTTTTGGAGACAGAGGTTTGTCAAAATGGTTGTGATTCACAAGTTGAGAACCACTCCTATAAAACTTCAAGAAAACAACATAGAGTCAAATTTAGATGACAATTGATTCAGTGAAATCTTGAGAGTTAACATCAAAAGTAGAATCCATGAAGAAGACTGATGAGTCTTAAGAGTGTTAGTAACATTAAAAGTGTCTGAAAATGAGAAGACAATCCACGGGCTCGGATGAAGTGTGTATAGATGTGTCGTAAAGACTTGCTATGTAAAGACATTCTTAAAACTCAGGAAGAAAAGAAAAGCCAAATAGTCAAAAGGACGGAAGAGAGACCTCATCAAAGGCAATGCACATGACAAACAGGAATAGGAAATGACCTTAACCCGCTCCGCATACCATCAAGCCTTGCTAGTGCCATTTGACAATGAGTGACATCAGTTAGAAAGGCCAAGTCCCAACAATACGTAAGGACATGCTGGCAAAGTGTCACTGCATTTAAAGATGCTTCACTTTTATGGCATAGAGGAAATGGAGGACTTTTCATTTTTAAATAAATGAGAACCCAAAGTTTAAGGGTAAAGAATGGGGAGATTATTACATCCAGCGAGAGGATGTAGGGAAAGACTGTTCCTTAGCCATCATGGTAGAATGTAAACCATACATCTGGAAGCAAAGGAAAGAATGGGCTCTTTTTTTTTTTTTAAACTTTCATTATATTTTATTAATACTGAATTTGGAATTGTGCTGTGTCCAAGCTGCCCCCACCATGTATGTTTGCAAAGGCCAGGGTTTCTGCATTAAGTAATAGTGGATATCACAACACACATTTTATCTCAGTTTGGTTTTGTGCCACCATGCTCCAGAGATGACATAGTATCCTTCTGGTTACATTTCAGACATTGTTAGATTTCACCATTCAATGAGGAATACTATAGTTTTTAAAAAATTATGTATTCACCTTAAATTCCTATCACAGCCCCTTCCTTCATCTCCTCCCAGGCCCACCTTCCCACTCTCCTCCTCCTTTCTCCCCTCCTCGAGACTCAGAAAAGGGAGCCCCCCACACTACACCCACACACATCAAGTAATGTCAGGACTGAGTGCATCCTCTTCCACTGAGGCCAGACAAGGCAGTGATCAAAAAGCAGGCAGCAGAGTGCATTCCAGGGGACCCACACGAAGACCAAGTTTCCAACCAGCTACATATACGTAGTGGGTCTAGGTGCTGTTCATGGATGCTCTTTAGTTGGTAGTTCAGCCTCTGTGATTCCCCCATGGTCTACGGTTAGGAGACTCTGTTGATCTTCTTGTGAAGCTCTTGTCGCCTATGGGTCCCTATATCCTTCCCCCAACTCTTCCACAAGACTCCCCAAGCTCTGCCTAGTGTTTGACTGTGTGTCTCTGCATCTGTCTTGATCCTCTGCTGGGTGGAGCCTCTCAGAGGACAGGTGTGCTAGTCTCCTGTGGGCAAGCATGGCAGAATATCCTTAGAGTTCCTCACTGGGAAATCAACAGCAGAAGGGGAAGCCAAATCTGTCAATATTGTCATTCTTTGCACAAGATGCCTGAGTATCTTATCATGATTCAAAACCACTAAGCCAGTTTGTATGCTGAGCACACAGTCAAAACAGATTCTAATCCCAGCAGATGGTGGAAGCTGCATGTTCTCCAGAGAACGTCTGTTCCTGCCTGGTCCTGCTTGAAGGAAAGTTCCTAAAAAGAACTGAGCTTTCCATGCTAGGCTGATAACAGATTAGAGTGGATGTGGATGTAGGGGTGTGTGTGTGTGTGTGTGTGTGTGTGTGTATATGGATGTGGATATGGGTGTGGGTATGGGTGTGGATATGGGTGTGGGTGTAGGTATGGATGTAGGTGTGGGCATGGGTGTGGATGTGGATATGGGTGTGTGTGTGTGTGTGTGTGTGTGTGTGTGTGTATATGGATGTGGATATGGGTGTGTGTGTGTGTGTGGATATGGGTGTGGATGTGTGTGTGTGTGTGTGTGTGTGTGTGTGTGGATATGGATGTGGATATGGGTGTGGGTGTGGATGTGGGTGTGGATGTGGGTGTGGATGTGGGTGTGGGTATGGATGTAGGTGTGGGTGTGGGTGTGGGTGTGGGTGTGGATGTGGGTGTAGGTGTGGGTGTGGATGTGGGTGTGGGTGTGGGTGTGGATGTGGGTGTAGGTGTGGATGTGGGTGTGGGTATGGATGTAGGTGTGGGTGTGGGTGTGGGTGTGGGATGTGGATAACATTGAACTATCAAATCCTGTATGTCTTTGGCTATATTCAGGCTTCTTAATAGCTGTTTCTTGTCCACCTCTGTGTCTGACCTAAGATCCTTTGACTAACAAGTCAATCCTTTCTGAATGTATTAATAGACCATTAGCTTCCATTGGCCAAAAAGCTAAGCATGTCACCAGATAGCATCCGGGACTGTAGCAGAGATTTCACCACTCTGCTTTAATCCAACTACCTAAAGTATCCACCAATGAATGTGCAAAGTGCAGTTATTGATGATTTTCTTTGCTCAGTCATTATAAAAGTTCTATCAAACTGTTACCACGTTCAAACATATAACTTGGGGGAACCCAAATCCATGTCCCCAGGTCACGGTTGCTCATATTTAGCTCTAGAATAAACTATCTCAAATCTTCTTTGAGATGAGACATTTGTTTTTGTGTAAACATCTGTCTTCCTTTCAAATACTCGGAGCTCTGACTTGAACATCATCTCCTTTCTCAGGTCTGGAGCCCTCTAAGTGGTCTAGGCAGTTCTAATTCAAGCATCATTTTCTCTAAAACAGGTAAAGCATCCCTCACCTATGAGGCCCAATTAAAGAGAAACGGCGAGGAAGTCCCCAAAACCTTCTCCCACTTAAAGGCAAGCAGGTTAGTTTAAAAAAATACTCTATTATAAAAGAGAAAATGGTAGGGCCAGGTGTGGTGGCGCTGGCTTTTAGTCCAGATCTCAGGAGGCAGAGGCTAGCCTGGCCCACAGAGTGAGCTCCAGGACTGTCAGGGCACAGAGAAATCTTATCTCAAACAAACAAAAGCAAAACCAGGAAAAGGGTGAAGGATGTAAACAATCTGAGTTAGCTCTCAGTTTATATAAGAACACTTTGTCTCAGGACAGGTAATGACAAAATATGTTTTTAAAAGTCTTACGCTTCTTTATAATATGTCTCAATGGGTCACATGGGTGAAAACAAAGAGGTTGTCAGGGCTGTGCCATTCTGCTGGTTTTAGGGGAAAGTAAGTCTCTGTGCCCTCACCAGCTTAAAGCCTGGCCACATTCCAATGCCACATCATCTTTGTTTTTAAAGCCATGTGTCTCAACTTAAGTTTTTAACTGCAGACATTTCTAGAGTATCTGTTTCCTTCTCCTCACCTTGGGGCCACACATAATTGCGTTTGTTACTTTCCCCCTATCTTTCTTCAGGCCAGGTGTTTACCAACCACAATTATATCTGTGACCTTAATCTTGCTTTCCACATAAAATACTCATACAAGGTTTCAGGATTAGGATGTGCACATCTCTGGGGCATAATATTCTGTCTGCTACAATAAAAGACAAGTAGTTGCTGCCATATATATCCATAATAACAAGTTAGCAAAGGGTTAAACTTATCACCCCCTGTTTATGAAAACACAGTGAATGATCCTTCACTTGATGGGAGAGACTGGCTGTTTTTTCTGTGGACTCTCTGGGAACCCTTTTCACAGGACTCTGTGTCTGCAGGGTGTGGATGAAGGAGACAGACATGACTGGCTCTGACATGCTTATATCTCTGCGCGTTTACACACCTGAGTGAATTTAGTGTGTTGGGTTGATTCTTCCTGTCTTAAAAATGAGGCTAATATTTTACAAGCTTATATCTAGGCAGCCAGTCTTGTCTTCACATAGTCATTGTGAGGAGAAAAAATAGAAGAGAAGACATAGCAAGGAACTTACTAATCATTTCATGACAAGAAATTTATGTGTTATTTATTACAGATCTACTCCCAACGTCCTTAGAAATGCTTTGGTGTGAAATCATAGAATATCCAAGAAACATCTGACCTGAGCTTTGAGCACTGGCTCTTTCGGTGGTGATTAATGAGAAGAGTAAAATCTAGAGTTTTTTTTCTCTTGAGACTTGTCATTTGGGGAATAGATTCCCTGGTTGCCACAGGCATACCCTTTGGAGAGCAGAATTCATGCTGGGTGGAGTTCCTGCCCTTCACAAAGCCTGTCCACAGACCAGAAAATGGTCTGGCTCATCCTGATTATTCTTGTCAGTCAGACGTAGAAGTTTTCTGATCTATAACTTTGAAATTTGTTCTCTTATTAGGTAGGTGCCTTTGAGCCTCAAGGAAGAGAAACACGTCCAGATGTGCCAAATACAGCATGAGGAAGTTGACAATACCCATGAAGTGCAGTGGTGTAGCATGCTTCCTAATTGTGTCCAAGACAATTTTTAGGATTATGTAATTGTTTTCCAATTTTCAAATCTTCTCAAGTCAACATCTGGAGAGAATTATAAATTCCTTGTAGAACATGGGGAGAGATTGGGTCCCGTGTTCCTGTTTTCTAGAGGACATGCTAGGTTTTATGTTCCCTGGCATTGTCTCCCCATTCCATAACCTTTACTTACACCTTATAAAATTAACTCACAAGAAGCAGCAAATTCTTACAGCTACTGAGCTTTAGGGATTTATACCATTTTCTAAACATACTGTGAGAAACACAACTCTGGCTTCCCAAAGCATTGTGGATCTACTTTGTGCACCCAGTCTGCAGCTGCCTTCATTAAAGAACACACTCGCACATCACACTCTGAACCAATTAATCTGATTCCTCTAATCATGAGTGTTCTAATCATTCACTCTTCAAAGTGGCAAGAGATTTCTCAGAAACCACTTTGGTTTTTGGCGAAGTGGAGTGAACAGTCATTCTGTTTGTGCTCTATGGGCAGAGGACAAAATTAACCTTTTGTTTTCCAGCTTAAGGCTGTCATTAACTTCAATAGGGAAAGGTATAATAATGTCACTGGATCCTTTTGGCAATTCACAAACTAAGTAGACATGATAATTCCAATATGAGTGATTTGGATCGTGATATTTTGAGAGAGAAAAAGTAAGTAGGCTGTTCAAGATACTTTAACAGATATTTGACACTCCCTTTAATGCCAATTTAAGCATTGAAAGAACAAGTGATGGGGCTGGAGAGATGGCTCAGTGGTTAAGAGCACTGCCTGCTCTTCCAAAAGACCCGGGTTCAATTCCCAGCACCCACATGGTAGCTCACAACTGTCTGTAACTCCAAGATCCGACACTTTCACACTAATGCACATAGATTAAAATTAAATTAAAAAAATTTTTTTTTGGTTTTTCGAGACAGGGTTTCTCTGTGTAGCCTTGGCTGTCCTGGACTCACTTTGTAGACCAGGCTGGCCTCGAACTCACAGCGATCCGCTTGCCTCTGCCTCCCGAGTGCTGGGATTAAAGGCGTGTACCACTACGCCCGGCTTAAATAAAATATTTTAAAAAATAAAAATAAATAAATAAAAGAAAGAACAAGTGGTTTATAAAGTTCGGGGTGAAGTTATAGATTCCTTTGATAATTGATTGAAGCTATAAATACTTTTACTAGAAAACTGTATGGACATCTACACAAAGCTCTTCAAAAGCATGGAGGTGGGCATGTATACACAGATCTTCTAACATGTTCGGCTGTACCACGGACCCTCTCAAAAGCTTGCTCAGACAGTGTTTTATGTGGAAAGGGACTCGTGCCTCTTCCTTCATAGTTGGCTCTTTGCTGTTTCACCAGATGCTCCTAAAGTAGTCCCCTCATATGGGAATCACCAGAAACAAGACTGGATAGTGTAGCTGCCCAGCCTTCACTCTGATGTCACATTTGTTTTTAGAACCTTCAGTGTTGCTGACATTGGTGGTGAACAACTACTATTTGAAAAATAGCTACAATTGGGAAACTGCAGTGATCCACGAGAAAGATATGGTTCTATTTGTTTAAAAAAATTAAGGTAAAAGCAACCTGACAATTTCCCACTATGTAATGGAAGCTGAGCCATCAAGAGCAGTGCTGGCTTTTTCCATTCAAACACCTCCTGTAGTTTGCCATTCCCTGCAGTTGCCAACCCCTGACCCTCATTCCGCTTTGCCTACTGATATTAGTTCCCTAGTATTTACTTTAACCCTATGTTTTCCTGCATAAAGGATTGAGAATGAGCCCTTTGGGGGAGGCTAAGGGCTTTTCTCCCCTCTCAGTGTTCATGGGACTGTACTACATACAACTCAAAAGAAGAAAGTATATGTAGAATTGCAAAGAGTTGACCTTGGCAACTTCTAGATTGTTCCGGTACAAGCATTTTGGTGTGCTGTCTGGAAACAATGCAGGGCATTTCCTGCAGGTTAGCACCATGCACTGATGCCCTGTTCTCTACACTTCTTGAGAGTTTAG
Source organism: Acomys minous (assembly GCF_964271855.1). Classification (NCBI taxonomy): domain Eukaryota; kingdom Metazoa; phylum Chordata; class Mammalia; order Rodentia; family Muridae; genus Acomys; species Acomys minous. The sequence goes on along the minus strand of NC_140492.1, from coordinate 117,398,941 downwards.
CTTTGCCAGTGTATAACAATACCACAGGAAGACACAAGACAGATTTAGACTGTTCTGCCTAGGAGAACAGGGACATCATTTGCCTCTATGATTCATCAAAACCCATACTAAAATGTAGATACAACCATGCTCATCAGATTGGTCATACAACCAGAAAATTGGATCCAAACACCTAAAATATCAAACTTTAGCTTGTCATTTTAGAGACTTAGTGCATGCTACCTTTGGGGCATGGACCTCTGATAGGCTTCACAACACTGGTTGGCCAAATCCCATCTTTAAAGTCTTATTAAAAAATATATGTTGTTTTCAGCTGATTTGAGGAGAAATGGGCAAAAAGAGTGGCACAAATAATGTTCTTCTGCAAGATAAGATTTTAGTGGTTACTATTGACTCAGTGAAACGGTTCCCTTGTCAATGAACATGGGACATGGAATAGGGGTGGTGAGCCCCTACCCAGCTTCACCCACTGTGGGTTGAGAGACTTTCAGATTAAAAGAAAAAAAGCAAAAAACAAAACAAAAACAAAAAACTGGCTCATGAGAGGATGGCAAGAGACAAAGATGGCCAGAAATGAATGAAAACAACTGCTCCAGTGTCACTCTGATTTAAATAAAGCAAACAGGCTGCAGGCAGTTTCATTAGCATTCAAGTCAATTAGATTTAATCAATGTGATTATACGTTTCTGTTTGTCTCCAAAGTGGTTTCTTGAGGTGAAAAGAACAGGTCCTTCTTCATTAGAAAACAGCTAGCAAATACTTTATTAAACACCTAATGAAACTCACCCTGTGGTAGGTCACAAAGCTGCAAAGAACAACAAGAGATAGCTTGGGCTTTTGGAAGGTTTGGACAGTAAGAGATTTTAGTGAAAGTGGTGTGTAAGGGAGAACTGTGGCCTTCTCAAGCCTTTGGGAAACTGGCATAGCTACTGGGATCTCACCAAAATATTTCCCAGAAGAAAATATAATAATGTAGCTGTGTTGCAGTGGTACAAATAAATACACATATGCCTCAATTTCTCTCTATTATTACAGTGGCCATGGGGTTTCACATGTGATCCCCCTCCATCCCCTGCTGTTCCATATTCTTCTACAGAAATTGATATCATTTCATGTCCGTTGATTGGAAGGCATTAGTAGTACCCACACTGTACTGAAAACCTGTAATAGTAATTCCATCTGTCGGATTTCTGCTCTAGAAAAAAAAAATCATGTGTCTAATAAAACAAAATTGGATAAATAAATTTTGATCACTCAGAGGTTGCTGCAGTTGTGGTCCAAGAAGTCCAGGCCACAGCCCAAGCAGTTGGTTGGACTTGATGTCAGCCTGGCTCAGGGCTGGTTTGCTGGTACTGAGAATGAGAGTGAAGGGTCATGCGAGCTTGCTTCAAGATTACAGAAAGTGCCCGATGCCAGGCAATGAGTATCAGGATCGTTTTCTGTGCTTGGAGCTCCAGAGAAGGCTGTTCACGAAGCTGCAAAGGTGAAGCATAAGTTGTAATGAAGATATCTGGGTATTAGAGATTCCAAATGTGGAGGCTGTTCACCATGGAAAGCTACAGCCACTGAGTGGAGCCAGCTTAAGGGAACACCCACAAGTTCTATAGGCAGCAGAGTGGAGAAGGAGGGGCATTCCTAAGCCTCTTGGAGTCCAGATGTTCCCAGTGCTGTAGCAGCCATAGGAGGAACTCCAGATGGTGCCCTGTTGGGCTTTGCCTTGCGTTATTCTTTTTTCCCCTGCTATGCTCTCTTCCCGCCCTTTGGAATAGGAATGCTCTGTGCCATTGCTTATCTACTCTGTGTCATGATGTATCTGTCTTTTGATTGTACCATAAATGTTCAAATAGAGTTTATTTAGAGTCACCAACCTATGCTTCTCTCTTTTTAATATTCTAAGTTATTTTAAGATGAGTTGAATGGAGTACGATCTTCTGATACTAAAATTTCAACATGGCCTTACCATGACTAACGACATTTTAAAAAGCATTGTAATTATACTGTCATATCTATTTTTATTGTATAGTCAACTTTCAAGTGACTCAATACTTTCAATATTTAATACCTTTCAATTTAGAGTATGCACCCTGCCTTTTAGTTTTACTTTTATAGCAGTGATGTTTCCAAGCGTCTAGGCTAATTGACGGCAGAGGGTCCAGTATTCTAATTGCTTTCTTGGTCTTGAGTTCAGGCTGAACATTTCTGTCAAGATTAACACACAAGAGAAATTGTTCATGGAATGCACCCAACCATAGAACATAAACTATCAGGTTAGACTTGGAAATTAACACAGGCTTAATGATTTTCTCAATCTGATGACTCTTAGTCCTTTTATGCAAAGCCTAAGCCTCTGCCTTTATATGTTTAGCTAGTAATCTATAAATGACACTTTAACTGTGAATACTCCACTTCTCCACAGCACCACACCCACATTTTAGCATTCTTTGACTATAAATCTATGTTAAAAATTATTGTATTATAGATGGGAAAATGGATGATGCTTTTTGTTGACAGGAATTTTTCTCAAAATAATTAATTTAATGCTTTATGATCTATTACTATATTTATGCTTTTAACTGTTCCAGTGCCACCAAACCTGGTTAAGAGAAACCTCTAAAAGAATGATCCCTTGTCCTCTTGCTGTAACCCCCTAGTCTTTGAGCACTTCATTGCCTTTTTAATCAACTCACTCTAGAATTCCCCCCAACCCCCGGTCTGAAATTAACCATTTTTTCCCCTGAGGAACTAAGCTTCTTCCTTCCTTCCTTCTTTCTTTCCTTCCGTTCTTTCTATGGAGCTTTATTGTAGAATGGTATTTAAAACAAAAATTCAGTACTTTGCATGTTTGCTACTGGAGTACTACTGTTGCTAGAAAACATCCTAAAATGTATGCACACCAATATTTTTAAATTATCTTTCTTTACATATTAATTTATTTATTTGTAATATTAAAAATTCACACTTTCTGAATTTCACAGAGTTTTAAACATATTCACCCTCCCTGCTTTAATTATTCCTGACCAATTTTGAGTGAAGTATTTTCTTTTTAAAAATTTTTTAAAATTATTAATTTATTCTTGTTACATCTCAATGGTTATCCCATCCCTTGTATCCTCCCTTTCTTCCCTCCCTCCCATTTCACCCTTATTCCCCTCCCCTATGACTGTGACTGAGGGGGACCTCCTCCCCCTGTATATGCTCATAGGGTATCAAGTCTCTTCTTGGTAGCCTGCTATCCTTCCTCTAAGTGCCACCAGGTCTCCCCATCCAGGGGACGTGGTCAAATATGGGGCACCAGAGTTCATGCACACCAATATATATGATTCAAATTTAATAACCTACAGATTTTCTTCAACTCTTTTACTACTGTATTTCTCTGAAAGTGAAACTCTTAATACTTTATAGCTATTTTTATACTTATGTCTCAGTATATAAGCTGAATAGATTCAGAATTGAAAGAAGTAACAAACAGTCATATAATTACTTCAAAAATAAAATTAAGACACTTAGCAGATCAAGCTTAAAAATTCATTGAAGTATAAAATATATTTCCTGAAATAGATTTTACAAAAATGTATAGTTGTAAAAATGACTTCAAAAAGCACTTAAATAATTCCTATATACATGGGAATGTTATAAAGTTTACAAATTAGATTCAAATTTTCTTTGATGACCTATTAGTTCAGGAGACCATTCTCAATAAAATCACATATATTTCAGATACTATTAGCTTCTAGTAGGGCACAGTGCTGAGCACAGAAGTACAGGAAAGCATGAAGGAGAGGATGCAAGGCTATGAAAGGGAACAGAGTGGTTGTGATGTGTTATTACCCTAGGAGTTAGTTTCGTGTTCTCTTCCTGCCGCTTCATGTGCCTGGGTTAACAGCATTTCATCCTTTTATCAAAAAATAATGTGAGAAGTAAATTCAGGCCTGAGCACATGCCAGCTTGCTTCCTACACAAGTGCTTTTTTTGGTGTCCCTAACGCTCTGTGTCATTTCTAGGATCTCTTAGACACAACATGGCTCTATCCACTTACCAACTCATGCGAAGACCAGCTCTCTAGATACAAACAGAAAGAAAGGAATAAAACTGAATTTTTATGTGAGGGCTAACTAGTAAGATTTAGTAGATATTGGACTCTATCTAGTCCAAGATCACCAAGGGGGCGGGGGAACTTATCCTCTTAGGCAAATCTTGAATAGTTAGGTTCCTAATTGTCCTTAAGCCTTTTTAATTGTGTTCCTATGGGGGAAAGGATCAAATCAGATGGTAGATAAGAAAACCTCCCTATAATCAATTGCCTCAAGGACATATTAAAGCTTTGTATTGAAACTGGCTTTTCCACTATTGGTCTTCACAGAATTTACCTGCTCTTTAGTTGTTTTTATTGTTAATAAATCATTGTAAAAATTGTTCTGATTCTAATTTTAATTTACATAACATCAAAGCCACAGAGCACCTTGTACCTGAGATTAAAAACCAAAAATGAGTCACTCTGTGTGGTTGAGACTCCATTCCTGTTTTTTTGTCTGTTTGTTTGTTTTGTAGAAATCAACTCTTTTGTAGAGTTGACATCCAATGAGTTTACAGATTTGATAATTATATAAGAAAACTATTTTCTCCAGCATTGATATACTATTACCAACCTTGTAATTTTTTTTGGTTTTCTAATTCAATTACCTTGTATTTTTAATATGACAAATTATTCATTTTAACATCTAAAATATCTTCTTAAATTTTTCTTATGAAAAGAATTTATGATTCATGTGTGTCTGTGTGTGTTCACTGTGCATGTGGGGGCCAGAAGAGGGCGCTAAATCCCCAGAAGCTTGAATTACAGGAAATTGCAGCCTTCCTGATGTGGTGCTGGGAAGCTGGGAACTAAACCCGCATGCTGTCCTCTGAAAGAACAGAGATCATGTTTAGCAACTGAGCCATTACTCCAATCTCTCTCTTGTTTTCTAATAAAAATATTTAGATTTCTCTGAGTCCCTGTTCATTCTGCCTCTTTCTGCCCTGTAGGAAATCTCTTGAGATTTGCCATTTTTCACCATCTGTGTTTGTCACTCATGAATGGCAGGGTAGCACATGTCTCTGGACAATTAGAGGCTCTGACATAATTTTAACAACAAAATGGATGCTCCTTTTCATTTGATCCACTTCTTCATAGGAGCTGTGGCTCAGAAAACATGAGGAATGCACACCAACTTCCAAATACTAAATTCCACCAATACCTTCAATAAGATGAATCTACATTTCTTCTCTAATATTTCTTATTTACTTATCTCCATGGTAATGATTCCATAGTGCACCAGTAGTTTGATGTTTTAGAATATTTTTGTTAAAAAACACAAAATTTTATGAAATAAACGAGGCCCCCAAACAAACTAAGTAAATAAAACCTTCCTGCTTGTTGAGGGACTTTTATGTTCCATCGACTGTGGAGCCTGGGAACTCTAGATGCCAAGGGGAATGGGGGGGGGGGGAACAAGTGACACTTGGGAACAAAAAGTCACACACTTTGCAATTTGGTGGAGTTGGCATCTGCATCGACTGCATTGATATGTATGTAGTGAACCCTGTAGATGCCTTTGGCTCATGCATTTTCTAATCTCAAACCAAGGAGATATTCTAAGCTCTTGAGATGAAAATGGAAACTAAGACAACCTGTTAGGTGGTAAAGACATCATCAGTGAACAGCTTAGTCCAGGCCTCCATGCGCTCCTGCGGTGTTACTTGCCTGCTGCAGGCTACCACAGGGCCTGGAAGCAGCAGTTTTCCTGTGCAGCACAACCTATATTTCTGCGGAGGGTGGAACTTGGCTCGCTTCACAAGGACCTAGTGTGTGAAAAGGAGGCTGTCTTTCAGCACCTCTCGTTATTATATTTTTCATGCTCTAAAAGCAGTAGTCTAGACTGTTAGTTTCCACCAGGCTTGGCTACGTTCTTCTAGCTCCTTTGGAGTTTGGAAAGAGCAAGGTTTATATTTTTTATATTTTTTATAAGCCATCCACTCTTGGGTTCGTAGGAAAAACCATTGTAATCACTGTGGAAGTCTGTGCTTTGCTTTACAATATCAGCAAGAGTAACAGGAAAGAGAAAAGGAAGAAAACTAGACCCGGCAATGGGAAAATGTAGATAATTAGTCACCAAATAACTAAAGGAAATGGGCGTGGGGTGTGATTTAAAAAGTCATTTAAATTTGAGAGCAAAGCTTGAGCTACTCCAAGTCATCATGGAGAGAATTTACCTTTCTAATATAATATTAAAAGAACAAAAATGAGGCAAACACTTCCAACTTAATAATCCTCAAACCAAACTCGTTATTTTTATCCCCATGCTCAAGAAGTGGCACAGTATCCACCCACCCGGCCCACCTGACACAGAATGATCGGCACCTGCTTCCTTCTCTTATTCCACTGCCAATCACAATTTAACTATTAAATACTTTCTCAAGCCACTCTTCAATGCCACGTTCTCACACCAGGCCTTACCTGGATATGTAGATAGTCTCACAAATATTTCTCTATTGATTTTCTCGTCTGTCCTTCATAAAGCAGTCAGGCTGAAGACTGTTCCGTTTCTCCATTGTTAGCATGTTAGCTCTTCCCATCCCTCAGTGAGTGAGTTCTAAAGTCTCTAACACATCTCAGTTCCGTATCCACTTCTGTGGCCTCCATGGTCACGTCTCATAAACCTACACAACATTTCCTCTTCTCTGACCACATAGAATGGACTCTCATATCCAGGTCACTAGGTGCCTCTGCTTCTCTTGGGATAGATTTAATCATTCATTCAGTCTCAGACAACATTCGTGTTTAGGTGCTTTCATTTGAGAGCCTTATCAAAATTCTTAAATATAATAATAAATTTGTCTATTTTTTTCTGTACACATTTCCACGTTTGCTTCACAAATCAGAGAATTCAGTTGTCTGTACACACATGTAATTATGATTCTGACTCTTCCAGATGATTCATTTAATTACTCAATGACCTTCTATCATTTTTAAGTCTCAGCCTTTGTTTTTACTCTGTCTGATATTAATAGAATGACCCAAATACTTCATGCTTTCAGATTATTTGTGTCTTTAGATTCAGAGCACATCTCTTCAAAGCAAACACAGTTAGGTTTATTAATCTTCTCCATCCTGCCCAACAACCATTACTTCATATTATTACTGATGTAATATGGCTTATGCTACTATCTAGATATTTTGCAAGTTTTGTTCACTTGCCTTTTGTTCCTTTTCTGACTTCTTTTGTGTTTGTTGTATCATTTTTGTGTGTGTGTTTTAGTTCTCTTATTGACTCTTGATTTTAGTGGTTTCTTGCAGACTAATAGTATATAATTTATTGAAGGCTACTTGCAGTCAGTATTGTACCATTTTGCACTTTACACTTGGAAGGTCAGAAACAGAATAAGTTTACATTAGTATAATTTTATTTGCCTAGACTACCATGGCCTTTCTGGTCTCTCTGTCACTGTGTGGAATGTTTAAGAGGAGTTATGCAGACGTTTAGGGCCCTGTTGCCTGACACTATTTATGGGACAATGGGAACAAACATCTACTCACCTCAGATAGAGTTACCACCCAAATACAGCTTCATAAATCAGTGAGTTTTATTGGGATTATTTACAAGAATGTGGATGAGGGGTTACTTCCTGGAACAGAAATGACTCAAAGACAGCCTCATCACCAAATCTACCCCAGCAAGGGTAACAGCCTTCCAAAGCTGGGGAACTTGGAGTGTACTTCACAGCCTACAGGTAGCTCAACTGGTTCAAGAGTGTCTTTTTCCAGGCAGTTTAGCTAATCATCTTCCAGGGTGGTCTCTCAGGAGCCCTTACTGTTTATATATGCTTGGGGAGGAAGGGGCAAATGAATTTAGCCATTTTTCAGGAACTTTCTGAAACTCCTAAGTTGTTCACTTCCCTGTAGGATGGAAATTTTCACCTCCTCTCAGAACAGCCTCTCATTCTACTTCCTATTAGACAGTCCTGTGGTTTTAACAACCTGCATCTTAAGTGACTTTTATCATGGAGAGAAATGCTACACAACAGGCCTCATTCTCAGAAGCACCACCTTCTTTGAGGATCAAACTGCTTCAGCTTCCTCAGGTTAGCACAAAGATCATGGTCCTCTAATTCTACCTGTCCAGAGATGCCTATCAAGAAGAAACCATACCAGTATGAGGCTCTTCTCTCTAGTTTACTTGTTTTCAAAGATTTTATTCTTTCATAACCTATTGTATAATTTATTTTTACATAGTGTAGCAGGGCTAGTGCAGTAGTTACAACCTATTAGTCAAAACCAAGGGGTTCAGACTAACTATAACGGATATAGTATATTTCAAGGGAATAGCTGGTAGAGTTTATAAACTGGAAACTCTTGAAATTTAACCACACTCTGGTTTCTGAAGGACTTAACTGCAAGGTATTGTTGATGTCCACTGAATTTGAGAATCTTTCCTGTAGATTCTGAAAATATATGAGAAAAATGTATTATAAATCCTAGCATTTCACAGTTTTATTTATAGTTTCTCTTTGCTTCCTTCTACCCTTTATTTTCATTTTCTCATTAGTCTCTTTTTCATTTAGCATTGAAAATATTTATAGAAGACAGAGTATGGGCCTAGCATTGTCTAAATGCTTAATGAATATTAGTTCAGTTAATTATTGACTGCAATGGATAAAATCAAAGCACAGCAGTAGCAACAAAGAAAGCATTCCTATTTTGCCACATATCCTTTAGTTACTGTAACTAAAGTGTGTGTGTCTCTCCAGTCTCATGTCAGCTCATCAAGGTATCACAAGCAATGGGTAGCTCTGACAGACCCTTTCCTGGAGTAATGTAAAACAATTAGTTAAAAAAAAACCTATTTGTGTCTACAATCCACAGTCCTAAAAAAGCTAAATAACGAGGGGACTCCTAGGAAGGATGCTTAATCCTCACTCAGAAGGACACATAGAACAGACACTAGACGCAGTTGAAGAGAAGGAACAGGACAGGAATCTACCATGAGGTCCTCTGAGAGACTCCACCTGGCAGGGGATTGAAGCAGATGCTGAGACTCACAGCCACACTTTGGGTAGAGAGCAGGGGGTCTTATGGAAGAATTGGGGGTAGAGATAGAAGGGCCTTATGGGACAGAAGCTCTACAAGGAGACCAATGGAGCCAACAAAGCTGAGCCAGGGTCGGGAGGCTGATGCACCAACCAAGGACCATGCATGGTGAAGACCCAGACCTCCTGCTCAGATGTAGTCAATAGGCAGCACAGTCTCCTTGTGTGGGTCCCCTAATATAGGGAATAGGGGCTGCATCTGACTTGGATTCTGGTTCCCACTCGTTAATCAGTTCTCCCTGGTGGGTTGGCCTTGCCAGGCCACAGAGGAAGAGGATGCAGGCCTTGCAGATGAGACTGAATGCGCTGGGGTCAGATGATAGGGGAGGAGGGCTAGCCCCTTTCTGAGGACTAGGGGAGGGGGATGAGCGAGGGAGGGTGGGGCCAGGAGGAAACAAGGGAGGAGGGTATATTGAGGATGTAAAGTGAATAAATTAAAAGTTTTTTTAAATTAAAAATCCCGTATTGGTGTGAAATGTTAGGCAAAACTCTTACTGGATTGTGTTGTCCTAGAGAGTTTGGGATGGCTTGCCCATCTTCATACTCTGTAACTAATTTTGCTGAAGATACTGTTAAGTTTTTGCTAAAAAAAAAAAAAACACTTCTAAATCATATGTATCTGCAAGGCTACATTTGAGCTCCACGAAGAACTATTTGAAAACAAAAAAGAGTTCATATAGGACTAATTTAACTCATTATGAAAGTATGCCTAAATTTATTTATATTTTAGTGTTTCTGGCTCTAGTCCTGTAGTTAAAATGCCACCAGAGAAGCATAAAAACATGACTTGTGGTGTTCAAACAATCTGCTCTCAAAAGTAAAACAAGATGAGGAAAACCAAACCAAACCAAACATTGCCACCATAGCCTCTTATGTTCCACAGTTAAAACATCAAACAAATGTGTGTCTTTCTTTTGTTAGGACAATGCTCATTTCAGAAAAATCTGGCGCATTTGTTACTAAGGACAAGAGTAACTGAAAATCTCTGTGCCTAAATAAGAAGTACATACACGTGTAAGAGGACCTTGGGGCTTGATTTCCATCTTGGTATGTGGATTGTCCCTAGCAGCAGTCCCAGTAAGCTCTAGTGGGACTGGGAAGCTTCACGCCAGCCCGCACACACTGGCATGCTGTTATGAGCCCTTCAGAAGTCACCTAATGGGCAAATCTCAGCTCCAGTGAGATGGAAAAAATCTTTTTTTTATAAGACTTACTCTGAAGGCTGCCTCCTTCTTGCTTGGATAGGATTTTGTATTTGCCTGCCAGAACTAATGTGCATACTTCAGAGCCCAGGGAAGCCCTGCTCAAGGGAGCCAGGGGAAGTCTTCACAAAGGCCACACAGGATCTACCCTCATACTTAACCCTGGTAGAAGGAGGTCTCTTTGTGGTTCCCCTATGCACCTTTCTTCCCAGGTCGTAAGATCACTTCTCTAAAGAAGGTCTTCTTACTCAATCAAATAGAAATTATTCCCCAGGTATAATCTTGTTTAACTCTGCATCCTTGTCTTACAAAACACGAATCACTCTGTGCAGACACATCATTTGGGGGACTCACTTGTTCATTGGTCATCTCTCCTTATAGAGCATATGACCCTGAGGCCCAGGGCTGTTTGACCAGCTACAGTATACATAGTGCTACTGTTTGGACTACTGTCTCCAAAAGGATTATGTTTTGACAGCCTAATCCCAGACCAGTACTCTGAGGAAATTGTACAAACTTTTAGGAGGTAGAGCCTTGTGGGCAATCTCCCCAGATCACCAACGATGAGCTGTCAATCATCCGTCATTCTTCTTGCACAGGAACATTTGTGTCCCAGTAGGTTTCTCCCATGACTTTCTTCTTTTGGCAGAGGCCAAGGAATCCACAAAATATGGACCAAAGGAAGCATTTTCTCTTTTTAAGTTAGTTACCTCGAAGCCTTCATTATGGTAGTGGAGCTGATGAAAACACATGTTAGTGCAGAGCCTGGTCCATCATGGGCACTCAGTTACACTCAGTGACTATCTGCTCACTGGCTGAATGAGCCACCCTGTTCTAACTGCACCCACAGGGGATTATGGCATTCGACTGCAGAAGAGAAGGGAAACCCACTTGATCCCCAAGTATGTAGAGATTCACACAAGTGCCCTCAAGCAAGTGTCATAAAAGTGCAAGATAAACTGTAAAATTTAAGATCTCCTAAAATTCAAGGACATCTCGTCCAGGCCATATTTACTCAGCCACCTTCTCCAAATTCAGGGGAAAGGACTGGGCTTCTATTGCTTATTTTGCAAATTAAGGTTTCCAAAAGTTTATGCACTGGTATTAATATCTTCCTGTGGGAAAAATGATGACAGTAGTAGCACAGGGGAAAGTGACACGGAAGTGACTCAGCTTTCTAGAATAAGGGCTTCCAAGATCAGAGCACAGTGGAATAAGTGCACATCATCTCTGACAAAGTGGAAAATACTTGCCTGAGTACACTCTGGTAAAAAGAATTTAGTAAAAGGAAGGTACCAGTGATAACACAGTATTTTCCACAATAACAGAGAGCATTTGAAAGCCACATGCCACAACTGAACTTGAAGCTCATCACATCAAAGACATCCTACTTAATGGGATCTGTCTGACCTATTGCCCAAGACTGCCTAGAAGGTTAGGATTTGATAAATTCTAAGGCTGAGTCTAGGTTCAGGGAGGAAATGAGCTTTGCTTAGCTATTGATAGAAAGGAACAGAGTAGAGGCCTAAAATATCCACACTGCATTGTTGCCATTAACAGTAAAGTGGCTGAAACTGTGACTTACAGGGTTTTAGTATATTTTACACAGGCATCTGCTAGACCTACGACTGAGCTGTTATGCATGTATGAAGTCGTACCTGTAGTGCACTGCCATGCACACAGGGTTATACATGGTAGAAGCTTGTTGTAGGTTGTAGATGGGTATTTTATGCATGTGTATATCACTCTCCTCCAGACTCCTCCTTTTCTATTTATGTACCCAAATTCTTTGTTCATGATAGCTCTAGAGATCGATCTGTTAAATTCCACCAGCCTTTCAATCACTTGAATTTAACCAGCTTTTCAAGGGTCTTTATTTCTTTCATGAAGTCTGGATAATATAACAATTAGTCATCTACATACACTTTTAAATTATCATTTGATCAAAGTTCAGTATCCAATCTGAAAACATCATCTTCACTGTTTCTAAAAGGGAGAGACTCCTTGCCCTAGAGTCCTTTGATTTTTCTCTAACCCTAACAGCATTTGTCATGCTCTTTCTCAAGATGAGAAGCTCAAATCTTCAGTTTTTGTGTTTAAGTACATAAATAGAAAGTTCATAAAAGAGTCACAGAATATTAAGCTGAAAAGACAGTACACATTTTTTTAGCCCAAGTCTTCAATTTACATATTAGGAAACCAAAGCTTAGAGACATTATTAATTAAAGTTTACATTGCTAATTTTATATGGAAGTGACTCTCCATTTTCATCTTCAGTTGTTCTAGATTTTTTCTATAAAATAATTATCTTGCAAACTACTTTGCTAAAACAAACAAAAATAATTAGAGAAGAGGTCACGGATTTAAGAGACAGTGAGAAACATGAAATTTGAAAGGAGAATGGTAAGGGGGAAAATGATATAAGTACAGTAGTCAGTCAAGTGTGAAATTTATTTAAAATTTAAATTAGAAGGGGGTCCTTATACAAGGATATTCTTTTTTAAAAATCCAATGCTGTTGTCAGTGTATTTCTGTTGCTGTGACTGAACACCGGAGACCAGAAAATTTACATAGAGGTTTACTTAGATCACAGTTCTGACATGTGGGAATGTCAAAAGCATGGCGTCAGCACTTAGTGAGGCCTCCACACTGCAGCACAACATTGCAGAGAGCGCAGCATGACAGTGGTAACAGTGTTCCAGCTCAACTCCCTCCTTGTCTTCTTTCTTCTTTTTCCTCCACCTCCTCCTGTTCTTCCTCTTCTGCTTCCTCCTCCTCTGCTTTCTCATCTTCCTCCTCCTCCTATTCTTCCTCATTCTTTTTTTTTGGGTTACATTATAAATATTTGATATTTATTTATTTATTTCTGTTTTATTGAAGATAGATCTTTTTCGTATAGATCCTTACAGTTCCCCTCCCCGACTCCTCCCAGATCCTCCCCACCTCCCTTCCACCCAAATCCATACACTTCCTCTCTCATTAGAAAACAAACAGACATCTAAAATTAATAATAAAATAAACTAAAATAAGATGAAATAAAAACATAAAACCATGGCAGGATACTGAACAATTTAGGATAATTCAACAGTCATTATGATTTTAATGAAAAATTCAAGCTTTACACATCAATCACATAGCTCTGTTGACAATTAAAATTTCTCTTTGGTAATTGTATTTCTTACTTTTCCTTCACTCCAGATTGACAATAATGATCTTTAAGTGAAATTACCTGCAGTAGATATCCTAAGCAATAGAGTTATAGACAGGCTAGTGGCATTTATATTCCATGATAAAACCTTACTCTAAAGATATTTCTTAGACCAACAAGATTACTACACCACAGGCGTCAACATCATTAGAAACTATTCACAGGTTTAAATCTCACAAGTAGAATTGAGAATAGCTGATGGATGTGGAAATACTGATATCTGTAATACAAAGATGTGGCATCGTTTGTCCTCCCCACCTACTGCGCTATTGCTTTGGGGGCTATTCTTTGAAGGCAGAAGTTGGTAAGCTCTTCAGTGATACCCTTAGAAGCAAGCAGGACACATTGCAGCACTGTGGTTAGGACAAAAGTCTTTTGTCTTTTCTGAGCCTAGATTTAGTCCCAGCTTTACCACTTCCTAATGCTAATTTCTTGAGGAAATTTTAAACCCTAAGTTTCTAACTTGTTAAGTGAAGACAACTAATAATAAAATAAGATGATGCCTGGATGATGCCTGTGAAAGACTTAGAGCTTCCGAGGTCAAAATAGTGGTGGATTGCCTGACTCAGTTGAGTAGAGTCAAGGGACATGAATATTGGACTTTCTTAATGTCTGCAGAATCCCAGATGGAATGTTAGTGTTTTTCAAAACAAGTATGTAAATCAATGAGCTGTCACCCAAATGCTCCACACTGAAAACTGAAACCTGCAATGAGCCTGCATTGCTTGGCACCCAAGGTTATTGATTATTTATTCTGAAATGGGATCGATTCAATCTCTGTAGTGGGAAGTATTTCCTCTGGCAGGCATGCATTTCTGCCTCCTCTACTGAGCCCAAATGAATGGTATGCAATAGAGATTTATGCATGCCCAAGCCTTTCTGTTAGTGATCTCTGGCTGTGGTTCACTTATAGTTGTACCCAGATTGCATAACAAAATTCCTGGAATCAAGAAGACAATCCACCATGCCGGTTGAGTAATTGAATGAAAGGCAGAAACCAGTTGTGCTACCTACAGGTCTGTCTTGACATCGACTTTGTTAATATTATAGCTTCCTCAAATAGGATGGAGCATAGATGATATTCTGTAACATGTTATTCTCCTGCCTCCACTCTTAATGGGATAGGAAGATGACCTTTAGAGTCTACCCACCAGGATTCAAATTCTGACTTCTACTTGCCAGACTTAGGTATGTCACCTAGTCTCAGTGTATCTTAGTTAATTTCTAAATTAGAAATAATTATTATAGTAATACTAACAGAACCAATTAAATAAATGAATTATTATGTAACAGATGCATATATTATGGCTTATTTTGGATAAGTGCTCTATATAATGTTAATATTAACATTTTTAGCTAACAAAAACTTTTGACTATAATGTATGAGATTTGGAAACCAACTTTTTGAATGTTAAAGAAGTCTCAATAGATATTTTATAACCACCCATTTATCTTTCCAACTTCTGACCTGTAGTATTTCCAGTACCATGCTGCAATGACACCTCCATGGAAATCAATTAATTATGCAGTATTTACTTTTATTAAACTCAGGCCAGATATTCTCTAATCAACCTTTAGGGTGACTCCTTGTTTCATGTATATAGTGCTCTTGTGTAGACCCTCACATGGTGACTCAACACTAAATGGCCATTTTTGATACTACTTTTCAGTTACAGAGCAATAGAACCAGAATTCTACTCCTTCACTTGCCTAAAAGAAAATTTCCTCTCCTCCTCTTCCTCTCCTTCTTTTCTTCCTTCATTCTGTAACTAAAACTGCTGATAACACTGAAATATACATTTATTTATTTATATCTGCATCAACATTCCACAGTAACACCTGCGACTTCATGTTTATTGCAGCTATTCACAATAGTCAAGATATAGAATCTGCTCTTACCTCTCTTCTTCTTACCCCCCCTCTTCCTTTCTCTTCTTTTCTTCCTCTCTCTCTCTCTATCTCTTCCTCTGTCTCTGTCTCTGGGGTATCTCTCCCCTGTTTCCTTCTCTCCTCATGCTCATTTAATAAATTTATCCATCTAAAAAAAGATATGGAATCTGCTTCTGTGCACATCAACAGATTAATGGAATAAATACATGGAATATATATATATTTATTTATCCATTCATCTGTATATAACATATAATATAGTACATATACAATAATGTTTTATTCAGCAATAAAAAGCGAAATTATGTCATTTATAGGAAAATGGATAGAACTAAAACCATGATAAATGAAATAAGCTAGAAACAGACAAATGTTATTTTCCTTCATATATGGAAGCTCTATCTATATGTGTGTATCTATCTCTGTATTATCTATTTATCAGCTTTAGAATCTATCAACTACATAATCTGTCTATCTATCTATCAATCTATCATCTATCTATCTATCATCTATCAATCTATCTATCTATCAATCTATCTATTGTCTATCTATCTATCATCTATTATAAAGTGAAAGGAGAACTGTCTAGAGAGGGAGGAGAGGGTCACAGCAGAAGATAATGAAAAAAAGAAGAAACAGGAAGAGAAACATCATATATTTTCACTCATGTGGAATGTAGGCACAACAGTATAAAGAACCCCCTCTTTAAAAAGTATACCCACATTACCCATGCATGTGGGAGATCAGCGGACAGCAATAAAATGTGGTTTCTCACATTTACCCTAATCTATATCTATTGTTTCTAACTAAAATGCTAATTAGCTGAAATGTTAGGTCTTTGTGTCCAAAACCAATGTCAAAATACTTTTAAACTCCAAAGTTTTTCAAAATGAGGCTCTATGGGAACAGGTTAGCAACAAATGGAGGACAGATAATTGGGTTTTCTTTGGAAGATTTGGGCTCTAGAAGAACTATGCTAAGAAATTGATACTTGAAACAGGAAACGGAAGGTACAGTACAATGGCCCATATAAATTAGTCAGACCCAAACCTGTGATGTCTTAATAGCTTCGTAGGGAGTGAATCACCAAATTAACATTAGGATACATTTCAGCTTGTCAGGGAGATTTTGTAGACACCCCAAAATCTTGCATTTTCAGCTATTATTGTCACCATTAATGCATCTAAAAAGCATTGATAATTTCATTAGACAGGCTGTAACTGTTTTGAGGCAGAGTAAAAATACAAGAAGCCTATGAAAAATTTAAAATGCTCTTGAAATCACTGTTTGTTCCTTTGGTTGGCATAGCAATATGTTATCTTTTTCTTTATTTTCATAGGTACATATTAAATGACTATTTAGTGATCGAAGGTAGCAGCACTATCTGATAGAGTAGGTGTAGAATGAAATACCCTACTACCAAGAAGCAGTCATTCCACTACTAACGGTTCAATTCAGGGACTTGAAAAAATAAATAATATTTTTATTTGTTCTTTGAAAATGTCATACATGCATGGAATATATTTTTTATCATAGCCATGCCTACTACTATCTTTTGTCCCTCCAGAATTCTCCAGTGGACAGTGGAATATTACTTAAATATAAAGAAGAGTGAAGTCATGAAATTTGTGGCAAATGAAGGAAGTGAGCTCTTCAGAAGCAAACTCTTTAAGCCGAGCATGATGTGAGAAAATAAGTGTCAAGTTATTGCAAAAATTACGGGAGGGAGGAGACTCCCTTGACATGTGGCATCAGGAGAATGGCACAAGTGAATCCGTGATTCCAAATCCAAACACTATAACTAATATCAATGTCATTCTCAAGATTCTTAACTGACTGCTTTGTGCTTTGTAATAGCGTATGGAAAACTATCATCTAGAGCATGGGAGAGTCTACTTGTGGCCTCCAAAATTTGGATATTGAGGGCTCATCCAATGTTCAGTGTTGAGGCAAGGGTCCTTTCTTGAAGTAATAGATCATGATAACAGAGACCTCATGACCTGGGATTAATGGTCCCATAAAAGAGGCCCTAAGAGACTCATTTATTCCTTCTTCAGTGTGAGGATGAAGAAACACCATGAATGAAACAGAATATGAACCCCTATAGAGAACCAATTCTTTGGTGCTTTGATCTTCTTTCCCAGCCTCTAGAATCCTATGCAATATATTTCTATTGTTTATAAGTACATACCATAAAGAATTTTTCTATTACAGTGTGAATGGAGCAAGATAGGA
Organism: Acomys minous; assembly: GCF_964271855.1. Lineage (NCBI taxonomy): Eukaryota > Metazoa > Chordata > Mammalia > Rodentia > Muridae > Acomys > Acomys minous. The sequence goes on along the minus strand of NC_140492.1, from coordinate 117,381,283 downwards.
AAAAAACTAAAATGCATTTTTCCTGTGAGTTTCATCTCAAGATTTGTGTTCAGTACTTGTATGCTCAGACTTAAATGTGGCAGTCACTGTTATCATCCACTTAGCAGGTAAAATACTTAGAGGATAAAATACCAGAGCTGATCAATTGAACATTTCATGATCAACTGAAGAGTTGTAAATCCAGCTATGATGGTTTAAAACCTTCCCTACCTTGTGTCTAAGTTTGCAACAAAGTGGGATGGAATTATGAGTAGGAGTGATTGATGAAAAAGCTTCCAAACTGGTGTCAAGGAGAAAGCAAAAGGACTGTGTAAATCAGATATAACCAGGCAAGCAAAAGGCTTTCATTTTCTGGCCTTGATAGTTGAGAGTTCCTTCTGTAAGCAGCTTTAAATGAAGCACGGTGTATTTTTGAAAACTTTTAAACATTGTGCCAAAGGCAGCACTGGCTGTGATCTCAGAGAAAAGGAAACCAAATGAAAACTGTCCAGGCAGCCTGGATGGACTTTCTGTACTGTAGCTCAGGGATGAGAAACTAATACAAAGTTGGGCACTTTCTCCCCTGAGTCCAAGAGTCATAAATTAGAATGGGGTGGGTCAGAGCAATGAAAAGAGAAGAATTGTACAAAAGAACTCCAAATACCTTTCTGTCATCTCATCTATGGTGAATACAAAGATATATGTGTTAGGGTGATTTGCTAACTGTACAATTTCCAGAATTACACATGGTTAGAAGATCTTTGACTTTTGCATAGCCAAATTGGGACCTTACCAAAGGGCTAGATTATTTAATAGCCATGTAGGACTGGTCTACCTCAGAGGTGGGACTAAATTTGATCTAACATTAGAAGGCTTTAAAGCTGATCATGAAAGGTTAAACTACTTAGTAACAAATTTTAACACATGTACCCAAAATCAAAACTCTTAAATAAACTTTAGGCTAGCAATAAGCAGCAAGCATATTACAATGTCTACCTTTCAATAGGAAATTTGTAAATATGCAAAGAAATAAGAAAATATGAGCCACAAGCAGCAGGAAATGAGAATGTCCAGATGTGACAGAAATAATGGCATTACTGGACAAGGACTTCAAAATTATTTCTGGAAACATGCTTGGAACTGTAAGGCAGCATGTAGTTATGTGAGGGAACTAGGAAAACAGCAAAGAAAATGGGATTTTTTACATATTGTTGTCAAGACATAGTTGTGAATTAAAAAAGAAACTTAATAGAAGAGCTTAACAATGGTTTACAAATTAGTAGAAAAGCCTGAACACAGAGAAGTAAAAATTCTCCAAACTGAAGAAGGAATTGAAAAGATGCAAACCAAACCAGCCATCCGTTACATAAGCCTCCGTGTACGCTGGTAGACGTTAAAGGAGGCGATCTCACATAAAGTCGCAGGAAATGAGAACGCTTGGAACTCTAGAGATGCACATGGATTTTGAGGAAACTAAGGAAATATCAAAGAGAATGTAATTCTTTACATATTGTTGTAATGGCATAGTTGTGAATTAAACAAAAACTCAATAAAAGGCCTTAACAGTATATTACAAATCAGTGAAAAAACCTGAACACAGAGTAGTAAAATTGAATAAATTTCCCATTTATTCAATAATGATAGCTCACCTGCCTTAAGGAAAAGCATCAGAAAAAACCCTAAGAAAATAAACTGCAAAGTGAAGATCTCTTATTAATATCAATGTAAAAACATCAAGAAATTCTCTTGCCATATTGAAAATAGGCATAAAGGGCAATACACATTGGAAAAGTAGAGTTTATTCTGGAATTAAACTTTAGTTAAATATTTGAGAATCACTTTAAGTCCCTGAAAATAGACACATCTGGATGCTGCCAGTTGTTGGGCTTTCTCAGCAAGCACTGTTGTACAGAAACTCATCTCTAATGCTTTCCTAGGTGCTGCTAATTTGTTGCTCCTAGTTTATCATGAAGATTTTCAAAACTAAATATAATAAAGCCCCACTTCTCATTTCTAGTTACTGCCTGCTGACAACATTCACATAATATACTCACTGACATTCCTTCTTTGAGGCAGTAACTAGGACAGAAGAGAAGATATTTAGTTTGCAGAACATTTTACTTTTGTGGAAGAAAATGTTTGAGGTCTTTGTTGTCCTGACTCCACTGAGCTGACACTATTCACTACAGCTAAGCTATCGTGATAACGTGGTCAATTCCGTACATTCTCGGGCTGTTCTGTCCACTATGAGAGCCCTGACGTGATTTCCTTCAGCTTTAGCAACCCTTTCAGTTGTGTCTGTTTTCACTTTCCCATTGGCAAGTTTCTCTCCTGAGTCATAATGACCTCTGCCTGCCCTGCAACAAGGAGGAGGCTGTTGGGCTCTTGAACATGTGGGAGGAAGGCATGGCATACTTTGGAGAAAGCCCAGTCTGTAGCGTCTCTCAAGCATTTCCTAGTGTCACTCACCAATGTCTGTATTATGCTTTTACACTACCGAAGGGCAAGAGATATAGTACGTTTCCTGTGCGGAGCCTGGACTATCCTAGACTATACGTAATGTTCTCCAGTTCAGAAGAATCTGGAGTTTGGCATTTGACTGCATTCTTATAAATCCCCAAACTAGTTCCAGCCTTACCACATATAATGACTTGTCACCTTATGCACTTGCCTTCCCCTGTGGCTGGCTGTGGGAAAGAATATTAGCCAGAATATCAGCTGCTCCAACGATGCTGTTGAACCAATTGGCTAGATAAACAACTTTCCCCTCTTTTCCTTCTAAAGAATTTTGTTTGTTTTTTAAAATTTTTTTTGAGATGACAAATATGGTTGGCCAAACTGTCTGAATTATTTGTTTCTTTATTTATGCATATAATTGAGTGAAGAAAAGGAAGTTGGTTGGTCTGAGGAGCTCAATTTGTCACTCTCTCCTCTGCTCAGATTTCATCTGTCTTCTTCTGGGGGAAAATGCTCCAATTCACATAGCAGCCAGCCACAAAGCAGCTGACAGAGAGATTTTCAAAGGAGAATCTTCCTCGCTCACAGAAAACATTTTGTGAAGTGTTTCTTCAAACAAATCTGCAAATGAAATACTGGACCAGCCCGTGTGGTTTCTCTGGGGTTCGGCATTTAGTTCTTCTTTGCAGCCAGCCAAGTACAGGGGCACTTGTGAGCTCTCCGGGAGCAGGGTTAGACATGCTCCTGCATGGGACATGGAACAGAAATGGTGTGAAGGGGAAAACACCAAACAATGTAAAATAGAGGACATTCCCAATTAAGTGGGAAAGTATTAACGAAATGTGATTTAGACTGGGCCATAAAATAAAATAATGTTGCTGCATTTGAGACACATTTATCCTGCAGAGGATTTTTTTAAATGAAAGCAATCTGAAGCTTATTCTTACAAAATACTATAGCTTTGGAAATCTATAGTAGAGATTGTATCTCTGTGTGTCTGAAATGTGCACAAAAGGGAAGGAAAACATAGGAGAAACATCACTGAGAAACGAACCTAGAGTGTTTGCAGATTTATTACAAATCGGAGCTAGAAACAGATGAGTCAAGGGTTCTAAGTCAAGGAAATACCAACACATAATTTAAAGTTCATAGCTATTTCTCTAAATACACATGTATTAAACTAACTAACATCAAATACTACTTATTAAAATAACTGCGCCCACTACCATCCTCCAGCACTCCATGGTAGTAACACAGTTTTCATTTTTAGCTCACTTTCCCGTTCACTAAGATCACTAATTGGGGTTGTCTTTTCTCCATCCTCCATCTCATCTTTTCTTCAATTCAGAATAATATTTTTCATCTGATTTTATTAAAATAAGAGAAAGAAAAATAGATCCATGTCATGTTCAAACCATCCAAATTCATTGAACTATCAGATCCTGGTGTGCCCACGATGGACTAAAGGTATGGCCAAGGGTAGCTCTGCACACGTTTAAATGATCATAGTGTGTGTGTGTGCTATATTCTTGTTTTGCAATTTGATTGTTCAGTTTTCAAGCATAAGTTTTGTAATTTACAACATTTTATTGCAATGCAAAAAGCTGAACATGTCTCTAATACTCTGTTCTCTCTCAATTTATAGTAGATCAATTAATTGTCTGTGCTTCAGACTTTTGACTAATCCACCACTGGCACACTTGCTGGCATCTTCTCTCCGACTACTTCCCCCCAGAGCTATTGCTCATTGTTACTATATTATCACTTTTTTCATTGTATTATTTTCAAAACCATGCAGACATCCTTCAATATGACTCATAGTCAAAAAACAAAAACAAACAAACAAACAGCAACAACCCAAAGCAAACTAAATATACAAAAGCAGACAGCTCAGTCGTAATGTCTCTCCAGCTACTGTCTTGTTCCTTTTCTCTACTGTTTGGCAAAAGCACCAGAACTGTTGTTTAATCCTGTCTCCAATTTGTCACTCAACATCTATTCTTAAGTCATTTCAGTTAGAACTTCATCTCTAACTGAGATCTCCTTTTTCAGGGTCACTAATAATCATCATGTTGCAATGCCCAATAACCAAGGCTGTCATCTTAGTTCTGAGTAGGACTTGAGACATTGATGGCATTTGGGGAACTGGTCTGAAAGTGTTTTTTCCCTCACTTCTGAAATTTTATATTGTGTTTCTACCTCCTTGATTGTGTCATCTTTTCACCAAATTCTCTTGACTTATTCAGTTTAGGATGACTTAATCACCCTAAATCTGACCCTGAGCGACATAGTGAACTTAACCTAGCCCCCTAGCACCCAATTGGCTCCCAGCTGTGGTTAGTTTTAACAATCAACCTGACAAAATCTCCAGCAAGAGATTATCTAGATCAGGTTGGCTTGCAGCCAGGTCTGTGGGACGTTATCTTAATCATGTTCATCAAGGCAGAAAAGACACTTACACTGTGGGTGGCACCACTCCCTAAGAAATGGCTTCTGAACCGTATAAGAGAGGAGAAAGTCAGTGGAGCACTGCTGCAGACATGAATTTACCAGGCTCTACTCTTGACGACACTGTGATATGACTGGCTGCTTCAAGCTCTCACCCCCTTGACATCCCCACAACCATGGGCTTGGAAATGTGAGCCAAGTAGATCATTAAATAAGACCACCACGTGCTCAAATTTCTATTTCACCTTATATTTAACAGTTCCAGATCAAAGTTTTATATTTCCATTTCCCAAACTTAACTTTTTTTTTGTTTTCCTCACATAGGAAAAAATTTCCCATTCTCTCTGCTGGTTAGGTTAAAAGTTACAACTTAGACTCTCTGTCTCACGCCTAATCTACAAGAAAAAGCTTTTGATTCTATTTCCAGGTCCTTTTATGTTCATCATTTTCATGATTTGTATTAACGTGTAAATAGGGGACTCTAGAGAGCCAGCTGACTGTGTAGGGTGTTATGTTCTGTTATTTCCTTGGCAAGATCTTATCTACCCTTTCATGCTAAGTTTCCTCTGTGCTTCAGATGACAGCTTCAAAGGAGAGCTCGGGTGGAATTTAAAGCTTAAGAATATTAGGAGCATATATCTTAGCTACCCAACGCTTTGGATGTTAGAAGCAGGAGGTAAAATGTGCTCCATAGCTACACTTTATGGACCAAAACCAATCCTGGGATGAAGCATGTGCTTAATAATCTAGTAATAGGTATGTAATAGTGTTTGGGAGAAAAAAAATAAATGATCTTAATCTTCATGGTGAGAGATTCAGCTGCCCAGTGAGAGAGTCTGATTGGTTTCTGCCATGAAGCTTAGTCATGTACCCTCTGCATGTTTTCCTTTCTAGGCGCTGAGGACAGTAACTGCCCATGATCACAGCAGGACTGCTGAGCAGCAAAGTCACAAGTATGTGTGGAAATGTTTCCCACATTTTTAAGGAAAGATGAAACTTTCAAACTTCGATTTGTCACAACACAACTTCAGGATGCCCAGCTCTGTTTATTAATATAGTCTAAATATATAATAAATGTAAAAATTCATAATAAAAACAAACTTGAGTTGGAAACAAAGGAAAGCTTCAATTAATGACCAGTCTCTCCATGTTCCTTTTACTTGGATGGACAGGTCATGACATTCATAGTAAATGCTTTTTCACACACAGAGCATTTTTATGTTCCTAGCTTAACACTTTACAAACATCCTATCTAGAAGTCAGATTTCCCCCCTGTAGAAACAGTCTCAATTATGATGTTGATATTATCTCAAGAATCCTGGCCTTAATCTACATTAAAATTTATATTTGACCTGTTACATTGTAGATATTCTTAGGTTTTGGTGTTTAAAATGAATATTAGTACAGTTAATAAAATATTTTAATTTATTGGGTTTTTTGAGACAAGGTTTCTCTGTTTAGCAGCTCCGGCTGTCTTGGAACTCACTCTGTAGACCAGGTTGGCTTTGAACTCACAGAGATAAACCTGCTCTGTTTCCAGAGTACTGAGATTAAAGGCATGTGCTACCATCACCTGGCATTTAAAATTTCTAAACTTGATTATTTCCTAAGGATTCTTATTAGAATTTGGGAGGCATTTTGGGTTTCTTTTTGCACTGTTTGGTGTAGATTATTTGAAAATTTCCAGATGACCAGGTACTGAAGTTTCCTGTAGTTGATATTTTGCAGGTCTCCAAGGAGGACATTTAGTTGATATTCCTGTAGTAATAAAAAATAACCAAATTTGTCATTTTTTGCATGTTCATACTCATGATGCTTTGTGGTATGTGTGGCTTTACACTTATCCAGGTGACCTGATAAAACATTATTTCTATTGCTTCCATGAGACTATTTGGGATTATACTGTCCTTACCATCAGGAAGGAAAATTAAATGTTAAGCTCATAATAAACTACACATATTAAGGGTTAAAAAGTGCCATATGAAATCAAAATCAGGAAATAGTATTGTTGCCATTTTTCAGGCTAAATTTAGCTTTAACCTTTTAACAGCCAAGGCATGAAAGGAGATGTGATAAGGTTTTGTTTTTTTTCTGAATAAAATGAGGCATCCGGGACCATCGGGCAGGGTTTATCTTTTCCTTCTCTTCTGCTGACACAAAAGACAAATGTGTTGCTAATGATTCACTATAATAAAAATGTTACAAAAACTAAAATGTGATTTAGTGTGTCACAAAAAGACAAGTGTCCCAATATCAGCCATAGGTAGCCCCAGGGTAGTGACTCAGTCCCCCTTCAGAACTCCTGTCCTCGCTCTCTCCAGCTTATGTGTAAGGTGACTCACCACTACTTATGCCCTCTCTTTCCCGGTTGCATCCATTGCTCCTGTTCTTGTCCACCGAGGGCCCTGTATACTGGCTTCTGTCCAGGATGCTAAAGTTTGGCTCCCTCATCTCGTCTCTTCCACATTTAAAAGAAATTTCCATTTGAGCAGCATCCCAGAAAGAGCACAGCTGCCTAGATTTTTCTTCCAATGCCTCTGACAGCTGGCTCTCCTCCCTTATCTCTGACTTAAACCTTGATGCCTTTGAGCCCAGCATTAATTCTGAATCAGTTAATGACCTGAGTTGTAGCGCAATAGAGGTTTGTGTTTTTTCTTCTCTTTTTTACTAGGCAAGAAGGCAGACACCTAGGTGGATGGGCTGCTTCTGCCTGGGTAACCTTATTTTCTGAACCTCAGCTTCACAATTGTTATGTGTGACATGAAGATATGAATTACTATAATTTGTTTCAGTTATTTTAAAAATAAAATCATTCTATTAAAACATGAGGCTTTATGTCAACACGTGGTGGCGCATGCCTTTAATCCCAGCACTCGGGAGGCAGAGGCAGGCGGATCGCTGTGAGTTCGAGGCCAGCCTAGTCTACAAAGCGAGTCCATGACAGCCAAGGCTACACAGAGAAACCCTGTCTCGAAAAACCAAAATAAAAAAATAAAAATAAAAATGATGTAAGCACGCCACTCACTTTGCTGTACAGCAGTGGTGTTTTTGTATGTGATACACATTTTTTTAAACACCAGATATTCGAAATGTACATACTCATACATTCAATTTTAATAAAATTAATTTATTTTATTGACTCATAAATAACATTTTACATTGAAACTGACTGACAGTTTTCTGAGAGAAAACTAAAGGATGTAAATGATGTTTATAAACTCGAGCAGAGCAGTTGATCCAGTGAGCACTGTCAGGTTTAATCTACCCCTGAGTTTGCACCATCCATTCAAATACCAACATAGTATATAAAAAAAAGACAACTTCTTTTTGTTGTTGTGTTTTGCTATATTTTATTTTTCAAGACAGGATTTCTCTGTCCTGAAACTCATTCTGTAGACCAGAATGGCTTTGAACTCAGAGTGCTGGGATTAAAGGCATGCACCAGCACTACCTGGCTAACAAATAACTTCTTGATTTTTTTTAATAGAAATGTTTTTAACCAAAACTCTCCTGAGGGTTTCTAGGATGTGAGACATTGTTGTTTCTTGAGTTACTATGCTAGGCTATAGACGACAACTTCATAAAATACACAGCAATAAAACAGCTCAAATGGAAGACTGAAAAGTAAATAACTGACTCTACTTGGCTAAACAGTGAATTATGACACATGCAGAACGTGGCTGTGGAGAACCCTGAGATGCACACAGAAACAAATTTGTCATACAAATTCCATGAGATGGATAATTGGATTACAGGTTAAAATGTTCTCATTGAAAACTGTTGAATCTCACTGAATAATTATTATTATCTCTCTCAATTTCATGCTAACTTACACTTGTCTGTTTCTATAAAATTTTATATTTCACTATTTCATAAAAGGTACTTTAATACTTAACATTTACAATTGTGCTTTGTTTGTTTTTGTGGAGAGCCACAGGTAGCAGTGCCCCCTGCTGCTTCCCTGGCGCAATGAGCCACTTTTGCGCATGCGCAGTGAGTAAACCTTATGCGCATGCGCAGCGAGCAAGCCCCTTATGCGCATGCCTGAAGGCATGACGTAAGGTGGCGTGATTCGAACAAGGCATAGCATGAGGTGGCGTGATCCGAATGCACCAACCAGGAGTGACGACGTGGCAGTTTCTGATAGGACCAGGCACACTATAAAGGTTCTGTGGGAGCTTTTCCCGGGGTCACTCCGGTAGTCAAGGATCCTGAATAAAAAACTGCTGCAAAGAGTTCCCGGTGTTGGTGTCTTTCCTGCTGGTCGGGGGCGGCATCGACATGTTTTGATGAACAAACTTTAAGAAAGAGGTATGTTTCCTTTTGTGTTTGCCTCACTTCTTTGTGACCCTCCTTTACTTAGAAATGACCCTGCTCTTCTTCCCTCATGGTCATATCTACCAGAGAATCCTCACTTCCACAAAATCACAATGCTTATTCTTATGTTTCATTTTCCTGGATCAACCCCATCTTAATCTCCATACCAAAATCCAACCTGTGAACTTCATGCTAAGTGAAAGAGTCTGTCTCAACAAATAATGATGCAGAGCCATTGAGGAAAGACGTTGATGTTGATAGCTTCCCCATGCAAGTACTCATATGGACTTGCACATGTAGCCACATGGCTGTAACTCCAGTTTTGGGCACAGGCAGAAGGATGAGATGTTCAAGGTCATTGGTTGCTACATAGCAGTTTTGGGACTATCTTGACATACATGAAAATGTGTTGAAGAAGGGGGTGAAAGTCCTGAAAGTTGTCATGTGATCTGCACATGTGCCTCACACAGCCATGTGCCTTCAGAAAACACCTCTGAAAGAGCTAAGCGATAGGCTCAGTCAGGAAATTGCCTGTCACAGAGGTGTGAGGACCTCAGTCTGAGCCCATGGAACCCATGTAAAATCCAGGCAAGGCAGTGTGCTTCTGCAACTGCAGCATCAGCCTGGGCATGGCAGCAAAGGCCAGCAGGTCTCTAAAGCTCATCACACAGCTAGCCTGCTTGAATTTGTGAACTTCATGCTAAGTGAAAGAGTCTGTCTCAACAAATAATGATGCAGAGCCATTGAGAAAAGACGTTGATGTTGATAGCTTCCCCATGCAAGTACTCATATGGACTTGCACATATAGCCACATTAGTAAGTACAAACACCATACACATGCATGTAAAAGAGATTCTTAAAATGTAAAGACAACATGGAATGTGGTAGCCTTTAAATAGAAATCAAGGTTCACAGAAGCACAGTAAGACTAAATTGAGACATCACGCAGTGTTACACAGAGATAAAGACTTTTACCATAGCAGGAAAAACTGGACCAATCCCAAGTGATGAAGACAAAGGACAATTTAGATAAACCACTCTGGGCACAGGAAAGCATCAATAGTATTCTGGGAAGAAGGAAGTAGACTTTCCAGGCACAGCACCTGATATGTATCAACATACAGTAAGCATATGCTGAATGAATGATGAAGTCAGAAATGAATTTTTGCACAGAAGGAACAGTGCAAATATGGCTATTTGCCTGATGCTTTCAAAACTGTGTGAGTCTCTTATTTAAACACCAACAATTTAGCTGTTCAAAATTTCTGTCTGGTTTCCAGTGTTCTTTTGAAAAATTCATGTTTTGCAATTTAAACTATTTTGCCATGTTCCCAGAGTTTTGGGTCAGATGCTTAGTGCGGGTACCTTGGGACATAGATCCCTAAGGTATAATTTTTAAGGTTTTACTTGTTATGAAGCAAGTTTAGAATTTCTTGGTTTACAAAAACAGGCAAATCAAGTGTTTCACCACAACCCCAGAGAACCCTCATGGGCCACTCACCCTTAAAGGCTCCACCTCTTCATATCTCACTTTTGTGATGAAATTTCAGCACATGAACACAGAAGGACACAGCCACATCATAGAAAGAAGGGTCAAGAAGGCGATCTTTCTTTAAAAACAAAACAACAAAGCTTTGTATATGGCAACCAACAAAAGACAAGCAACTAGAAATGGCTAAAGGTTCTTTGGGCCCAGTTTTAGGAAACCATATTAAAAGACCTCCAAGCCAAGCTCAGCAAGCTGTTCAGCACACCCAGCTAGTTTAGGGATTGATGCAGCCGCTGGAGTGTGGCTGTATATATGAATAATCCTATTTTTCTAACAACCCCAGTACCACCAGAAAAATCAGTAACCTAAATATTAAAGGGTTGAACCTGGGAGTGTGTATTTTGAAAAAGTTTTCTTTAGAGACTTGAATATCATACCCATGATGTCACTAGGCATGGCCAACAGGAATCATTGGATATAAGCAGAATGCTTGTCCTGTCTTATCTTGTTATCTGGGAAAGCAGTCTGGAAAAAATATGAAAAAAAGTTTCCCAGTGGAAAAAATGAAGATCAGGATCATTTGGATTGCTTCCTAAGGAACTTGGTACAAAACATGGAAGAGACTTAGTATAGGGAGTGTAGAAAGCAGCCAAACAGTGGCCTAAAAAGCTCTGTGTCTGGGTGTTTCTGTTTCAAGGTGCTGAACTAGGTGGAAGAAGAAAAGTATGAGGCCAGAGTATACATCCCTCCTAACAGTTCCTTTTGGGTAGCAACAGTAAAGAAAAGGTACCTTTGGCAGTTCCTGTTGAACAAGGGACTTCTCTATGGTAGAGATAGCAAGGAGACTATAGATTTTGCCAGTAATAATGACACTGCAAACTGAGCCTCCTTAGAATTCCGTGCCTGGTCCTGGCCTCAGACACTGGTGAAGCTAAAGGAGCAGTCAAAACTGCCAACACAGGGTGCAAATATCAATAGTTCCTGCCTCACAAATATGTCTGTCAGATATATTGGGCCAGAAGGCTGAGGATGATGCACCAATGATATAGAGAATTTGGCTGACTCTTCAAGTAACAAACTGTTTCTATCATCTTCTCATTTGGAAATCTACTAACCTGCACTCCCAACATACTCAGGTAATCAAGTTTATTCCTTCTCAAGTCTCTGATGGGATTGAAGACCAGAGAGTTTAGTTCTACAATTAAGCTTAGTTGTTTATGGGTTAAAAGATTTTAGGTCTAGATAGATGCTTTAAGTTGATAATGATGAGATATGATAGATATTGATTTACATCCAGAATTTTAGATGCACCAAGATAAGAAAGATGGTTTTTTCAAGGGTGCCAAATACAAATAGCCAAAACACTGAGTATAACATTTATATAATTCCTGATTGTGTCACGGTTCTTCTTGTTATATGTAGTTTATGGTATATTTATATAATAATATAAATGTATATGGACAGGACATTCTTCACAGTTGAGTGGATAGTGGGGTCTGACTTTCACACGAACTCTGATGCCCCATATTTGACCACGTCCCCTGGATGGAGAGGCCACGTGGCACTCAGAGGAAGGACAGCAGGTTACCAAGAAGAGACTGGATACCCTATGAGCATACACAGGGGGAGGAGGTCCCCCTCAATCACAGTCATAGGGGAGGGGAATAAGGGGAAAATGGGAGGGAGGGAGGAATGGGAGGATATAAGGGATGGTACAACAATCAAGATGTAATATGAATAAATTAATAAAATATATTTAAAAATAATATAAATGTATATGTAAAAATAAAATTAAAAATAAAAAAAACTGAAAAAAAAAACCCAAAACAAAACTCCTCTACTTGGCATTATGGGAATAAAAGTTTCCCCATGGCCACAGGGGAACTGATTCGCTGAAATTATGGATTATTGCAGCTCCCTCCAGGAAGTCAGTTTTTTTAGATTCTTCTTGGTGTACAAATGTGTTTCTTAGCATCAATTTAAATTTAAAATGTAAACTTTAAAAGTTTTTAAGATGATAGAAGATATTTACTAAAATGTCTCCTATAACCTCAGTTTTTTAAAAAAAACTAAGGGTCATGGGGCCTCCCTAACAAAAATAGGTCACTAGAAAAGATTCTTGAAGGTCAGCAAGCCCTGGCTCTGACTTTGTTTTCTTCACCCCAGGTCTGTAATGATACGATAAGCTTCTACTAAATGCCGCCCTGATCATGAACTGAGCGCCTCCTCCATGACTTTAGCCACAGTGGACTGAAAGCCTCTGAAATGATGAGCCATAGCAAATCTGTCTTTTCTCAAGTGTTTCTTTGGGTACCATTCCCAGAGCAGCACAAAAGCTACAGACACAGTACTCTAAAGTCTTAATACGTCGTTTAAAGTGGGAGTTAGCCTTAGCGGGATCTTTTGCCATAGATGAGCATTTATTTGATAAATACTAGTTTAAAAGCTACATCTTTTCATGTTACTCACTATTCTTGGTGAACTCCCAGGGCTCTGACCTTTAAAATGTTCCAAATACATTAGACATCGCATGTGGTTAACTCTAGGCAGATATCCGAGTCTGTTTCCTCCATTGAGCTTGAGGAAACAAATATTTCCAAGTCAATGACTAGTCCCAAGATCTGTTAGGAAGCCATTTCTAAAGAATTCCTAGATTTTATATAAAAGCATAAAGTCTTGTGTGTATATATGATGTGAATGTGGAAACAGAAATGCTCAAGAGGACTAAGAGTCTGGGGAAGAGGATGGTGTATGGAGGAATATGCTGAAAGTACGTTGTGTGCTCATATAACATGTCTTTATGAAACCTTGTTTTATGTACACTGATTATATGCCAACTGAAAAATAAAAACCTGAAGAAAAACTTGACTGTTAATTTACTATTTGTTCCTGTTCTTCTACATATATATCTCACAGGAAGCATTATGTTTATTTGATTTATTTATCCGTAGTGTATAATAATGGTTGTTATAAAATTCCTGTTTGGCTGTGACTAATGGTTTTAGTTTTAAGTTACTGCCATCACACTTATTTGTCTTCAAGACGTTCTGTATTGAATTCACCTGTGGGAAGCTGGCTTCATGATGAAAGTCTCTTGTAACAGGTTCTAACTGAGCCATATAGCAGACCTATGTGGTTCATGTGCCTAAGGCATCCTAAAGGAAAGATCTGGAAGATCTTAAAGATATTCTTGATCTTCTCATTACTTTTCAAATGAACAAAGACATCCCCCCCAAGCTCCAACCAGTTAATAACTTGTGTATACACAGGAGGAGAGCAAAGGTTTCTCCTCACTCTCCTGGGACTTTCAGACCCTGATGATCAATAACGGAGCATTTTGAAAGTACAAATTCATAGACACAACTTTGTGGTCTGTGGATCCACACTGTTTAAAACCATTCCTATAAGTAATTTCAGTTTAGAAATTTATCTTATCACTCTTTGTCTATGGAGACCATGTGCTTATGATCCAGTTCTCAGCAGAGCCAGTTTTCTCTGCACACACCATTAACATTTTAGGGAATGTTATCATTGAGATAAACTTTATATGAGCTCTGGCCCTCAACCATCATGAGCCTTCCCAGGGAGATGACCTGACTATATAGGCTCTGTTTTGTCCACTTCCACTGGAGTGCATCCTCAGATAAGGGGCATACATGTTCAAAGGAGTATGCATACATGTATTCATTCACATGAAATTAACATTTTTAGATGAAACACCAAGAGCCAACTTTAAAGTTAACCACAGTGTATTTTGATGATGATTTTTCCTCTCCCCACTCCTTCCAGATCCTCTCCACTTCCATAACCACCCAACTTCACTTTCTCTCTGTTTCTCTGGCTTTCTTTCTGTCTCTGTCTTCATATCTCTGTCTGTCTGTCTGTCTCACTGTTCTCTCTGCATATACATATAGCATGTAAAGACAGTAGATGAAAATAGTGACTATAGACTTTAAAGAGAGCAAGAGGAGGTGTATGGGAGGGCTTTTAGGGGGAAAAGGGAAAGAGGAAATGATCTAAAAATAAGAGAAGCAATTGAAAAAGTAGAAAAATTAAAAAGACTAATAATAATTTATCTCAATTAAAAAAAGAAAAGATTACTCCAGCAAGCTTAACACAGAGTAGCATCCAGGGAATAACTAGCCTCTGAAAAGCCAGTGCAAAAACGAGTATGGAGAGGCAAGGAAGTCTCACACCCTTACTCTCTGTGACAGTAAAATGACTGCACTATGAAATGTCCCAGAACCCTCTGTCTGGGTTACAGTTTGTATCTTTACATCCTACATGCTCAGCTATGCATTTCTGCCTTATCTTTTAATGAGAAGAAAATGATACTCTTTCCTGGGGCTACTGTTGACTTCTATCTAGCATATCTAAACTGTCAATGCTGAGACGGTGACATCCCCAACATTGTTTGTTGGCCAGCACAGCTTCATCCCTTCACTTTCCATGCAAATCACAACATGTCAAATACCTTAAATGACAAAGTGTGTCAGATATGCACAGCACACTCAACAGTCTAGTTCCCCAAGACAAGAGTAAACATGACACCCCTTTGGATGGCTTAACTCTGCACTGTGTTGTAGACTCCCACACCCCCAGTTTCCCTTCCTGTTACTGCTTCCAACATTTTGCATTGCTTTCTCATTTCACTGGTATCATAACCCCTTTCCCCACAGATAAGGAGAAATGCAGCCAATAGTATTGAAAAATAACATTGTCTCTTTTCATTTTAAGCTCCTTTTTTCGACAGGTATTAAAATCATTCCTTAGTCATTCTATGAGGTGCTTCTGCTAGTATCATTCACAGGTAGAATGTCAGAGACAGAGGTATGTCTCCCAAGAGGTGTCAAGACATCATTCAGATTCCTGCTACTTGGAGAAGTGAAAACCCCACACTGTGGAAGACACGGGCACACAGAGTCCTTGAAGGGAAGACTGCATGCTATGAAAAGGAATTCTCCTTTAATGTGAAAATCATTGTAATTTTAATTAAAGATGCATACGTTTTCATAGCAAAAGGCCTAGTGTTAGGGGCTCAGCACTAAGAGGCTATTTTGGACATTGTGTCTCACAACTTTGAACTAAGTAATGTCAGAAAGGAATCAAAACATGGGAGTAATTACTGAGAAATCTGACAAGCACGGTTAAATTAGCAGTAAGTCATCACAACTCCAGGCTATCAGAAAGAGAACCTAAGGTGCAGTCTTGAAGTATTTAGTGTCTAAGTAATGACAGGAAACTTTAGAACACATATTTAGGAATTTGGTAGCTTTAGTCTAGTTAGAACAGACACCAGCCAAATAGATTGAAATCTTTGTATTCAAGTACAATAGACCTATTCATTTCATGAAGGACTGAAACATTAGTTAGTCTCCTCACAGAAAAAAGAGGGGAGTTTCCTCAAACACCCACCAAAGTTTCCCCAAATACCTACCAAGTATGTAAGACTCAAATGAGACTGTAACAGCCATGGGAGTGCAAGTATTGTTCACAGGAAGGTGATAACTTTTACAACTAAAATATCATACACAATAAAAGACCTGTAAGTTATAGCTTTGTAATTAATTCAAAAATGAGAGAAGGAGATAAATGGGCAGCCCATTTCACAAGCACAGATGTTTCACTCATAAGAAAGATCTTTGCACAATCAGTGTGAATAGCCATCTGTGGCGCCAGTGTAAGAATTCCGAGAAGGAGCCCTACTGAGAACTGGATCCCAGTTCCTTGTCTAATGGCATTTTTCTGTGTCTGAGTTTCTTTTCTCTCAAACTTTTCATTTCTGTGGGCTGGAGAAATATTCATTTTAGCTTTGCAAGTTTTACCAGTGCCCATGCAGGTAGCCACTATCTTAGGAAAAAAGAGAGAGAACGTTAGATTCAGAGGACTGATAAGCCTGAAGCTGGAAACTAAGGAGAAGTATGGGTAGAAAGTTGTAGATCATTGGGAAATGGCTACCTGGAAATATATAAGGTGTGATGGCCGGGGTACAATCCTTCAGGGCATCCAGAACAAACAGAAAACAGCCTGTGCTTCATGGGTAGGCCAAGGGTTAGTCCCACTTTGAGCTGTTAGCTTTTAATGCTCTTGTGTTGTCAGTGTGTGGCCTGCACACAGACAATACTTCATGAATATAAAGAGGCAGAAGCTTATCACTTCTCTGGCTCATTGTCCGATGCTGGGAAACATACAGAATGCTGAAAATCGCCTACATCCCAAAGATGCCTATGGGGGGGTCATCTGAACTCCGACCTCATCTTTTCTTCAGCTCGGCCAGTGAGAATAATTTACTAAATTCTACAGACACAGGCATCCAACCAACAAACTCTCATAGGCGTACTTATAAGTTCTGACATTTGGACGAGTAAGAATACCCGATTCTCTCTCTCTCTCTCTCTCTCTCTCTCTCTCTCTCTCTCTCTCTCTCTCTCTCTCTCTCTCTCTCTCTCTCTCTCACACACACACACACACACACACACACACACACACACACGAAAGCATTTTGAAATACAGAGAAAGGGTTTGAATTCAAAAGGAAATACAAAGTTACTCTTGCATGGTACATACATTTCGCTCAAACGATGGGCCATAGGCACAAGAATAAAAATAATAACTTCAACAGAAGGCAGTAAAACCCGAAGTCTGACAGCAAAGCCAATAGCTGAATGTATTTACCAGGCTGGGGTCATACTGTGAAGAAATCCATTAAATCATCTCAACTCGTCTTTAAGGGAAGATGTCAGTGCCTTTTAGGCATGGGTTTGAAGTGGGGTCACACGGACGGCGCATACCTACTGAGCACCATGGTATGAACTGAGACTGGAAGTCTTGACAGAGTGAAACAAGTCTTTTCCTCTGTCCACAACCGACTCAAGTCAATGCCCCATTCCCCGCCCATTCACCTCCAGGAAAACCTCAACTGGTAGAGAGTCTTGTGGAGCGGGTAGCTCAACATCCAGATCGACATCAGATTCCGCTGATCGGAAGCCATTGTTTTGAACCACATTGGTTATGAAAATGGGTCGTTTTCCTTATATAGCACACAGGAAGCTATGTCCTCTGGGCTCTCCTAATTTTCCCCTACAATCATTAGTCCTGAATGGATGAGAATGAATTTCATATATTATGAAAGCCAGGATTCTCTGTCACCTGCTACTCCCTAGAGTCCTTCATTTACCAGAGACAGATTTCTATACAGGCGGCTGTCTTCTCTTCAGTCACTGTTCCACGCCCACCGGCTGGTTTCCTCAGAAATGTGGTCAGACAGTTGGGGAGGAGGGCCCCTTCTGTCAGAGGTCTAGAGGAGGGGAATAGGGCAGGAAAGGGAGAGGGGATGGGAACGGAAAGGTACAAGTGAGTGGATAACAATCGGGATGTAATATAAATAAGTTATAATATATAAAAAAGTAATTACTGGCTCTTTGCATTTTTCTTTTGAATTTCCTGTTCAGACCCATAGGCCATTTTTTTTCAAAATAATTTTTTATTAATTTATTCTTGTTACATCCCAATGGTTATCCCATCCCTTGTATCCTCCCATTCTTCCCTCCCTCCCATTTTCCCCTTACTCCCCTCCCCTATGCCATAGGCCATTTTTAACTGTGTTGTTTTCTACATGTTAGGTTTCTTTCACTTGTTTATATATCGTAGATACTAAGCCTCTGATAGTATATATAACAAAGATTCTCTCCTATTCTTTTAATTGTTGTCTTATTTAGTTGATGTTTTCTTCTATACAGAAACTTTAGTTTCATGAGATCCCACTTCTCAATTGCTGCTTTTATCTCAGAAAGTCATGCTCTGTTCCTATAAGTTGAAGAATACTTTAGTGTTTTTCCTAACAGTTTTAGGGTATTATATTTTATATTGAGACTTTTGATGGAATTATAGTTGATTTTTGTATGAGGTGAGAAATAAGGATCTAGTTCCTCTTTCCTGCATGTTTAAGTTCATGTTGTCCAACACCATTTGTTGATGGTGGTTTTTTTCTCTAATGTATATTTTTGACATCTTTACCAACATCATGCAGCTGTGGTTTTGTGGACTTACTTTTAGGTCTTCTTTTATATTCCACTGATTCATGTGTCTGTTTTTGTCGCAGCACCTTGCTGTTTTTATTACTATGACTCTGTAGTATAATTGAAATCAGGCAAGGAGCTACTTACTACTGCACTCCTTTTATTCAGGATTTCCTTGTCTGTCCTTGACCTTTAGTCCCTCTATACACATTTTTTGAGAGATTTCAAAATGTCTTTAGGAACATTTTGTCCTGGTACTTTGAGATTGCATTGAATATGTAGATTGCTTTTGGTAAGACGTTTGTCTTCAAAATATCAATTCTTCCTATCTCTCCATCTTCTGAGTATGCACATGTTAACATAATGATCTAGGAAAATTTGAAAGTGTAGACAGTGACTTGGGGGTGCTGGGACTCCTAACTTTCAGAGTTGGGAGCCAGGGAGAAGGTAGAAGTTTAGGCTGAGTTTTCGGGTTCTGTTTATTCTGAGCTAAGAAGACTAGAAAAGTTAGAGCTGAGTTCTCGGGGTCCAGACATCCCCTTATCCAGGCACTGGGAGCTGGAAGGTGTGGGGAAGAGGCAGAAGTACTGGACCTCACTCTGTAGTTCTCAAGCATTCTTTAGTTGAAGTCCATAAACAAAATAAAATTGAATGATTATTGAAACTATGAAAGAAAACTAATTTGATTATTTGATCATCTTCTAGGACACCGCTGAGCAGGAATGACTACTTAGTTCAAAAGATCTAAGACAAGGTTTAAAATGCCAAGTGCTTTTTAAAGATTTAAGACCTTAAGACAGTGGCAGTGAGCATTAAAATGGGCACACAGCCCTGCAAGCATAAGCTCTGTGCAAACATGGAACCCCATAGCCATGAGCCACCTGTTTCTGTTTGCAACCCATCTAATCTATTCTAGAATTTTATTTGATATTTATCAAAGGAAACACTCAACAAAAGGAGTAAATACAGATGTGATCAAAAGTGATTTCCCACCATGGTATTACCTATTGAGACTTACATTATAATAAACAAAACAAAACAAAACAAAACAAAACAAACCAGTGTGTTTACCAATAACTATTGCTCATATTTACCTGTGGAAGTATATATTTTTTGGTAAATGTTAAGAAATAAATGTAATCATTTGGGTCAGGGGAAAGAAAAAAAAAAGAAGTTTGTTCACCTTATTCAGAACTATGAGGAAAATGCTAGTTAAATGCTAGTTAAAATGTTGTGGATACGTTTCATACATAAGATAGAATTTTATCCTTCTGCAGGTGTCTCCTTAAGGAAAGCAACAATCCTTGTTTTCCCTTATATACAAACAAGCCTGGAATACAGTTTTTAGTAAAGAAGAAAAGCCATTTGGGAAATAGAAGCCTGTAAGACCAGATTTAAAACCGTAAGAAGTCATCCTGTAAGACAGTGCTTCGTGACAAGCACAGTTCCTTAATTAATCACTGGCAATTTACTTCTTAATTTGACTCAATTAGTTGTAAGAAACAGACAGGAAATAAGTTACATTTTGAGTTCTTGCATTTGTTTTCATTCTAATTAGTGCATTTTGTGGTTTGTACTTCCAGAAATAATTTATTTCCTACCACACAAGGCTTACGCGTCTTCTTTTTAAAAATCAAAGTTTTAGCTAGTTGCGTAATGCTTGCCCAGCTCTAATTAGATTCCACATTGCTTACTGCTAACACATCACCCTGAAAACTGTTTAGTGGGGGATGGGCGTTCAGAATATACAGGATAAATTCTAGCTCCTGACCACACAGTTAATTGTCATGGGAAAAGCAAGAAAGTCAGATAATCATAATGCAAGGCTACTCCCATATTTCAAATCTTTAATCCTAAAACCAACAAAAATATTGTACCAAAAACCCCACAAAATCTCTCCAGGTTTGAATATGTGATAAAATTGATGAATTGAAACACATATCATAAGTTAATCTCCTTAGGAAATAGAGGTGCATGATAAGAGCTTGACTAGGTGATTTATACTAGTACATAAGGAGAGTCTGGGTCTTCTGTTACCATGACACCCAAATAAATGCCCATAGCCAAACTTACCTTCCAAGCCAGCACCCTTGCAATCAGGACTTATTGATTGATACATAGTATGGCCACAATGTCAGATCACATTTATCTTCCTCAATGGCTTTTGCAGTAACATGTCTATGAGACAAAATTCTAGCTTCCTTAATTCACTTATCTTTTGCTCGACCATCTTTTCAACATTGCATCAGCTTTTAGTTTACATATTTGGTGCAGATGATTGAATCGAGGTTATATATATTTCTATCATTTAATCTTATAATAGACAAAAAATCAAAATGATTAAAAAGTGAGAGATTTAAGGGGGGGCATACAATACAACCAATTCTGCAGAAATTGAGTTAGTGTGGCTTTAATGTGATTATCAAAGGTCTCCAGCTCGGTGTTTGTCCCTAATTTCCTGCATAGTCTAAAATGAGACTTTAAATAATGTGCCTGAGGAGAGATCATGAGTTGGTAGCTGGCCTAGTAAGACCTGTGAGCAGAAAGGTAATAAGATGGTAAGTGATGGTAAGCAATGTTTGTTCTCAAATTCAAAAGAATCTACAGTATAATTTTCACAATAAAAATGTTCTGAAAAGAGTTACCAAATGATCCATCACTAGTACTGGGTAAAAATCCCAAAGATCAGGTAGATCTCCCCCACTACTGTGCAATCTGAGAAATGAGGCATTACAAAGTCTTTTATAATTCCTCCCCAAAAGTCACATATTATAATTTTTATTATAATTTGTTGGCCAAACTTGGAATAATGTGGTAGTGAACAAAATAAGTTTGAATACCAAGAGGTGGGTGTTATTGAAACCATCAGTAGGCTAACTAATACAGATGGGTGGATACAAATACATGCCTTCTAAATATTTCTCCTAAATCACTTATGTTTTATTTTTCACCACTGGCTGTTACAATAAATTGTATCAGTTTGGCCTAGGAAGCCAATAACTGACACAGAGAGACTGACTGAAATGTAATTCAAAGCCGCAAGCACTACACCAGCCAGAATCTAAACTGCTACCTTTTTAACAATAAAATAAACGACTCTAATCCTCATAACCTATATATATATCCCAAGCACTTGCCATTCTGGTACTTCTTGGGCTGCTTCTCTCCTCTCCTCTCCCTCAACTGTCAACCATCCACTCTAACTGTCAAATCTCAGGCTCCTTTCCCTCTACAGGAAATCCCACCTTCCACTTCCTGTCCTTTGCCCAGATGATTGGCTAAACAGTGCTTTATTGACAGTTGTTACATCCACTCAAGAAATTCCTCAACAGTTCCCCTTTTTGTCTAATTAAAATAAACTTTTACCTATACATTTATATTATTACACAAATATACAATATACACACACAAGAACCACAAAACTCATTATCTTTATGTTATACTCATAATGTTTTTCTGTCTTCCATCACATCAGAGACTTGAGAAGGAATAAAATTAATTACCTGAGTAAACAGGAAGTGCAGAATAACAGCTTCAAAAAAAAATGAATAAAAAAAAAATCCCAAAGAGTCCAATCAGGTTAGTATTGAGACCACAGGCGTGGCTACTGCAGCCCTGATGACAGCAGTCAAGTTAAGCAATCAGCCTAAGTGATAGCCAAGAGATGAGTGGATTTAAAAAGGGGAGTTTTATTCAAGCAAAAAATATATTAAATTATATTATTTTCAGGAAAATGGTTAAATGAAAATCATCACATAGGCGAAGTCACCAGACAGATAAACATGCATCACATGTAGAATTTGAAGGGAAAAAAAACATCATGTGAGTAAAAGGAAAATAATAATGAGAGGGATGAGGGGAAGGGAGATAGACCATCAGAGCTGGAAAGAAGAGGAGTGGATATGAAAAAGTGTGCTATATGCAGGTATTAATGGTTGTAATGAAACTGGTTACTTTGTAAAATGAAATGCACCAATTAAACATGTGGACTTGAGGAGATTTAAAATAGCTGTCCTCTAGTAATCAAGTTATGAAATATTGTACTACTGATGTCACAGGTTGGGATGCTAAGAATACAGACCTTGGGAAGGAGATTTGCAAGCAGGTGGCTGTGGGAAGTGTTTTCAGGAAGCACATCCTTGTTTTTGTGAGAGAGAACAATCAGGAAGGGAGAGAAACGGGGCTGTAAGGACTGAGCTGCTCGCTTGAGATCTGCGGGCAGTAGATCGGGGTTTTGATAGTATCTACAATTTTTGATATTCTACAACTGAAGATAAATATGTTGACTCTTGGTTATCTGATTATGTTCTGAGTATAATAAAAGCTGGAATAATAAACTCTAAAATTATTTATATTAGATTATACAAAAAGTAGAGTTTCTATTGGATTAGACTTGTTTTAGTTGTAAGATTTTTTTCATAATATAAAAAAGAGTCTAATCAAGAGTCACTAAGCAGTAAATGGAATCTAGCTAAATCTCACTGTGATTCAATATTAGTCTGTACTGGAGACTAACTCTCTCCATGCAATAAATGCAAGCCAGATCAATTTTCTCTTTTAAATTTTGTAAAATTTTAATTAAGATATAATTTTATAATGAAATTCAATTTATTTTAAAATTAAATAAGTTAAAATATCATTTTCTCCCTTCAAACCTTCCCACATTTTCTTCCTCCAACCCCTTCTATGTCCCACCCATATTTCCTCTCAAATTCTTGATTTCTTTTTCTTTGACTATTACTGTTAATAATAACACACACAAACACACATGCATGCACACACAGAGAAATATATATATACACAGAAATATATATGCATTATACATACATACATACATACATACATATATACATACTACATGTATTGTCTAAGCAGGTTGCATTATATATTTATTTTTATATACACATGCACATATACATATTAATATATTTAATAGAATATATTGCACACCCTATATATGCAATATATTATCTTCTATATACTATACATATATAAAATATACACATTTGTATATTTATATGTATATGTATGTAGGCATAGACACCACAGCAATGTAGGACTATTGATTGCTACTCTCCCTTGCCAAATTTCATAGCACCTTTTACAACTATGAAAGTCATGACTCAGGCAGGAGGATTTCAGGTCAGATATAACTTGAATCTTCTGGGTCTTCAGCAATCGAGCCTCACCTTTAACTTTGGGAAACAGGCAAAGGCCACATCAGTAGCCAATATTATTTAGGGAGTCTCTTGGACTCTTGTGACCAACAATTCAAAAGTCAGTTTCTCTTTTCTGGTACTATCATATTTGTATATATATGCACATATATGTAACTTTAAGTCATTATAAAATAATATGACTCAACTTGTTTACTTTTTTCTCTAGACAGGGTTTCTCTGTGTAGCCTTGGCTGTCCTAGACTCGCTTTGTAGACCAGGCTGGCCTTGAACTCACAGCGATCTGCCTGCCTCTGCCTCCCAAGTGCTAGGATTAAAGACGTGCACCACAACACCCAGCTTCAACTTGCTATCTTAAAAGAGCCTGACTATCAAAGTCATACACAAAGGCAGTTCAAGATAATGAGTGGTACAATAAAAAGTTAAAATAGTCTAGGTAAGACAATATATATTAGAAATTCATGTCATATGCATTGTTAATATAAAGATACTCCCAACACACTTGCAATTTCTCTAAAAGATCAAGACTTCAGTTATATTTTCATGTAAGTAGCTCAACCTATATTGATTAATGATTTTTTTTCCTGGAAAAAAACTGTGCTGGGATATATATATATATAGCTTTGTTTGTAAAGCACTTGTCACACAAGCATTAGGATCAGCATTTGGATCCCCAGACCTTATGTAAAAACTTGGCTATAGTGGTGTGTGTTTGTAATCCCAGGGATACAGAGATAGAGAGGTAGATCAGTGGGACTCCCTGGCTCAGCAAGCATAGCCTAATTGGTTAAATCTAGATCCCAGTCAGAAACCTTGTGTCTGGAAAAAAATCTCCTGAAAAAAGACACCAATGTTGTCCTCTAGCTTTTGCATGCAATTACAAATATATAATCATGCATTAACAGGAACACACACACACACACACACACACACACACACACACACACACAGAGAGAGAGAGAGAGAGAGAGAGAGAGAGAGAGAGAGAGAGAGAGAGAAGGAGGGAGGAGAGACAGAGACAGAGAATTATGTAATATGAGTATCTTTCCCCCCCTTATCTCAGGCTGGAATCAAACTGGAGAGACAGTACTATCCATTTGAAATATATAAATGTAGAATTCTAAATATTTTGAGACAAAGTAGTAGTGAAAGGTGGTTTACGTGATGACATATGTCTCCTAAGAATATGGTGCTAGAGATAACCAAGAGAAGAGAGGAATGGAAGGGCAAGTACAAGCCTGCTCTTGCATGTTTGTGGTGCATCTCACTTTGGATGAACCATCCCAATGGGAACCACTGGAAATTCATATTGCTTTTGTCTTGAGATGGAGTATCATCATCTTACTCATGTTTGTCTCAAACTCCTGGGTCCAGGTGGTCTTCTCTTCTTGGATACAAATCTGCTTACACATAGAAGTCTGAATCAAATGTTTTCTTTTTCTCTTAATTGTTTAAAGACATTTTAGAGATTTAAAAGCACCAA
This sequence comes from Acomys minous, assembly GCF_964271855.1. Taxonomy (NCBI): domain Eukaryota; kingdom Metazoa; phylum Chordata; class Mammalia; order Rodentia; family Muridae; genus Acomys; species Acomys minous. The sequence continues at coordinate 117,355,915 of NC_140492.1, read as the reverse complement.
AGACTTAAGGGACTCTTTTCCCAGAAACAAGTTCAGAGAACTCTGCTCATTCTTCCAGAGGATTTATACCCAGAACCACAAGCCTTTCCATGATCTTGGCAGTCTCAAGATACAAAGAAAATGAATCAAGATCAAGTTCTGCTGAGGAGAAGAAGCCCTGAAAAATAAGCCAGATGTTCACTTATGTCTCCCAAAAGACATAACCCGAGGGATGAATAAAACAGACCAACTTCTGTGAAAGACAACACCCAAGTACAAGCTATGCTGTCTCTCTTATTCACTGGTTCAGCAACACTGGACTGCAGCTCACATTGTGGAAGAAAGATGGCCCATTAATTCACTTGCTTGTTCCACACATGGGCTCACTACATCAAAAAGAATGGAACTATGTTAAAATATCTTTGGTTGAATTAAATTTTTCGGTAGATGTCAAGGGAAGAATGGGAGGATTTATGACATGACTTTCTGTCACTCAGAGTATTGTGCTTCAAGTTTGGTTTTAAATTTCTTCAACTTGAATAGAGAAACAGAAAAATAGGGATATCTGTTTGCTCAATACTACACATATTATGAAAAGATTGTCGCACTTAGCAAATAAAAATGGAGGACATTCAACTAATTTGAATTTCAGATCAACAACAGATCACAACACAGAGCTTAAATTTAGGAAAAACTCCCCTAGACAATACTTCCTTGATTACATACTTTTTAGAAGATTTCATTTCATAAATGAAAAGATGGTTTTAGAAGCAAAAATAACAATAAAATAATAATAACTGCTCATAATTAATAAGCATTATTATGTACATCAGCCAAGGAACAATCCCAACTTCTTCATATTTATCATTAAATGGATAACTTCATGGGGCTGGAGAGATGCCTACTGCTCTTGTAGAAAAGCCAACTTCATGTTGACTGGCTTACAATTGCTTTGAAACACCAGCTTCCTGGCCTCCCTAAGTACCCACACTAAAATGCATGCCTCCACATGTATACATAGTTAAACACAAAATAAATCTTTGGAAAATTTAATAAAAATCGTTCCCCCTGTAATGGCTTTAATGAGAATGCCCCCATAGGTTCAGAAGTTTGAACTTGGTTCCCAGTTGGTGACACTATTTGGGTAAGTGTAGGAGATATGACATTGCTGAAGGAAGTATGGACTAGCAACAGGCTTTGGGGTCTCGAAAGCCACATGCCATTTCTACTTTTCTCTCTCTCTGTTTCCTGTTCTCAGTTCATGATGCAAGCCCAATCCCCAGCTTGCACCTTTCAGCTTCAGTCACCATGCCTAGTGCTATGCTGTCCCTGTCATTATGGACCCTAACTCTCGGGATCATAAGCTCAAATAAACCCTTTCTTTTATAAGTTGACATGATCATGAAGTTTTCTCACAGCAGGAGAGAAGTAACCATAACACCTCCCAAGCATATGATATTGTATTACTGTCCAGATGAGGAAGCAATCAGGGAGATTAGTATTTTGCAAGAGAAAAGTTATTGAGCTTTCAAGTTTGTTTTGAAAATTATACCATATAACAATGGTGATATAATTAATATTCTTAAACCATATAAAAGCTATTAAATATGTCTGAACTTCTTATCATGAAAAGCAACATTTTCAGTTAGGATAGATTTTGAACACCTAAATATAAAGTTATTACAGGGCATGAGACACGGTTAATTGGTAAAGTGCTTGCCTACCATGTGCAAAACTTCAGGCTCACCCAACTCCCCTCCCATTCCAGCCCTATCTGCCAGTGTAAGAGACCCGACAGGAACCAATACAGTTATTGTAACTAACAGTAATAATTCTTGATTAAGAATTTGATTGTCTTTCCGTTCTATGAAATCTCAGTATTTTCTCAATAACTCATTATGGTTGAGATCATTGCTCAAAGCGATTAGATTTTGTACTGAAGACACATCAGGAGATTCAGATTGATGGTGTCTGGTTTTTTGTTTGTTTGTTTGTTTTTTAATTGATAGTGCATCAGATTGCCCCAGGATCTTGAAAACCTGGTTACTAAGTATAGGTGGCACCCATGGACAGATATTTCAATTAGCACCAAGTTATTTAATTTAGTTATGAGGGAGAATATTCTGAAAAATATTCCAGAGAATACCTGAATAAAACCTTTCTGGAACTAGAGGTGATAAAAAGATGTACCTAGCAATGCCTTCAGTTTAATTAGAGGAACAGAAAAATGGGAATTTTTGCTTGCTAAAGCCCACATTTATGAGAAAAGCACTGTAAAATTTAGTAAATAAAAATGCTAAGTCTAGCTAAATTGAATTTTAAATCAGCAACACATAAGATTTACAGCCCAGATATGTCATGCAGGGAGATATTTGTCTAAAAAATATTTCCCTTTAACAGAAATTCAAAGTTTACTGAGTATTTTATTTAGTACTTTGCAAGATTTATGACAGAGAAGGCAACAAAGACACAATTCCATGAGCTTAAAGATTGGGTTCACAAGGCAAGGCTGCCCACTCTCTCCATATCTCTTCAATATAGTACTCGAAGTTCTAGCCAGAGCAATAAGACAACAAAAGGAGATCAAGGGTATTCAAATGGGAAAGGAGGAAGTCAAATTATTCCTATTTGCAGATGATATGATAATCTACATAAGTGACCCTCAAAATTCCACCAGAGAACTCCTACAGCTGATAAACACCTTCAGCAAATTGGCTGGATACAAAATTAACTCAAAAAAGTCTGTAGCCTTCCTATACACAAATGACAAGCTTGCAGAGGAAGAAATTAGGAAGACTACACCCTTCATATTAGCCACAAGCAATATAAAGTACTTAGGAGTTACTCTAACTAAGCAAGTGAAGGACTTGTTTGAAAAAAATTTCAAAACTCTAAAGAAAGAGATTGAAGATGACATGAGAAGATGGAAGGATCTTCCTTGCTCATGGATCGGGAGAATTAACATAATAAAAATGGCCATCCTACCAAAAGCAATCTACAGATTCAATGCAATCCCTATCAAAATACCTACACAATTTTTTAAAGACATTGAAAGTTCAATTTTGAACTTCATATGGAAAAATAAAAAACCCAGAATAGCTAAAACAATCTCGTACAATAAAAGGTGCTCTGGAGGAGTCTCCATACCTGATCTCAAACTGTACTATAAAGCAATAGTAATTAAAACAGCATGGTACTGGCACAGCAACAGGCTGGTTGATTAGTGGAATCGAATCGAAGACCCAGATATGAATCCACACACATATGGTCATTTGATTTTCGACAAAGAAGCCAAATCCATTTGATGGAAAAGGGATAGCATCTTCAACAAATGGTGCTGGTCTAACTGGATGTCTATGTGTAAAAAAATGCAACTGGACCCATATTTGTCACCTTGTACAAAACTCAAATCCAAGTGGATTAAAGACCTCAACATAAAACCAGAGACACTAAGTCACTTAGAAGAAAAAATGGGAAAGAGCCTGGAACATATTGGCACAGGAGACAACTTCCTGAGCAGAACACCAACAGCCCAGGCATTAATGTCAACAATTAATAAATGGGACCTCATGAGGCTGAGAAGCTTCTGTAAGGCAGGAGACACTGTCAAGAGAACAAAGCGACAGCCTACAGACTGGGAAAAGATCTTCACCAACCCTACATCTGACAAAGGTCTAATATCCAAAATATATAAAGAACTCAAGAAATTAAACACCACCAAACCAAATAACCCAATTGAGGAATGCGGCATGGAACTAAACAGAGAATTCTCAACAGAGGAATATCAAATGGCTGAGAAACACTTAAAGAAATGCTCGACCTCCTTAATCATCAGGGAAATGCAAATCAAAACAACTCTGAGATTCCATCTTACACCCATCAGAATGGCTAAGATCAAAAATTCAAGCGACACCACATGCTGGCGAGGATGTGGGGAGAGAGGAACACTCCTTCATTGCTGGTGGGAATGCAAACTAGTACAGCCACTTTGGAAATCTATCTGGTGCTATCTCAGAAAAATGGGAACAGGGCTTCCTCAAGACCCAGCTATTCCACTCCTTGGAATATACCCAGAAGATGCTCCAGCACACAGCAAGAAAATTTGCTCAACCATGTTCATAGCAGCCTTATTCATAATAGCCAGAACATGGAAATAGCCTAAGTGTCCCTCAATAGAAGAATGGATGAAGAAACTCTGGTACATATACACTATGGAATACTATTCAGCTATTAAAAACAAGGAATTCCTGAAATTTGTGGATAAATGGATTGAGCTAGAAATGATCATAATGAGTGAGTTAACCCAGAAGCAGAAAGACTCAAATGGTATATACTCACTTATATCTGCATATTAGCCCAAGGGGCATGTCCCACGAAAGCCTTCACTTACCAGGAAACTGAGACAGAGGGGAGGACATTCTATTGGGACTCTAGATGAGAGAATCATGGGAGAATGGCAAAGTTGAAGGATCCAGAGGGTCCTAGAAGCCTACAAGTAGAACATTATGATAGGCAGATTTGGGCAAGGGGTCCCGCTCAAACTAAGGCACCAGCCAAGGACAATAGAGGCGGTAAACCTTAAACCCCTACCCAGATCTAGACAATGGACAGAACACTCTCCAAAGTAGAGTGGATAGTGGGATATGACTTTCTCACATACTCTGGTGCCTCACTTTTGACCATGTCCCCTGGAGGGGGAGACCTGGTGGCACTCAGAGGAAGGACAGCAGCTTACCAAGAAGAGACTTGATACCCTATGAACATATACAGGGGAAGGTAATCCCCTCAGGAACAGTCATAGGGGAGGGGAATAAGAGGAAAATGGGAGGGAGGGAAGAATGGGAGGATACAAGGGATGGGATAACCATTGAGATGTAACAAGAATAAATTAATAAAGGAGAAAAAAAATGAAAAAAAAAAGATTGGGTTCACATTTGCCTTGAATTACTTGGAGTTTAACTTTTTTAAAATTAACAATTTTGAAATTAAAATATAATTACATCATTTTCTTCTTTCCCTGTCCCCACCTCTAACCCTCTCCCACATTTTCCTCCATTCAAGTCCTCCCATGTATCTTTTCACTCTCTCCCTCTTAATTTGATGGCTTCTTTTGTGTCATTATTGATATATAGTCCTCTACTCAATATATATTCATAAATATATAAATACAACATGCTGGGGCCATTTAGTGTTGCTTGTGTGCATATGAGTTAAGGGCTGGCTACTTTGTTTTGGATAACCAATTAGAGGACTAATCCTGGAGAGAATCTAAATTGTCTAATTCCCTTCCCTTTCTCTCTCTTGCAAGTGCGCTTTCTCTCTCTCTCTCTCTCTCTCTCTCTCTCTCTCTCTCTCTCTCTCTCTCTCTCTCTCTCTCTCTCTCTCTTTCTCATCATTAGTTGCCTGTAGTACTTGATCTACGAGTGGACTCCTGTGAAAATTCTCCTCATGTATATTGAAATGAATATTATTCAGGCATTGTCTAGGCAAGCATATTGTTATTTTTAAAAATCCCAAAATGAAACAAGAAAATACAAAAACTGGAAATAAATCTGTTCCATTACTGTGGAGAAAGTTTAGGCACTCCTTTCTGGGTGAGTGAAATTTACTGTGAGAAAGATCGATAGACTAGAACCCACCAGCTTACTCCATAATTTTCAGGACAATCTGTTTTCTGTACTGGTCAACGCTGCCCTTATCAGCAGTGATACCAAAATGAGTGCCTACAAAAGAGAATGGAATGTGTTTCAAATAGTAAATTTTACAGAGATTTATTTTCTGGATTAAAAAAATTCAATACTACCTACTTTTTTTAACATCAAAGTTCTATGTAACTACATTACCCATTAAATAGTTATAAATTCACAATTAGTGGAGTAATCCTAGGAGATATCTGGGATACCTTTTGTAACTGTTGGCATGGGGCAGAGAGAAAACTTACTCTTCTTGTCCTTGAAATGTGCTCATGATTTGTTCTGGTCTGTGGATTAGATACAGCAGAAAGGATATTGGCTAACTGTGAGAATCAATGCACTGGGGAATTGGAGTAGAGTTGAAAAGTCTGCAGGCAAAACAAAACAAAACAAACAAAACTCCCAGGCCAATCCTTACCCAATTGCTTTACACACATTGAGGCATGGTTTAATTAGTCAAGATAACTGTTTATTAGCAGCAGGTGCCTCCTGGGTACCACTCTTCTTACAGTTTTTATAAGACAATTCCTGGAGATATGTTAGAAGTATATTCATCCCAGAAAGGGCATCAATGAAAGACCAACCTAATCAGTCAGAACTCAGATTCAGAAGACCAATGAGCTCATTGGGGTTGCTTACAGAAGCATGGAGGACACAAGGGCAGCTGCATTACTGAAAACTCACTTCTACCTATGTAATGATGAAAGCAAGCTGCAACATGGAGATTGCTACATAAATTGCAGAAAGTTTGACAGGTTGGAGGTTCTCTTCTTCCCAACAGTCACTACTGACCGTATGACCTTAAGGAGGACAATTATGAGTTCCAGTAATTCCCCATGGCTTGTGAGAACTTCCTGAGGTGTGTGTGTGTGTGTGTGTGTGTGTGTGTGTGTGTGTGTGTGTGTGTGTGTGTGTCCTTCATTTACAACAAAGGAAGAATCCATGTCTCAAGAGATGAGTATTTGTCATGGGAACTAGAAGAAATGGAGGCACAAATATCTCACTGTTATGACATTGCCAGAAGATACAAGATTTCTGTATTAGAGAAAAGGGAATTTTATTACTCACAACAGAACAAGCCACACAAACACCAGAACATTTGTGTTGGTTCTTCTTGATCCTACGGAATTCAAGTAGTTGCTACACATCCAGCGTGTTGTGTCACAGCTAAGGACCATAGACCTTGAGATGTTATCACTAAACAGCAAAAAGTACTCAGGCTTAGTTTTTCCCCTGAAACCGCTGACTAGCCCTTCAAGGCTGCAGTGAATGTAGGTATTGAGGCTTTATACTCCTGCAGACCCGCCAAAAGGATGGAGATGTAGGTGGTTCACAGTCAGTTCCTTTTTGAACAGTGACGGTATGTCCAGACCTGCACCAAAAGATTCAAACTTTCATTCTCAAAAGCAAGATGGATCCAGATTTTGTGACACTTCAAATAATGATTTGTGATATAAAATATTATATACATATATATGGCTATGAAAATGGATACTATATAGAACTCCCTCTCCCAATATATCTTTTTCTGGGTACAAAAGGTTTATTGTTTACAAAAATAAGCTAAAAATTAATCAAGCAACCCCAACACAAGAGCAATGGGTTTATTTTAGGGGGCTCAAGCAAACAATAGACCCAGAGGTGATGGTGGGGCTGCAACTCATAGAGATGGCAGTACACTCATGGACCATGGAAGAGCATCATGCTGCAGGCCATTCTTCCATGGTGCACTGCTGACAGGTGACAGTTCTGCCTGCAGGAATAGGTGGGGCGAATCTGGGATGGTGCTGGGGCTATGGGCCGTACAGTGGCCACTGCTGGCAGGTACTGTGGAGGCTTCCAGAGTTCAGAAGTCTCTCCACATTAGGGGGAAAGTCCTCTTGCAGAAACTTTCTGTAGTGTTGGCCTGGCCCTAAAACAGCTTTATGTAGTTTCTCAACCAAGTCACAAAGGGCCCTAACTATAATTTCTTGAATCTAGGGTAGCTGCTCACTGTGGTTCCAGGCAGTGGTGTTGTTGTCTGTTATGTTATGGAATTCTCAATAGTTGCATTTGGGCCTTATGTCAAGTTTACCGTTTACTGTGTCGACTTTCTCATTAGACCCCTTCACTATTGTGCAATGAATGAACAGGCTCCTCAGGATGATGATCATTCTTAAAAACCTTTCCCAAAGTCATCAGGAGCATTGCCGACATACTGTTGGGTCTGGATAAGTGGGAAGACAATTCTGGAGACATCCTGCCAATGTGGCTGATGACATCATTTACATATTGTGGTGGCAGAGCCAGAGTGGTGGCCTGAGCCTTCAGTCAGCACTTGGCAGACAGGCCCATCTGTTTTGCAGAGCTCCTCAAGGACTATAAATTCAAAAGGCCAGATGCTAGGCTTGTGTGGTACTGCAGTTTGCTGGGCCATTTGTATATGTGTGGAAGTTGGCTATAGAGCAGTATTCTGTACTGCACAGGATCCAGGCTCAGCAGCCCGGTGTTTGAATAGGGTGGTTCTCTGATGGCTTGCCTACCAAGTTGCTCAGAGGTTCCAGATCATTGAGGTCCTACTTGACTGGATGGAAGTTGTCCTTGAAGTGTGTGATGAAGGCTTCTTGTAGCCCTGCCTCATCTCTTGTTGTGCGTGCCATCCTTAAGGCTGGCTAACACTGTTCTCCCTGGAGCAGAGCATCTCAATGGTACCAAAGGCCTGCAAAAAGCTTTTCAGGTTCACTCTGACACTCAGAACATCTGCCTTGTGGCTGTCCACTCAAGTCATATCTTAGATGATTTGGGGGCACTTATCAAGTGTCCTACACTATTCTAAGCAGTTTGTGCATTTTTTTATTCTAAGAACCTATGGCTGAGTGCCAATTTTAACATTTTAGAAATTAAATTATATAGTTGAGGCTCATGACTTTGGAAATTAAATTAATTTACTCAGCTAAGAGGTAAGAGGCACAGGGGGTCATTGTGGAAGGATTCTAAGTCTCTGTGTATGACCGTGTTCTGCATCATTATGAACTGGGAAGGGTTTGAAGTTGGCAGAGGGGGACAGATGGGAAGACAGTGAAGGACTGGAGACAGATGGAAAAGCCATCGTCAAGGGGAATTGCGAGAAATGGCAACAGGGTAAGTTTGAGGAGCAGAAAGGTTGGCAGGGTTCACAATGAAGTTTTAAGCTATGTGAGTGGAGAATGATGACAACTTTGACAAGCATAAGAGCATCCAGCGAGAGATGGAACACATGCAAGAGATGGAGTGAGTAACTTGGGTTGGCAGAGGAGGATGAGAGTGAGCTCAGTATCAGTCATGCCCTATAGTAGGCCACTTAATCCCAGATAGCCAGAGAGATCACAGGGCCAGAGGTTTGGCATTCACGGGCACAGACGCAGAGAGAAAAAACTAAGTGTTGCAACAGGCAAAGGAGAACTGGAAGGCATGAAAAACATCAGGTTTAAATTTTCCCAGTCTTGAATTTTTAGAGCTTTTTCTTGCAGGAAAACCACTTCAATCATGTTCACTGATGATTGGTGTGAGGGTGGAGTGTGAATTATATTGGCTCACCACTTCCCAGTTCAGATTTTATCTTTTGAGCTGTGACACCCACTTTTCTCCCAAGAAAAAGGCAAAACAACTTAAATCACAAAGCATCCAAGAAAAAAAAATAAACCTCTATTCTATTAGTTTCCTCATTCTTTCAAAAATCAAGTGAGCTTAGCATTTTCTTTGTCTTATTTCTGGTTTGTTTTATGATATGCTTAGCATAGTTTTGTTCCTTTAAGTTGTAAAAGAAGCTTGTGACCAAAAGCCCCATTTTGTGAATGTATGGACACAAAGCCAGCTGAAATTTTATTTGTAATATATTTTTTAGTCATGAATGTTTGCATGAATCTTTGCATAATTAATTCAGATTTGCATGAGGGGAGAAGATGGGTCAGATGATAGCACAAGGATTCAGTTCTGCAGCTCAGTGCCTAATGAATCAGGCATCTCAAAGTACCGGAGAGTTTCTAAGCACCGGATTTATAGGGACCTCCTCTTCTCAGCTATATTTACCAGCGCTCCTACCTTCAGCTGTCTGTTGCTGTTACAGTCACAGAATGTAAGCTTTCTGTCTTATGTGTCTTTGCTTCCTTTACCTGTGATAGCTAAGATTTGTCTGTATGTGTCCTTTATTTTATTTAGCTGATATTTTGTGGTACTATAAAAGAATCCCCTCGATGGAGATTAATGTAAGGTCATTATTGATTCTCATACTGATAAATGATGAATAGATAATGACTGATCTAGCTTTAAAGTACTTACACATAAGAGGGACAAGAATGAATTATTCCCAGTTTGATTCAAAGAGACTTTCAAGTGCTGTCTGTGAATCTAGCATCATCATCATCACTTGGAAAGTTTCTTAGAAATTCGGCTTCCTGAGGGTCACCCTAGACTCATGGTATAAGCAACACTGGGAAAAAGTGGGATTAAGCCCACTGATTCTACTATTAACAAGTGCCTACAGTCTTGACTCATACTGAAATTTGAGAACCATTAGGTATCTGAATTTACTCAGCACAAAAGAGAAATAGGACAAAGTTAATACAGCTTATTTTTGCTCAGAAGGTGTTCTCTGGAATTTTTATTAGAAGAAACAGTGTCCTTCCAGTGACCAGAGCTGGGTACATGTGGGACATTTTCTCAACATACCTGGGTCTCATTTTTCTCATCTGCAAAAGTAGTACTTCAAATTGTATAATCGCCATGGTTCCCTAACAATGCTAGATTTTGTTCCACCAGTATCTCTTGTGGCTAACAGCATTTATTTATAGGCAGAACGAAGCTGGAGTGATCATCACAAGGGAATGCTAACATATGTACATGACAATGAGGCCAACATCTGTGTCCCATTTAGCTGAGCATCAAGCACACTTTGTACCAAAAAATTAAGAGGACAAAAAAAAAAGTACAAGTCATGTGTCTAAAAATCAAGGTGTGTGTGTGTGTGTGTGTGTGTGTGTGTGTGTGTGTGTGTGTGTGTGTGTAAAAGTAAACATTTTAGACTTAGAGAGCATTAGTTTCTGTCATGATTAATCAAGTCCTGCCACTGTAATATAAAAACTGCCGCCATAAATAATATGTAAAGCAACCCAGCTAACATTCCAAAATCTTTACTTCCAAAACCAGATGGTAGGTTGGATCCAGCACATAAGGAATAGCTTTGCCAACCTCTGGCTAATGTTTCCATTCATTTTTAAATTAAAACAAGAGACATATATTTTCTGGTTGGTTACTTTACTCATTAATCAAATATTTAATAGCCAGTACTCTAATAGCCGATTAACTGATCTCAGTCTTCAAACTTCCTATCCATATTGCTGTGTTGATCTGCAAACAATCAACCAAACCACATTCTTGGACAGATCCATCTCCATGTATGGACCTGCTCGTAATGTCCAGGGGAAGACAGTGTTGGACTTTTACAGACACACTTCTTTTTTAAATAGTTTGTGTTAGCTATTATCATTGTCTCAGTTCATACCAAAAAAGAAAACATTATCTCCAAAGCTATTGCTAATACAGCAATCATTGTACCTGTACATTAACCATTTCTCTGATACATAATTCTTGTCCAAAGTAAGGGTATAGAAAAATAAAATGTTTCATTTAGTCCTATTCAGCTTTCAAAATGTAGACCACAACTATGACCTTTGGCTACCAAAATTCATGTGCTCTCCCCAACAGTGGAGAGCAGCTGTGTGTCCCTAATTCATTTAGTTATACACTTTCTACTTAGAGCTAGCATCATACCCAAGTCCAGGACTTAGCAACCAATATTTACCTCCTAGTTTATGTCTCACTCACAAGTGTGGACATCCAAATTCTTCACTAAACCTCAATGATCCTGGCCACTCTGCTTAGGTAGAATATATTTACTGGGGCAATTCACAGAAATCAGGAAAAAATGTATCTTTCACTGGAATGGATGTCTCAAAGGACACAGGCAGACTGAAGAGATGCATGTGGCAAAGGGTGTGGAAAGGGCTGCAAAGCTTCCAGGTTTTCCCAGGAGCACCACATTCCAGAACCCCCATGTGTGCAACTATCAGAACATCCCATCCTCCCAAATCCATTCCTTCCTGTTTTTTTTTATTAAAATTCAAAGTATTTAGGCATGTTTTTTTTCATGGCCATCACTTGGTAATCAGCTCAAGATTGAACAGGTCTCCCCTCCTCAGAGACCTGTGGCTTTGGCAGAACATTCCAACCCTCTATTCATGTCTTGGTCATTCCCCTGACTAGACCTCATTCAAAAGCTACCCAGGGATTATCTGCCATCAGGTAGCTCATTAATGAATAGGGTCACTCTTAGAACACTAGGTCCTTCAAAGCTTTTAAGTATTTTATTTGCAAAGAGGTCTATTTGTGTGTGTGTGTTTTCTTTTGTTTCTTATCTCACTTAGGAGAGTTGTGTGTGTTGCTGGATTGGGACCACATAGTAAAGAATTCGAACATTTTCTGGGGCCACTATGCTTCTCCATTCACTCACAGGAGCTAAGGCTGATGCTAATATCCTAGCTTTTGGGCCTGTCACATGTGATGTGATGTGATATGATGTGTGTGTGTGTGTGTGTGTGTGTGTGTGTGTGTAAATACAAAATTATAGTAGATCACTGAGACTCTATTACGTGGAAAGTTCTTGATAAGTTCTTTCATTGGCCCTCCTTTATTTAAAGTCTTAGTTGAACAGATTAAAAAGTCATTGTGCTTTAGCTGTGACACATTACGACATATAAGTATTTCAATGAGTGTTTATTAACCTTAATAAGTCTGAATGTAGACACATGAAAGCTCCAGACAATGTCTTAGTTCTTTACTAGGTGGTTGCAACCCAGAAACACATACAACTGACTCTTAAGTAGGAAAAGACAAGAAAAAAAAACCCACTAGACTTAATTCCAATTATAATAAGAAAACATGTTGGGCAATTTTGAAATCTCCCACCCTTCACTCTGGTCCCACATGAAGGCATATGCCAGAGTAGTAACCGGAGCTGACTCTGAAGTTAGTGTTAGAGTCATGCTATCTCCCCCTATTTTCTTAACCTTCCACCCTTATGTTACCCCTCTCTGCCCACTTAAGATGAGGACTCCACTGACTTTTGACGAATGAAATGCACGAAGCTAGCCAAGTCTTGATCCTTGATGGCTCCACCAACTTAATAAACATCCCATCATTGTATGCTGAGTGAAAGACAGGCACCATGGAGATAATGACCTGTTGTGTTTTGAAATGATTTATAATAGACCACATTAAATATGAAGAATGAGATGAGACTGAAATGATGTGAATTTTTGTATGTGTCTTCATGTGCTGGGAGGCTTCTGAGGCTTGCCTTCCCTGATCAGAGGGTGTCAGTCTTTTATCTGACTTCTTTAAAGATCTTTCATTAGGTAAGCATTTACCTTCAGTTTCATGAATCATGGGTGGTTACTATTATTATCATGAGACATGCTACAGTGATCATCACTCATACTGCCTTCAAACTCATTATGCATGCCAACATAGTACACAGTCATATGGCTTCCTTTCCACCCACACTGGGACCCGCCATCAGCCGATGGTGGCATTTAAATCTCCTAAGAGTAGGTAGTAATCGGGTAAGGCTGATGTTAATATTCTAAGCTTTTGAGCCTGGCACATGTGACCAAACCATCTATAATTTGTACTAGATTCTCAAATAAACTAAGCTGCATTGCTCACAGAATAACCTGCTTGATCATACACTTTCTCCACATGTTGGCTTCTCTGTCTCTCTACTGATGCCCTTTGAGGTCATCTGCAAATAAGCTAGTTGTTCTCAAGATTTCTCACATTGGTTTCTGGGGGAACCCTTACCCTAAAAAAGTCTTTCAGTTGTTGCTAATGGAATTCAACAAAACGAGGGGTAACTTTCTTCTTTCCTTGAATTTTACCAGTGAGATAAACTGGGGGCGGGGTTATACTCTACAGATGGGTTCCCCAAAGAACTCTCAAATCTCTACAGAACATTACAACTGAAACCATTTTTTTTTCTGATATGTGAGATGGTTTATATCTTTGGGGCAAAGACTTTGATTTCCAATTTATACATCCTATAGGACTTGGAAAATTAAAAAAAAAAAAAAAGCAAACCTGCTAACTGAAATTGGTTTGGGGCCATCTCTCTAATACTGAATCTTCTCAGCTGAAGATACAAAGTCGGAAGCCTCAGTGTTAAATTTATATACCACTTGTTTATCTGAACAAGGGAGGGTGAGTACTCTGAAATCTAGGGAGTTTGTTCTATGTTCTAGAGTTTGATTCCCGCTGTGACCTAACCCATAAATTTGGTGAGATTAGAGTCTCCATTTTATCAGATAAGAAAACAACAGCTACAAGTGGTTAAGAAATTTGTCTAAAATCATAGCTGGGAGAGCCAGATTTCTACAGCATATGTCTCTCAAACAAACTTTCACCCTTGAAGAAAACGTTGTTGCTACAGAACACACTCCCTTAGCTACAGTCGCCATGGGCAGTGATGGCTCATGAGGACTGTGCTGTGAACAGAAGAATGGTAGCACAAGATATCAGCTTTGCACCCAAAATAATAAAGACGCTACATTTGGGGGAAGCTTGCATTACAGAAGACAGATTGCACGATAGGGGAGCATTTGCCTTCCTCCAAGTCTCATTTCCTTCATAGAAAATGAAGATGTGGATGAAGTATGACAATGTACCACTCCACTCTCAGAAACCTTTGCAACTTGTTGTACTTTTAGTAACAGACAGTAATATCAGTAGCTACCACTTCAGAAACACAACTTGAACATTGGGTTGAAAGATTTGAATTAAAGAGTATATTTGTTGAGTTGAAACTGTTAGAATGGCCATAGTTTAATAAGAAAATTGCAGATGTTGAAGCTAATTTAAATAAGCATTCAAAAAAGAGAATAAAATTATCTCAACTGTCTCTAGTCAAAGGCCATTATCTTTATTAACCACATTGCACACATTGCATTGTATTGACTACTTCCATTTTAATTTTATCAGTGGGGAAACAGTTGCAAATTTCTATAGTTTAACTCTGAAATGTCCCTCATAGGCTCATATTCTGAGCACTTACTTGTTCTTTGGCTGGAGAAATCAACACAGTTCAAGAGGATTTAAAGGAAAAGACTGTAAGGGAGAAGAAAGGGGATAGTTATCAGAACTTTAACAGAGGATCTAGTTGAATAGATTTAGACTTGTTTTCATCCAGCAGAGTGGAGCCGTTGCAGGCACAGGGACAGGATTGTGTTTACAAGTCAAGCCATGGTAGTAGTGGGTTTATTTAATTTTTCTAAGGTCATGTTTTACTGTTTGTCATTTAAAAGTGATTCACATAATGAAAATTTTAATCTAGTTTGAAGACATAAGACTGACAAGTGACTATCAAAGCCAATAAATAGAATCATTTAATTTACAATGGTGACTTTCAATGCAGGTAGAATATACATATTACTAGAAGGATAGTTTTAAAAGCAAATTTATATACAAGCGGTATATAATTCCAGGGGAATTTAGAAATTTCAGATGGTTTCCTGATATAGGAAAATTTGAAAAATCAGTATTGCCAAAGCATATAAGAATTTATGCTATAAGGAAATGTACTGGTTAACATCTATATGACATTGTCTCTATTTGGTATGTTTCTTTCAGCATGAATTTAAATCATCTTCAATGAGCAATAGACACCCATCACAGACTCATAAGGAGAGACACATCATGGAAGAGAGATTAACACTTATATCAAAACAAGAAGGACACCATTCTTTGAATAGCAGATATCAAAATACAAAATTGATATAAGTGAGTATATACCATTTAGCTCTTTTTGCTTCTGTGTGAACTCACTCATTATGACAATTTCTAGTTCAATCCATTTGTCCACAAATTTTGGAAATTCCTTGTTTTTAATAGCTGAGTAGTATTCCATAGTGTAAATGTACCACAGTTTCTTTATCCATTCTTCTATTGAGGGACACGTAGGTTGTTTCCAAGTTCTGGCTATTATGAATAAGGCAGCTATATACTCACTTATATCGAGACACTAGTCCAAGGTGTACGTCCCCATGAAAAACTGTACCTACCAGGATAGTGGGTAAGAGGGGAGGACATACTATTGAAACTTTAGGTGTGAGAAGCCTGGGAGAAAGAGGAAATAGAAGGATCCAGCGGGTCCTGGAAAACTACAGGCGAGTCTGGGCCCTGGGGTCCTCCGCAAACTGTGGCAACAGCCAAGGAAAAAATAGGCAGTAAACCTTGAACCCCTACCCGGACTAGCCGATGGACATTCTCCACTGTTGAGTGGAGAAGGAGATCTAACTTTCACACAAACTCTGGTGCCCCATATTTGAACATGTCCCTTGGATGGAGATGCCTGGTGGCACTCAGAGGAAAGATAATAGGTCACCAAGGAGAGACTTGATACCGTATGAGCATATTCAGGGGGAGGAGATCCCCCTCAGACACAGACTTAGGGGAGGGGAGGGGAGTAGGGGGGAAGTGGGAGGAAGGGAGGAATGGGAGGATACATGGGATGGGCTAACAACTAAGATGTAATATGAATAAATTAATAAAAAATGTATAAAATAAAAAAAATACAAAATTGAGGTTTTTGTTCAATAGCTGCACCTGAGAATCTTAGTGTTTTGCTGAAGTTGATAAAGGTATAGCATGTTTTCTTTTTGTTTTATTGAAGTCTCAACTTAGCAAACTTCTTTCTAAGATCACAGAAGTGCCTGGGAATATTTGGAATCTTTTCTACTACAGTTCTGGTATCCCAAGTGGATAAAACCACAGAAACAATGTGCTGCCTTCATAGGACCCTTCCAGATCAGCTGCAGCTCACAGTAGTGCACTGTCAATGGATTTCCCATTTTTGAGGACAGAAGGAATTTTTTTTAATGATTTCACTATAAAAACAGCCTCAGCTAAGAGCTTCTATAGCATTGTACTCACTCTCTTTTTAAAATTTTAATTTGTTATAATTTATTCAGATTACACCCCGATTGTTATGCCCTTGCTTGTATCTTCCCTCTTCTGCCTAATTCCCCTCTCCTAGACCTCTGACAGAAGGGGACCTCCTCCTCAACCATATGACCACAGCCTATTAGGTCTCATCCAGATTGCCTGCTTTCCTTTCCTCTGTGTGCCACCTGGCTTCCCCACCAAGAGGAAGTGATCAAATCAGGGGCACCAGAGCTCATCTCAGAGGCAATCCCGTCTCTCCCCACAACCATGGAGAATGAGCTGCCCATTGGCAAGATCTGAGCAGGGGGGTCTAGATTTCCCTCATGCATTGTTCTTGGTTGGTGTAACAGTTTTTGCAGTGCCCGCCCCCGGTCCAGATCCGCAGGCCTTGACGGTCTCCATGTGAGGCTCCTGAACCTCTGGGTCCTTCCATCACCCCACTCCACCCTGAACATGCCTGATCTAGTCTGATCTCGGAAGCTAAGCAGGGTTGAGGCCTGTTAGTACTTGGATGGGAGCCTGTACTCACTGTTTTGACACTGGGAGAAACTCATAGAAGTAGCCTGTCTCCCCCACATCAGAATTATTTACTCTTGAATGTTTGTCAAATAATTTATGTCTATTGAGACTTGAAATTAGCCAAAGTAAAAAAACTAAAATGCCAGCTGTGACCTCGCCTGATCACATTTACCACCATGGTCTCAGAGGCCCAGTGGATGTAGGCCATTTCTACTTCTAGCATGCCCCAAGCTCATAGTGGGGTCTTCTTTCTTGTTTGGGTATCAAATTGCAGACTTCAGTTCTTGTGCACATTTGTGAATATTTGGGGGCAATAGTCTTCACTATGTGTATTTTTCCCCTTCAGAATATTTGTGGTATATAGCATTGTTTTTCCCCAAATGTATTAGTAAGTAAGTTTTAATTTATACTTTGCTACCAAGGACACTTGGATGTACCTCCTGGGTTCAAAGTGCTTGCTGGTCCAGCTGCAGGCTTGGCTTTCAGACTATTACACTGTTTTCCAGCAGCTCAATTATGAGCACTTTCAGTGAAAGTGGCTTGCACACTGCCTTCTCAGAAACCTGACTAGCCCTGGAATTATGGAATTCCAGGGCTACATAGATGGAATTATGGGCTACATAGTTAGTCCTGCTATTTGTAGAAATTCTCCTTTTTGTGTATTTGGCTAGGTTCACATTGCTTAGGTTTGTCATGAAGGTTTTTTTTGGTTTTTGATGTTTTCCTTTGTCTTTAAATTCTCATTAAAATATAAAAACTGAATAAAGACCAAGTTTAGAAATAGAATGATGACAAAGGAGTTCCAACATTCTCTATGTCTCTCTATGTGCTGTCATACTCCTTCCATAATCTAACAAACTCTAATTTAATGTGAAGACAGTGGATTCTGTCCTGGGATGACTTTACCCTTTAGGAGACATTTTTCTTTTAATCTTATATCCCACAGTTTACGATATAAGCTGGACACAAGATCCAAGCACTTTTATAGCTTCAAATACATCCAATGATTTCTATCAATATGCATGCACCCCTGCCTGTCACTTCCAGCAAACACTCCTGTGCTTGAGTTCCAAACACTTGAGAGGATGGATACAAGGACCAGCCACTAACATCTAATCCCTAAGCTCTCTTCTCTGTGCCCTAGAAGCACTTCCTCCCAACCCAGAAACATCATTTCCTTCAGTTGAATAGAAAAATTGCTCTAAACCAAGTAGTTCTTCCTAGTCTCATGATTTCTGCAATAAACCACACACCATCTATTAAACGATAATTTATTATTATTATTTATTCACTTTACACTCCTCTCCGTCCTCTCCTCCTGGTCCCCCTCCCTCCCTCCCTCCCTCTTCCTCCTATCGCCCTCCCCTACTCCTAGAAAAGGGGAGCCCACCCTCACCAACCCATCCTAACACTTCAAGTTTCTTCAGGGTAGGCAAGGCAGCCCTGCCAAGGGAAACTATGATTTTTAGGTTACAAAGCTTTAGAAAGTGTAAGTTTTTTAAAAAATAGTTGAAAATAAACGGAGGATTAGTTTTTCCTATATCAAATGCTTAGCGTTTATGCTTGGGCTTAGGAGGTTATCAAGCATAAGGCTGGCTAGAAATGCAGAAGTTAACAATCCAGGCATGAGGCTTCAGTTCTTATTTTTGTATGAGACATTCCTAATCTGGTGGTTGTCATAGTAGAAAAACTTCACCACCATCATATGGTTAAAGAGAGAGGGGGGGGGGAGAAAAGAAAAAAGATTAAAATGGTTATATAAATAATTTAATAATGGAGCACCTGGCACAAATTTACCCTCTAATTTTGTTCACAACCACCACAAAGAATATTTATTCCAAAGCACTTTCTTCTTATCTACTGTCACCTTATGCCCACCTGCTCCCAGTGACTGTTCCTCAGAACCATGCCTGGCTCTCTGAAGTTACTTGTCAGGGCCTGAGTCTGGATGAGATAGTTGCTGCTCTCCCTGCCCTGCAGCTCTCCCTCCTCTTCCTCACCCTAATTAAAGGTCCATTCAGAAGCAGAGAGCCTCTGGCCTGTAAGATCCAGTCCCTGGTTTTCACAGATATGGAGTAAAAAAAAATACTGCTCAAATCCGGGCCTTATCTTGAGAGGAGAGCAATCACCAGTTGATCCTGGATGTCGAGACCAGGGTACCAGTCTGTGATTTCCCTCTGGCCTCTGCAGACCTTCTGACCTTCATTATCGTCCAGCCATTTATTCATTCCCTTTATGATGACAGTTCTTTCAAAGTTCCACTCCACACACACACACAATGGGAAGAAAACCCAGCCAATGAAGGAAAGAAAGGAGTTAACACTGTTGCAACCCTCACTGCCTGCCATGCTCCCCTCAGAACTCTTCTCTCTTGTACGTGGAGCTAATTCTAATATCAATCTTTTCTTTTAAGCAAAAGCTTCAATTTTCAAGCTTCAAAGGCCACAGAAGTTTTAATTTTTTAGTAACAGTCCTTTCATGCACTTCACACACACACACACACACACACACACATTTCATTATACCTATAACAGAATGCTGTGCCCCAAACCTGAGTCATAAGCCTTCAGAAGTGAAAGACATCTAAACAAGAATTTTTTTTAAAGTTTACTAATATTTTACATGGGAGTGTAGTGGTTTCTAAGTAACATGCTGTTTTCTACTCCTTTTAAATTGTTTTCTTTATCCACAGTGATTTTGTAGTTCTTCCACCTAAAGAATTAATGAGAGTTTGTTTCTTGTCTTACTGCTCCCAAGAAGAAGGTGAATACAATTCAAAGCCAAGGGATATACTGAATTTCTGAATGGATCATTGGTGAACAGATAGTGTAGAAACTAAATTATGCACCAGGGTTTCTGGGAAGAAAGGAGATTTTTGTTTTATTTATTTGCTTTAGTTTTCTGAATTTCCAACGGCTTAACTTTTCAAAGCCAGAAGGAAGATGGAAACCAGACTATAAAGTTTCAAAAATAAACAATAAAATTGAAGTATTTACAGAATAATAATGTTTGCTATTCTCCTGTCAAAAGGAAAAATCAATTAAGGAATAGGATATGGGGAATTAAAGGAAATAGAGGTAGAGGTAGGAAGGTTAAACCTAGCTTTTTTTTTTAAATAGTTTGTCTTGATCACCCAGGAAATAATGCCAAAGTGCAATTGGATATAAAAGAGATTTATTAGGGGAAATGCTGACAAGGTATGGAGAAGATGCCAAGAGAGTCAGACTGTGATGAACACTGAGAAAGAAGGTCAGAAGAGAAGTAAGGACTGCGAACAGCAGGAAAGAAGGAGAGGAAGCAGTCTTCACAAAGTGACCCATTGCACTGTGAGAGAACAGCTGGAGAGCTGTCGGGGAAATAGGGGAAGACAGGATGAGTACAACACTGAATGATCCTCCAACCACGGGCAGTGGCAAAGGCCAATACTAATTACCAAAGTGAGTACAGGGTTGAAAGATCACATAGGACAAGGCCCTTCTCAGAATGCTCAACACAACACCCAGGCTTGAGAAAGAATCAGACCAGAGAAAAGGCCAGGGTGGATAGGAGACATTGTAGCACTTGTCACAGTAAACACTTGGGTAAGATGATCTAGTGGACTGAAGTAACGAGGGTCAGTATCAATTCCACTGTGTGAATATGGATGGTAGGGAAGCTAAACCAAAGTCTTCATTTGGTGCACATTAGTATTATTTATGGCTTTTCCAACCTTGGACCAAAATAAGTGTTATAAAATTGTTGGAGAAGAAGTTAAATGCATAAATCACAGTTCTGGAAAGTGCTGTGTCACTATAGTAATCAGTGCTGTGCATGGATCTAAGTCACTAGAATACTAAGTTCAGCATGTTTCTTTAGGAAACAAATGAGAGTGAATAGAAACATCATTGGCCTTTTCACAATATGTGCATTTCTAAGTATTTTGATGGTAATATATCTAAATTATTCATAAGCTGTTATAGATTTGATTTCAAGAAAAATTAATTTCAGTAGTAGAAGACTCAAATATTTGCAATAGTTAAGTGTCAATCCCATGGCAAAAAGGCTCAATTTCAGAAAATGGAAAAATGTTTTCACACTGTCTTCTCTTTTAGAAAATGTAAAATTACATTCCACAGTAAATACACAAGAAAAGTTATTAGTATTCTACTTCTGTCTTTATTTACCTATAATGTTTGAAATGAATAGGTTAAAGGTAGGCAGAATCCAACTCACAGTTCTCTGCCTCCCTACAAATATAGCTGCTATCTTAGGAAACGTTCTTTTTTATTTGTGGGTGGGCCTACCCCTCTTACAGAAACAAAGTTACACTAGAGATCTACACCATTTCTTTGTTCTATGGACTTCACTCAGGAAAACTGGAGATTCCCCATGTGAAAGATTTCATTCTCACTAAATCAAAACAGAATTCCTTACACTATTCATCCCAGTGGATCTTTGAGGCAATAATGAGATCACAGAGATCATTCACAGATATGCTCAGCTGAGGACCAGCAATACAGTAGAGTAATTTTGTAGCAGTCTCGATGGCCAGCAAGGATTCTGCACATTCTTGGGTTAGATTTGGTGTTAGGAGTCCTGAGCTTCCTTCTGATCTTCTCAGAACAAAAATATTTCATCACGTAACTATCACCTACAACTTTCATCTTATAATGATAGCTTAGAAACCATCACTGTTTTCGAAGGCAGCAGGCTGGACATTTCAAATATAATGGTCTTCCTTTATGGAAGTAGCAAACCCAATTCTCATTTTTGCACAGACTCTCAAGAGCACAAATTATTTATATATAAAGTAAATTTAATAAAGTCTATAAACTAATAAGGGCAGAGAAGTAATTTTGTAAAATATGTTTATTCTTTTATTTCTTTTCTTTTCTAGCCATTGTATATATAGACTCTAACACATGCCAAAACTATAACAGAATATTTATAAGTAAAATCATAAATAAACAAAAATTCTATGGTTTGGAAGTCTACCATTCCTAACTCAATTAATACTGAAATATTTAAAACTCAAAATACCTGAAATTAGATAACAGTTCTGAAAAGAAATTGGTTCAATATCTTATTTGTTGATCTTTTTCTCTTTTCATTTGTAACAGAAAGAATGTGAATGGTAAAACGTATTGTCTGACACCACTCACCAAGAAAATATAATTAATGGAGCTTTTATTGTTTGATTTCTCCCCAATTTCACATACCCTTCCTCATTCCTTTACCTTTCCCACAATCAGAACTTTTAACTACTCATCATTTTATTTAAAAACACAGTTTAAAATGAATTATCACAAAACAGAGAGTTATCTATGTTAAATGAAACTCAAATCCTCACTTCATAAAACCAATCACAAGTTGATTAGAGTTCTATTTCATTTTTAATTATTGTTTTTTTTTGTAGTGAAAAGGGTAGAGCTTCACACATGCTTAGCAAGTACTCTAACATCTATCATCTAAAGACCCAAGTTCACAAGACAAAACTACACTTTAAAGGGTGTAAAAATATCTTCAATCCCCTAGTATAGACAGAATTCATAAACAAGACAAAAAAATCGGCAACCAAGAAGAAACCATGGTGAAACTGGGCTACATTAAAATGAAGATGTTTGTTCACAAAATAACAAAAAAGAGAAAATATAAGTTATGTAAAATAAGAAAATATTTCTAGCAATGTAACTCATGAGGAACAGTAACATATTAAAGTATAAAGATAAATAAATCTATTATAAAAAAGACAGTAAGACCAATGCTCTTATATAAGCAGAAGTCTACCAGAGGTACTTTATGAAATAAAATATATGGATAATCAACAAGTATATTTTTTAAAAGTCTAATATCAACTACATACTCTAAAAGTGAAAAAAACCACAATGAGATAACTATGCATATCTATTAGAGGTGATAAAATCTGAAAGTCATTTATGATCAGGAATATTAAACACAAAATACATCAGAAATTTCAGTACTGTACTGTGGAGGTTGGGAAAATTATGAAATTACTGAATGAATGTGTAAAATTTGCCTTATTGCATAAGCAATCCTGCACCTATATTTGTAGTCACAGGGGCTCATGTAAACCAGGAGCTGGTTCAATATCTGCATAACCTGTTCTATAATTGCATAATGCTAAAAACAGTAGATTGCGCATTGTGTGTTTAGTCATTCAGTGGCACACAGTGCAACACTACAAACAGATGAACTGTAGAGCTTCACATTAAAACAAGCGTCTCAAGTACATTCAAGGAAAAGTAAGCATGGGATGCATATAGTGTGATTAAATTTTCATAAGATCCACAAACTGGCAAAGCTTAATCTTATGTTTAGGGATACATTAAAAATAAGAGAGTTCTTGTAATAAAAGCAGCTGTTACCCCTAAGGAGAAGAAGAAAATTGTTAAAGACGAAAGATACGCTGGGGACTTACTGAACACTGTGAACAGTCTACTTCTTGGCACAGGTGTTCATCTCAGAAATATTTTTAAAGTAGTATGTTATAGATTATGCACTTTTCTGTGTCTTATATCATGTTTCATCAAAGTAATAATTTAAAATGTGAGTTAACAGAGAACACACATTCCCATCCTTTTCAGATAATTGTTGCTGTGAAGACAATGGCTAAAATTTAGCTGCTGTTGGTAAAGGGTAGTGAAGCATGATGGGACAGTGTTAGCACAAGCTAAACAACCTAAAACCAACAGCATCTCAAGAGTGAATTTGGGATGCTGGACTGGAACTTCTTGTCCCTAAGTTTGTTCTAAAGAAGCAATAATCATCAAGATAATGAAGTCTTTGCTATCTTAAATTTTATCATAGCTCATAGACAGTACTAATTCCATCTGAATCATAGATAAAGGTTGTCAAAATGAATTATTTCAGTTCACACCTTGCCTTGAGTTTTCTTACTTAGCTCTCTTTGCCTGCTTTAATTGTCATTCCTCTTCAAGCATATATATACACATATATGTGCAGGAGCATGGAACTTTATATATTAAGTTATAAATCAGTTTTCTTTGGATGTGTAGCAAATTCACAGATGAAAATATCCAGAAAGTCTGACTTTTAAACTAAGTTACATATGAGAGCCATCTGGAAAGTTTTAAAGAGTAGATTAATGTCTGAGTCATATCTAAAGCAATTCTAACATAGGATGAAACCAAGACATGGTATTTTTATAGCTTCTAGAAAAATAAGAAAGTGGCCTGGAAATCATGGGATGCATCAAATAAGTATAAGAGCCAAGTTGACGGAGCTTTCAGTAAGCAAGCTGGGATAATTGGACAAAGATATCAGTGAAGATTTGGGGAATAAAATATCATATATCTGTAGTAATATAAATAATTACTTTGATAAAAATAAGAGCCTAAGGGCAATTCTTTACAACAAATTCTCTAATAATAAATAATAATAATCCCCACACAGATAGTGGGGACCAGATCTATCATGTTATAATAATGGTTGCCAACCAACACCCAGCCTGCCTCAAAGACTATGATGAGCATCGAAGAACCTCCTTATAGAGTTGGCTTCAAATGTAGCAAACAAGCCACTGGGCAAAACGTCCTTGCTTCTGCCACAGAAAGAATTCTGCCTAAAAATTGGCAAGCTTAGATGTAGGCAGAGTTGATGGCCAAACTCTGCCAAGACAGGGCAAGCAAGACCTCAATAGTTCCTGCCTTAAAAATATGTCTGCCAGATATATTGGCCTAGAAGGCTGAAGATGATGCCCCAACATTATAGAGGATACTGTTGGGCAGTAAACTGTCTCAGTCACTTTTTCATTTTGGAAGCTGCTTACCTGCACTTCCAGTTCACTCAGGTATTTAAGTTTTATTCCTTTTCAAGTCTCCGATGGGGTTAAAGACCAGATAGTTTAGTCTTACAGTTAAGCTTAGTAGATTAGGGGTTAAGACGTTTTAGATCAAGATAGATGTTTTAATTTAATAGAGATGAGATATGATGAATATTGATCTTTATTCAGAAATTTATACCCAACAAGATAGAAAGATGTTTACTTCAAGTTTGCTAAATACAAATAGCAAAACTACTATGAATGTAACATTTATATAATTCCTGATTATCTTGTGGTTCTTCCTGCTGTATGTAATTTATTTTATTCATGTGTAATAATATAAATATATACATTAAAAAGAAACATAATAAAAAAGATTAAAAATATAATGGTTGCCAACAAGATCACAAATGAATATGAAAGCAATGAGAAGGTATAATGAGTATGTCCATGCATGTCCCTTTGAATTTCTCGCCAAATAAAAGGGAAAACAGTAATATCTCCTGGCAGAAGACATCAAGTGACCAAAGTTTGCTTTGTCACATAGCATTGTAGCAGCATCATGCACCTCCCAGTATGACGCATTGAGCAGGACAAGCTATCCCTCCATGAGATCTTATTTTAAAATGCATTCCTTGATTTGAACTATAAACAACTAAACAAGCCCCAAATGAGGAGCATTCTACAAAACAACTGGCCATTAGTGCTCAAATGTTCCAATGACCTGAAACACAAAGATAAAGGGACTTTTCTGTATGTCAAAAATATTATGGAAAATCAAAATTAAATGAAATATAGTGTCCTGGATTGAATACTGAATCACACAGAAAACTGTTGCAGATCAGAGGACAAAATATGAATAAAGTCTGTTGATTAGTTTAAAATATCATATTGTCTTAGTGTTCTAGTGCTGTGAAGAGACACCATGACCAAGGCAACTCTTATAAGAGAAAAGGTTTAAGTGGGGCTGGCTTACAGTTTCAGAGCTTTAGCTCATTGTCATCATAATGGGAGCACAGCAGCATGCAGGCAGACATGATGCTGGAGAAATAGCTGAGAATTTGACATCCAGATCCACAGGTAGCAGGAACAGAGAAAGGTGGATCAGCATGGACTTTTAAAACCACAAATCCCACCGCCAATAATATACTTATTCCAACAAGACTACACCTCCTCCAACAAGGCCACACCTGCTTCAACAAGGCTGCACCTCCTAATTCTTCTCAAATAGTGCCATTCCTTAATGACTAATCATTCGAATACAAGCTCCAAAGGGACATTCAAACCACCACACATAAGCATATCAATGTTAATTCATTGTTTGGGTACTTACGGTATTGTTAAAAAAATCTTGATATTTGGGGGGAAATTTGTGACTTTTAAGGCATGATTTAGAAAAAAGAGTAAACAATAAACTACACCTTATTTGAGAGTTACAAATGTATGGCTACCCTGTCTTTTTATTGAGTGTGTGTTTGTTTTGCAGAAACGTCTTGATTTTATTTAGTTTCTCTTATTATTTTATTTTATTTTGTCTGTGCTTTAGGTGATATCCTTGTTAATGACAATATCAAGAAAAGTTCTTTCTGTTTGCTTTTAAGCACTGTGCAGTTTCCAGTCTTATATTTAGGACTAACCTACTTGGAACTGATGTTTTTGTCTAATATAAGGCTCTAGTTTCTTGATTTGCTTATCGACTTCCAAATTTCACAGCATCTTTCAGTGAAGAAACTGTCATTGTCTCTTTTTATATTTTAGAAACTAAATGGGAAACTTGAAAGTTAACTGAGCATATTGATTGGTGGCATTTCTTGGCTCCCCTGCTATGTTATGCTATGTGCCTCTTTTTCTCTATTTCTATTCTATTAAGTATAGTTTTCATCACTACTGTTTCATAACATTAAATTGAAATAGAGAAGTGTGATGCTTCAGGCAGTCTTATCCAGGATGGCTCTGAGGTAAGTCTGAGACATTATTTCATGAGATCCTATCAACATAGTATGTGCTCAGAGAGTATGGGCTACTGAAATCTTTAGAGTTAGTAACAAGCCTGAAAAAAAGAATAATTAATTAATAACAACAAATAAAGTGCTTGTTTCTGAGTAGGAAAGCGTCAGAAGGCCAGACACATGCCGTGAGTTACAACACAGGAGTGGTGTGGTAATGCTTTAAGCAGGGGACAAACCAGCCATGAGAATTCTGGGAAAGGAAGAGCACTTCCAGACTTGAAGAACAGCTCGCCCAGGGGAAAGGATCAACATTCAGCAGATTTTACAGCTGTTTACTTTTGGTTTTTCTCAGAAAAGTGATTCTGAAATAACCCACAGGAGGACATTCCCCTTGTACTTAAGGCTTTTGTGTTCTTCCCTTTTCCCTGGTCAGTTTGGAATACATAGAAGAAGGATTTGATTTGGAAGAGAAAAGAAGCTCTGCTTATATCTTAGTTGAATCCTAACTATGCATTGCCTCTGGGTTCTGTTTTGCTCCCTAGAAAGTACTTTATCTAGAATCTAGACCAGTGGTTCTCAGCCTCCCTAATGCTGTACCCCTTTAGTAAGTTCCCCATGTTGTGATGACCCACAACTACAACATTAGTTTCATTTCTACTTCATAACTGAAAATTTGCTACTCTTATGAATCATAACATAATTATCTGTGTTTTCTGGTGGTCTTATGTGATCCCCATGAAAAGGTTGTTTGGCACCCAAGGGATTGAGACCGACAGGTTGAAAACCACCTGTATGGGTACCATTGAATTACTTACTTGGGATAAACATCTTTAGAATTATGTGATGCCAAGATCTCCAATGGTTTCCAGGCTCCCTTTATCTCTGGGTGAGTCATTGAAACACACGATTAAAATGTATCATCTTAAAAATATTTTTTTCCTAAATAATTTTGTCTTTGAGGAAGTCAGAATGCATGAAGAGAACACAAATGAATAAGCTATTCCAGTCGATAAGGGTGGCATTGTAACCTATAGAACAGGAAAACAGCCATGGTCATAATTAGATAAACAAATTACTAAGCATATTAACAGCAAATATACTCAACACGATGCAGCCTCACATTTCTATGATAGTCCTGCCCAGATAAACTTCAACTTAAAGAAACGCTGTGTGCAGCAGTACTCACCAGTTTCAGAAAAACAGCCAAAGAATGGAGTCATGTGAGAATTCTGAGTTCTTATGAGAAAACTCCAAGATAACATGAGTCTTGTGACTTCAGTTTCTTCAAAACAAAATTGCGTTTGGAATGTGTTTTCATGTGCTTCCTAGGTGTAGCAGATAGGCGTGAGTTTACTTCAGCTTTTATTCACATGCCTTATGAAAAACATGTTTCTGGTACGCATGGCTTGCCCTTGTGATTTTATACTTTATTCATGCGAGTCTTCTTAACCCTGAGAGTATAGATTGCTTGATGTCCTGAATAAAGTTGGCTATTGTGTGAGAATGTAGCCCCTCTCATTTTTAGGTCCTGCCACTAATTAGAGAGGGAAACAAGTAGCACCAGGAATCTGGGACTTGAACTTGGCTATGTGATAAGAGAGTGTGTGAAGAGACTCTAGCCAGCCTGAGCATGGCAAACGTGGCTCTGGCAAGCCTTGCGTTTCTCCCTTACTCTTCCTGCTTTGCTAAAAACCATGAGATCACATTCCTTAAGCCATCCACCGAAGTCTATTCCTGTATTTGGCCACTTCCTCCTCCTCAGGCTGACTACCAAGCTCCAGCTATCAAAGTATTGAAGTCCAGCAGTCAAAATTCCCCCTTTGACCACCTTAATTAACACGCCCAATCAAGATTAAACTCCTCATCCTAATGTGGGGTTTTTGCCTACACAGAGGCTCTCCTTTGTTCTCTCAGGATAAATATCCCTCCATTTCCTTATTCCCTTCTTCTTCTCCTTCATCCTATATGTCCTGTCTTTGTCTCTTATTCCCCAGCCCTTTGTCTCTCTCAGGAAAATAAATCTCCTTTAGGGGTGAGAACTTGGTCTTAGAGTGTCTTCTGCAGCTACTAGTCCCTTTAGTGAGGACCTTCACAGAAGGAGGGGAGTAGGAATAACGGGGCAGAAACCAGGGAAGGCCTTGCCTTATGTTGAGCTTGTGCATTTTTTTTTTTTAAGAAAGGAAGAGGGCAAATATGATCTCTGGTTTCCAAAGGAACGTTAGATGAAGTATAGGGAAAAAAATCTGAAAGAATGTTGACAAGGCAACAATAATAAGGAGAAAAGATTCCTGCTCAATTCTGGGCCACTTGGGTATTGATTCGAACTATTATTAAAATACTTAAAGAAGATAAGGAGGACCCTAATCATGAGACAGAGATGGTTAATTCCCTGAGTAAACTGAATGATCAAACCTTTGAATTGGAAAAAGAGGCAAAAACAAAAACAAAAACAAACAAAAAACACCCATTCTGGCAAAATCCAAAGTAAAAATAGCACCAGCCATTGATTGACAACTATACCAGTGCCGAATGCCTCAGCTCCCTTACTGGAGCCTCTCAGTACCCTCCATTACCTGAGAATGACCCTGAAGCATGCTGGGAGAAACTTGATAATCCAATACTGGATTTTCTCTGCTTTTGGATGAGGACTTAGGACAGCCTATGAAAAAGCTAACTTTGCAACCAAGGTGAATTAGGGCACTTCAGGGAAACGGAATTCGTTGAGCAATTCCTTCCTGGCCTCATGAGCGCACTTGGTATTTCCAGTGCAGTTTCAACAAAATCAAAATCTTTGTATGTACTGACCAATCTACTTAAAACTCCAGAAGGAAAGGTGCCATTGGATAGTCTTTGGACATTATCCTGAGAGGCAAGAAAAGAACCATGGCTATTGGAATCCAGACTAAAAGAAGCATTTGTGTATCAAGTGGGTTCTTTGCTGCCTTTAAACTTACTTATTTTCCCCACTAAGTCATCTTCTACAGGTATTACACCACCACAAGAAGATAAACCTTTGGAATGGATTTTCCTACACCACAAGAGCCACAAAATGCTAACTGCTTACCTTACTCTTCTTGCTCAACTAGTCCACCAGGGAAGGACCTCAGGACCTCAGCAACTATATGGCTATGATCCTTGCTGTATCATATTAACCTTAACTAACAATCAAAAATTTAAAGCAATAGAGGACTCTACAGATTTACAAATTTCACTTGCAGATTACTACAGAAGGACAGAAAACCATTATCCAGCTGGCAAACTATGAAATTTGTGATTATAAAACTAAGTTTGTGATTAAAAAATTGTCCAATCTTCTCTCATTCCAAGAGTAGCTACTTCTTTTATTTAGGCCTCCTCTAATGGTATAGGAGGGATTCACAGGCCAGACATGCATCAGTCTATTAATACTTCTTTTTCTTTAGCCCAACAGGTGGAATTGGCTGTTTTGATTCCTCTGTTATGACTAATTCATAAACCTTTAAATATTGTTTCAGGCTCTGCTGATATTGTAGGATTGTCTCCAGCAACAGACTCATGCTTGTGCACACTCTAACCTCCCTGGTTTTATTGCAGAAGGAAATAAACAAGCTGACGCATTAACCTGCCTGATTTTTACTTCTCCAGAAGAAAATTGGAAGGGGATATGCATGTGTTATTACAGGTTACAATGGGTTCTTTGCTGCCTTTAAACTTACTTATTTTCCCCACTAAGTCATCTTCTACAGGTATTACACCACCAACCAATTTCTCTCTGACTCCTCTGGCCCTGGGCTAACAACGACAGAAGCAGCGGGCAAGGAGACTGTAGGCTCAATTTTCTTAACCAATATATTTTATTAACAACTTAGTGACCAAGCATACGTCACTTATAACCCTACTAACCAAAACAATTAGAAATGAGGATTAGTGGACACAATAACAAAACTGTAAGGATATCAGTTCCAAGGAACAATTCTCCTGGCACAATCTGCAGGATTTCTTCTGCTGGAACCTAGAGTAACCAGAACCCAGAACCTCAGCGGGATCCAGAGCCCCGAAGCCTTCCCTCGAGTGGTTCTCTCCAGGAGTGTCTCGAAGTGCAGTGATGAACAGCTAAAACTATTCCAAGTCTCCAAAAAGCCCTGCCTCCAGTTCTGGGCTCGTTTATAAATCTCCTCCCAGAGTCTGTTCACGGGATCTTTTCAGCTGGCAACAATCAAGCTCCTGCACGAGGTGGTCAGTCTTCTAGTGGATTAACCTCACCTGTTCTCTCACAAGACCGTTCCAATCCCGCACTTGGGATCCTAAAAAACAGGTTTATCTCTCCTTCAGGAGACAGTGGAAGATAGCAAACTTCCAGCTTAAAGGTCAGAAGAGGTTATTTACCACATCATCAGAAGTCAAGTCTGCTCACCTGGGGCATAGGTTAAGGCCCTATGCACCAAGGAAGAAGTCTCTTTGCTAATGGGCCTGAATCTGTGTGCAATACAGGAATGCAATGTCCAAGGAATCAAGAAGAAGGCATTAGATCCCCAGGAACTGTTGTGAGACACCATGTGGGTACTGTGCCCTCTGCAAGAACAGATAGAAAGCTTTTAACCATTGAGTCATCTTTCCAGCCCAAAACTTTATTTCTGAAAATGTTCCATTAACTCATGAGTATATCCTGGCTTGTGTGAATCTTACTGATGCCTTTCCTTTAAATAGTTAAAATCAGTTCTATTAGGACACACCAGGCATGATTAGCAGAGGAAGTCAGTTCTGAAGAATTTTCATGAATGTTAAGGTTCCTCTGGATTAACAACAGAATCATAAAGACTGGGAAATATTCTTTATTTAGAATACCATATATATTTCCAGACTGCTTTTGATTTTTTCTCAAATAACTGAGCATAACAGAAGATGGTTCCCCACACCTCTGTACTGTGTAGGAAGTGACTTTGTCATATGTAGAGCTCTTCTTGGTTCCTTAAACATCTGTCTCTCTCCAACACCTTTCAAGTATATCTGACCCTCAATATCATACCTCTGCCATTACTTTCAGAAGTCAAAGTAAATACCACATTAGTCAGAAAATCCCATTAAGTAAATATGCATGTATGTATACATTTGTGTACAGACATGTATATTTTAGGTACTTCTAATGGTATCCACAGGCAAGCACGGATGATGCTCAGCAACAATGTACATAGTCAATAACATTTGCTATTTTAATCTTAAGTCCTGTGGCTTTTCTCCTCAAGTAGCATTTCTGTCACCAATCATTCCTTTTTATACAAGAAGCTCACTCCCACCAAAGCAGAAAGAAATCCAATAGCATTAATTATACTGCTAATATAATTAATAACTGTCACATGTAAATAATCACCACTTCCCATTCATGAATGGCCTGGAGAATTGTGCATAGTGCTGTGTGTTACACCAACCCCACCAAGCAGGAAGTTTTCTTGGCCAGCCAATAGCTTGAGTGTGAAGTGGGGATCTCAAACATACAGCCTTGAAACAAGACCCCAACTTAGCAAGTTATTGAAAATGTCTATCAGCAGAGTTTAGTCCCACCCTGCGCCTCTCATGGAGATCGTAGAGCTGGGAGACCATTTAGCCTGCTTCTTCCCGCTGTCAGATGCAGATGTGGAAACCTCCAAAGAAAGGCCTTTCTAACATTGATCCACAACTGCTTTCAATCTTGCTCAACCATCCTTATCCCTATGGCAAGTGCAAAAATAGTATTCAGAGACTGTTCATCTTGTTAATTAATAGAAAGATATTTTAGGGCAATGACTGGTATGTTGCACACATACTGACTCTTTTTCACAATTCATTTCTCTCTAGAGCTTCTCATGCATCTTACTGTGACTGACCTACAGGCCTTATTCAGTTTCACATGTATTACCTTTAATGTCATGTTACATTCACAGCACAGCCCTTTGCATATAGTTGTCATGGACCTTTGGGTTCCATTTTCTTTGTACATAATAAAATAGTGATTGACTAATTATCTAGGACTAGTTGGGGCTAATGGAGTTTCTTTCAGGAAAATTACATAGTACAGATAATAGGAACCTGTAACACTGCACAGTCCTGCTTTTACCAATCTCTGTCCAGTTTCCTGACAGGACAGAGCAGAAATCAGTGTCCAGGGACTTCAACTTCTACATGCAAGGTGTTTTTGTTGTTTCATACTTTATCTTTAAATTTTTTAAGTTTCTAATATTCTCCCCAAATTATGCATATTTATTTTACTCCAGGAAGGCTATTTCTCCGTATGCACATTAACATACCAGAAAGATTCATCATGTTTTTTCTCTGTGTGAAACTGTTTCTGTAGAGTTTAGTCTGAGAGACCCTTTGAGTTACACAAGCTATCATGATAAGTGCTGTCTCTAGCCATCACCTATAACTATTCCTTTCAGCAAAAATTCTCCAAATCATAAGCAACTGCCTTAAAAATAAAAAATTTGGCCCACAATCCATTTATAAACCAGGAACTGTTTGTACTAATTCAAGTGTTTTTAGTCCTTGCTGTAAGATTTTTTAAGAAAAAAATTTGCTCAATTTCTATGAACACATCTTCAAGTTATATGGCTGCTTTTTTTTTCTAGATTCCAAACTGACTTCCAACAAACTTCCTAAGTATGCATATGTAGCTGGGAATGTAGCTTGATGACAACAAAGAAAGAAAATGAGAAACCAAAATGGAGCGGAACTCGTTTTTATGTGAAAGCCTTTGATTCTGGGCTTTGTTCTTTGGCTTTAGAATTCAATTTCCCTTCTCAATTTTCTGCTGTTCAAATGATGCAGTCATTTCGGTGTATGACTTGGTTGGCTCCAGTTCCGAGAGCCACGGTGTTGGTGAAAGGCTCAGAGGAAGCTGGTCCCTTCTTTTCATTCTTTGTCAAGGTTCTTTGTATCTTCAAAGTGGTCAAAAGCACTTGCAGGTGAAAATCAGAATGCAGCCAGTAAAGGGTGTACTCTGGATGTTTTGTTGTTTGTGGGAGACAGTTTCAACTGAAGGGAGGAAGATTGGTGGCATTGTATGAACACATCCCATAGGTCACTGAGCAGTCTGGCTTCCATTTTAGACTGAGACTTTTGGTTTTATTTGTTCTGCCTGCCGCCAGCATCTGCCAGGAGCCAAAATCCTTTCATTCCTCTTGGAAGATTATCTCTATTCTCACTGCTCTCCTCCCTCCACGTGTCACATATAGAGCAGAGAACCATCACTGTGGTAGCAAGTCTTTCATGCTCCTCCCCAGGTACAGCTAACTGAGGATGAGAAGCAGCACAGGAGGAAGAATAAAATCTGCGGTCAGCCCCTCAGAGCTGGGGATTGCAGGGAGACATGCGCAGATAATGTCCAGAAAAGCTGACGTTCTGAATATTTACTCCTTTTTTTAAAAACAAATATTTACTCCTTTTAAGATGTGCTGTCACATTCTTTTTAGATAATTAGATTCCTTAGGAAGTCTTAGGGACTCTTATCTTAAAGATACTCATTTGAGAGTGAGCTCAACTCTCATCAAAACAGAGTAAACTCCCTGTCACACATATAAAGTCCCTGCTCACAACAATGTGCCAAGTGAGTCTTCCTCTGCCCATGTCATTTGCAGCCAATTGTTCCTAAGGAAGCATAGCATGATATAAGCTCATGGAATGCAAAGATTACCTCAAAATACCACCTAAGTAACCCAAGTAAAAAAATCCTGAAGGCTAGATAGATGGCTTGGTGGGTAAGAAAACTTTCTGTACAAGTATGAGAAGCCAAGTCCAGATGCAGTGTCCACATAAAAAACTAGGCATAGCCATGTGTGCCTGCAACTCCAGTTCTGGGTGCTCAGGGGGTAGCAGACACACACAAGAATAACCGGATTATACTGGCTACCAGCTTAGCTCCACATTCAATGAAAGATCTATCTCAAAGCAACAAGGACAGAGTAATACAGTGGGATAGCCAATGTCCTCCTCGGCTTTCTATGTCATGTACACATACACACTGTGCATACACATATACACTGTTGGTGTTTAGATGAGAACTGTCCCCCATAAGATCATTAATTTGTGTACTTGGTCTTCTGTTGGCTGTAGTGTTTGGGGAGTTTATGGAAGTCTTAGGCCATGGAGCCTTACTGAAGGGAACACTGTCACAGAGGCTGGAGAGAGGGGGGCAGCTTTAAAAGGTTATAGCTTTGTCTCACAACCAGTTTTTTCTCTGTGGCTAAAACTGAGATCAGCTAATATTTTGCTCCTGCTGCCCTGCATCCCTTGCCATTACAGCTTCTCCCAAGCTAAAATAAACTCCATTCTAGAAGTTGCTTTTGCTCATGGTATGTTATCACATTAGGTAACTAACACAACACACACACACACACACACACACACACACACACACACACACACACACACCACTTTAAAAAGAAAATGATCAACATGAGATTCATTATTTGGACTTTGAAAACAGCATTAACAGCATTTGTATTTTAAGCAGAATATTCTACTCTCTTGAAACAGACTCACATATGAACAGTAAGGAGCAGGTAAATAAAATCTTCCTTCTAACTATGGGATAAACACAGCCTTTTATTTTTCCATTAGCTCTGCCCCCCAAAACAATACAAAAAAGTTAACCCCGCCTACCAGTTACATGTATTCATATGCAGAACTCTTTGTGCATCCTATGGCATCTGTCATGAGTTCTCCAAACGCACAGTACATGCATTGCCATCAAGATTTCCTGTAAATCAAGATGTTCAGGAAAAAACAGAATCACAACTCCATCCTGAAAACAAGACTTGTGTAATTGTTTCTGTGGCCAGCTAAAATCACAGAAAATTCTGCCGAACAGATCAGTTGAGGCCGTGATTAAGCACGTGGAAGGCTTACAGCGTCTGAATGAGTCTTCTGTGCAATGGACAGAAACGAGGGAGGGAAATTGTTTCTGTCATACAGGTTGTTAAAATTGGACACAAGCACAAGGACATTACTAAATGATTGTTTGTCTTCTGCAGAAGCTCTGTCCAAAGCAAGAGTGCACACGAATCCTCTGGAGTCCCATTAGAGTCCTAAACCAGTCAGATAGCTGTGCCTCTAGTGATGCCGAGCTCTCTTTCCTTGCACTGATCTTCAAATGGATTGTTTGTATTCTGCTCTGACCTGTGAACAGATTGAACTTCATGTTCCTACATGAAAGTGAACAAAGTCAGAGAAATCGCATCATGTTCCATGCCTTATAATTCTGTGAGTGAATTGTGGACGTGAATGCTTTATAGCCTCGGGGTTCTTTTGCGGTGTATCTGTCGTTTGGGATGGGATGAGGACATCCATTGAATGTTTGATTTGGGGAGGAGGGAAGAAGGTCAAATGGTATGAAATTAAATGATATTTTGAGATTTAGTACGAAAATGGTTCAGCAAATCATCAAAAATATGCTAACAGGGCTGGACACAGAGGTAATGCCATTATTCCCAGTAATGAGGAAACAGAGGGAGGCAGATCTCTCTGAGTTCCAGGCCAGTTTTCTCTACATAGTGAGCAACCAGGGATGCATATTGAGGCTCTGTCTAAAACAAATGTCTAATGGGGATAGGTAGGGGAGCTCAGAGCTAATGGAAATGGATGGGATAGCTAACAGGAGGCGTCTGCCTGGAGACCTGGCAAGCTGCAGTATTTTGAGTGGGCTGGGTATTACATGGATAACAGCAGAATGCAAAAACTTCAAACAAAATACCACTGAGTGTCTGCAGTTATCTGGTAAATGCTCCATTGCAATGTTGGTTGGTGGACGGCATCTTCAAAACATAAAGTACAGATCTAATCCCAAGGAAAGTGCCATGAGTTAGAAAAAGAATGCAAGGAACTCAAATAGTATATCAGAGCAGAGGGTTTACTCACAAGAACACACACACACACACACACACACACACACACACACACACACATACACACACACACACGCCAATTATATATAAACCATATCAGAATATGCAGTACTCTGAAGCCACAATCTATAGTAAATGGCCAACTGCTGCCATAGGTCAGACATTCAAATGAAATGGACTAAATTCATTAGGGAAGACTTCATAGGAGCAATTTGAGAAAACTCCCCAAGAGTCTACACAGTGAGTCAGGGCCTCTTCACAGTGTACCTGTGGTGGTCGTGTTGCGGATAGAAATGCTTAGAAGTACTTTTTTAGTTTCCCCTTTTTTTCCCGCACATAGTAAAAGGCACATGGCATAATTTTAAATTGCTATATACTGAATATTTGTGCTTCTAGACTCATATTTTAAAACTCTAGTAGCATACTACCATGCAAACAAGGTGGACCTTATGGGAGGTAACACCATGGCAAACCTCAAATTCTGTAACAAGTGCCCTTTGAGAATAGACAAGAAGACACTTCTTAATTTTGTCTCTGCTCTCTGCAATGTGAAAATTCAAAGAGAGGAAAGCTGTGTGTAAGCCAGAAATAAAGTTTGCTGTAATCTTGATTCAAGGTAATAAACTATTTAACTGTACATGCACAGCAAACAAGAGACAGTGAAGAGAGAATTGCATAATTTGGAACAGGTTATTAATCACCACTTCTGCTGTTTGCAGAATGAGGACATGAAATTTCTGCATGTCTATCAGCTTCCACATCTACAGTTTCTGATATTAAGTTCTTGAGCCTCAAAACTGTCTCTGACACATACCACTGAGGGCATCTAGGCTCTTGGCAGCCCCTTCTAAGAAGGCTTGGGCTTTGGAGAACTTACACGATTAGTGAAGTCTAAGATGATAATCTCTTAGCTGTTCTTATCACTGGTGCTTTCCCACTAAGTGTCTATCCATGCACACTCGTGTGTTCCCAGGCCACCTGAACTTGCTGAGGCTTACCCATGCCTACAAACCATATCTGATAGATATTTTCTACAAAGCAGACTACTCCCAGTCTTAATGGCTTATGTTTTAAGCCTTACAATAACCAGTTATATTTTTCCCACACACTACAGATGGGTTGGGCAGAATGGTTGATGTGGGATGACATAAACTGATCTCAGCTAGGCTTACTTATAATTCTTTAATCAATTAGCTGATCTTGCCTGGACTACCCAGGCTGGCTTACATGAAATGACAGGGCTTAACAAGAAAGTATAAGCACACAACTGCTCTTATGCCTGCTACATTTTATTAGCAGTTTATGAGGTCAAATTCTACCACTAAATAGAAAAGACTAAGAAATAAAATTCTAATAGCCATCATTGTTGAGAAAAGAATCTAAAAATTACTAAAAGTGTGGGTCATTCCCTTTATTCCCTTTATACTCCTTAATTCAATTTATCACCAAAACTTAATTTTCCCAGTAATCTCTTAGAACAGAGCTAAGTGATGTTTACAGTGTTCCATTAATAAAGGTTATGGATTCTTTGAGGATTCAAGGATGATTTAGTCTTTTATTGCACTATTATGCTTAGTACACTCTGAGATTTAAGTGCTCAAGAAAAACTTGTTGAACTGGCATTAAGCTAATTTATAAAGACATTTGAATTTTTGAAATGAAAAAAAATTTACCTATCTCCTCTTTCTAAACAGCTCAGTAGAAAATGTAAAGATGAGTTTAGTAGAATATCTCTTGTATTGGTCTAGACTGTTTTATCTTGAAATACAAAGCCAGACACATACTACCTTACATATTATATATTATATATGTGTTATATATCATACATGTGCAATATGTATTGATACTCTATATGTATATACATATATAAAGTAATATGATTATATGTATGTAAAATCTCATTTTGTTTATAACTCCTATTTTTTTTTTTTGCTAGGGACTCAATCCATTTCTTCACTAGTAAATATCATACTAGTTAATACCTGGATATAAAAACAGGGAAGCTAATGTTATTGGTAATTCTCAAAAAGTTTGAGCTACTCTGAAATGATCTTATCATATAGTGTAATGGTTAATTTTCCATGTGGTTCAAGAAGGAAGAGCTTATCTCCCTTCCTTTCAGTGTATACTATTAAGGCTACTGTGGTCCCGTACATGTGCATCTCTCTTGCCTTCATGTTAGTGTTGTTGAAATTTCATTCACCACTTAGAATTACACTGACTGTCTGTATTCCCAAAAATTGATGGGCAGACGCAGAAAGATTAGGAGTTCCAGCTCACTCTTGGCTACATCATGACTTCAAGGACAGGCAAGATTACACGAGACTCTGTGTGATGGGTAATATTTATTATAAACATTGCAGTTTCTAGAATCATCTAGGAGAAAGCCTCTAAGCACACCTGTGAGGCATTGTCTTAGTTAAGTTAGCCACTGGCCAAGCCTATGAAAGATTGTCTTGATTAGGTTAACAGGAGCAGGAAAACTCATTCTAAATGTGGGTGGCACCATTCCCTAGGCCTTTGTCCTAGACTAAGTGAGATACATGACCTTCTCTGCTTCCTGACTGGAAGCATGACCAGCTGCCTTAAGCACTTGCTGCTGAGATGTTTTTGCTTTGGTAAATGGGACCCTCACACTATGAGTCAAAATAAATAATTTCTTTCTTTTTTAAAAAAAATCATTTATTTCTTAAGCTACTTTTGTCAGGGTGTTTTATCAAAGAAAAAGAAAAATAACTAAGTAATACCAATAATAATAAAAAAAATCTTATTTACCAACTGGTCCTTACTGTCAATGATTGGAACAGCTAAGGCTTGCTTGCTGTCTTAACGCATAAGGAATTATTCTCTAAGAAGGGCAGAGCATGGAGCCATCTGAACAACTTGGTAGTTCTTAGAGAAAGAATTTCTATGCAACATATCATGGGCAGCAACTTCATTTCCCTTTAATTTTGCAACAAATGTTTCTCCGCTTGGAGAACACTGGAACAAATAGCACGCTAAAACATTTGTTCACGTTGTTTTCACCAGTGTGGTTCTTGACTATAGTTAACATCGACAGTTGCTTAGAGTTCTATTAGTCCTTCTCAGTTCCCTTTGTAAAGAGAAATTTTAACAGAACTAATTCAGTAGGACATCTGTCAGAGTTAAATTACCTAATTGAAGTGCATATTAACTACAGTTCCTGGCACACAGTACCTAATCATCACCACTAGCTCTAATAATTTGATTCATGGGATAGTCATTGCTCTGTACAAAATGTGCCAAGATGCTTTCTCTCTCTATGTATTGGCATTGAGTTCTAACCAAGCATGGAGTTTGGAACTATCATTAATAATAATCACATTAATAATGGTTACTAGGAAATAAAAGACCACTTTATCCAAAGAACTTACCTAGTAAAAGGGATTCTAAAACACAATAACCTAAATAAAGATATCTATGAAAAATATTTGAGCATAAATTTTAGCATCCAAAATATATTGATAACACCACAAAAGCACAAAATTAATTGGAAAGAAAATTGGGTATTAATGCCAAATAAATACATACAGAAATGTATGTTTATCATATGGTACTAAATCTATTTCATTAAATAAAAACTATAGTCCAAGAATGAAAACACATATTTAAACTGCTTGAGTTAAAATATAAGAGAATTTTATGTGAATAAAGGTGTCATATATAAGGTATCATAAATAAATGTTATGGATCATTGATGGAGAAAGGATACCTGTTACATAGATGTCAATTGATTCATATTTATATTTATTTATAAATATATTATAAAGTATTTATAAATGAATATGAAAAAATTGTCTTGAGAAAATTTTAAGATCTGAAAGAATTGTATGCAGAAAACTCAATAGCCACCAAATGTTAGAAAGGACATTCTACTTCCACAGTGCTTATTAAAACAGCAATAGTCCACAAACTCTTCAGCTTCAGGAAAATGTTGAAACTTAGAAAAATCAAGTGTAATTAATTGAGAAGAAAACATGACAGCATGCATACTCCATAACCTTGACAGAACAATGTCCACTAAATGCTCAAAGATAATGTTTCATGTACATAAGATAGTGTGCATAATATGTCATGTACTGGATTAGCTATGTCCTCACCATTTATAAAATTCTCGGCAACTGTTGCAGGACCCAAGGGTAAATGTATCACCATCCTTTTTCTAAGTAGTAGTTTCTATCAAATTGCCCTCTAAATTCATGTCACTGAACAAACAGCTTACAATGTATGACTCTTAGACCTCATTAGAGAAGTTTCTGGACATTAATAAAGAAACTCACAGTCAAAGTAAGAGAGAAAAGTGTCTGTGGCATGCTCAGCCACAAACAGAACACCTCTCCAGAGATCAGAGACCATCATGGAAGAGAAGACAGAATATAAAAGCCAGAGGGTGGGAAGGCTGACCCATAACAGTGTTTTCTAGACATGACAAGACTGCTGCACTTGTGGGCTCACTGCGGTGGACTGCACATCAGTGGGTCAGCATGGAGTGGATGGGGCTGGCATAAGACTCTCATGAGTGCAAAGCTTCTAGACATGACAAGACTGCTGCACTTGTGGGCTCACTGCGGTGGACTGCACATCAGTGGGTCAGCATGGAGTGGATGGGGCTGGCATAAGACTCTCATGAGTGCAAAGCTAGCCTTGGAGGCATAGTCACCTCAAAGTGAACTCAGGCTTCACAGTGTGATGCCATCTCAGCAGGAAAAACAAATAAATAAACCACACTAATTTTAAACCAATATTATGAAATGTATATAAGTAAACCTGTAAAATCCTACAATATTATACCAAGTGGCACAACAAACATATTGTTTATTGATGACAATGTCAAATGGTTAATAACATTTGCCATCTTATTTTATGTATGCTAACCTTTCCCATTAATTTAGAAAAAGTTAAAAATGTTAACTTAATTTTTGAAAGAATAGAGTTTTTTCTGTCCTAATAAAAGCTTTAACCAAAAATATAACCTGAGTTTGGAAATTATAATGTACCATGAAGCCAGGAGGTTTTTTGAAGGTACAGAACACATAGTTCCATTAGATTCAAGTTGGTATTTTTCTATGGACAGCTTCCCAGGGAGTGTAATTGAAAATGGCTATCAGTAGAGCAGAGGGTGAAGGCTGTTCTCACAGAACAAGTAGTAATTCTAAAATTCCTTATGCATAGATTTACTTTCTGTATGTACCTATGAAACTTTAACACAAAGACTAAAGTAATGTGCCAGACGTAGTTTTGTAAATATTATATCTCATATCAAATTGTTACCTTCCTAGTTTAGTTGAAGCACCTTTAATGAACAGAAAAAATACCTTGAAAAAGTAAGTGGAGCTTGCTGATGGTAATTGGCAAAGAACAACAACAAAAAAGGACATGATGAAAACTTTGGTGGTACTGTACAAATGAATGTTTCTTAAGTTGACGGGAGGCTACTCATCTTGTATTCCTACTTTCTTTGCTGAGAGTCTAAAAAAGCTTATGTGTGTCAGGCACTTGTAAATTCCTATGAATGACTCCTTAGGATCAAAGCACTATTTCACCCTGAATCTTTTCATTTCATTTACTATAATGATTATATATATATATATATATATATATATATATATATTAACATTTTATTTATATTTAACAGAGTAAACATTTTATTTCTTAATAATTAGACATATAATAACCATTGTGCTGACAATATACAATAAAAGCAGACTAATCAAGAAAATATAATGAAACATCCAGGCAAATCTATAAATAATATCACTTGTAGGACAGATACTTCATTTGCAAGTTAACGAGCTGACTGGTAGACAGAGATACAAGGTAGCAGAGGAAATGATGTGGTACCAGAGGACTTGCAGATGCCCAAAAATACACTGCCTAGATATTTGATTTAAAAAACAAAGTGCTGGTTAAATGGCTCAATGTCTATAACTTCAGCACTCTTAGGAGGTAGAGGCCGGAGGATCACCAACTGTGATAATCAGTGAGTTCTAGGCTAGCCTCAACCACAAGATCCTGTCTCAGTAATATAATGCAATAAAATATGAAAACTTAAGAAGTCTTATTGTAGAAAATAAGTAAAATTATACAATAAACACACAAGAAAACTACTGGTCAAAGAATGCGGCAATCTCCGGTTTAGAATGTGGTCTCAGTTCACAGACACAATAATCAAGAGGTAGTTTGATTCTGAAATTCCAATAAATACATAACACAGCATTAAATGTACCCTGACAGGTGAGACCAGCCCATGAGGTGACATAATGGGGTTTCCTGATGCATACACTACCAACCCGTGGCAAGGATGAGGAACTTCCCCTGCTTTTTTCTTAGCTAGTGCCATCACATTATCATGATTCCTTAGCCTGCAAAAAAGTAGCCAGAAACAACATTCAGAGGCCAAACAGAGCTCAGTAAAACATATTCATGTGTAATCATGTTTGGGTCTCCTATTTTGTTCCATTTGTTGGACCAGTGCCATGGCGTTTTTATTTCTATAAATCTACAACATAGATTCAAATATGATATGTTAATCCCTTCAGAATTCCCTTTGCTTGGGGTTACTTTGGCTATCTGGAGACTTTTGTGGTTCCATGTGAAGTTTAGGATAATTTTTTTTCTAATTCCTGGGAACTGAATCTGTAAAATGCTTTTGGTACAATGGCCGTCCTCACAATATTGACTCCGCCGATCCATGAACATGGACTCTCTTTCCATCTTCTAGTGTCTTCTTCAATCTTTTATCTCCAGATATTTAAAGATTTCATCATAGAGTTAATTTTACCCTGTTTGTTTAGTTTTCTTTTTTAGGCTATTGTGACTGGGAGTGTTTCCACTATTTCCTTCTCAGTGTGTTTATTGTTGGTATAGAAAGGCCACTTGATTTTTGTAAGTTGACACATGGCTGAAAGTGTTGACAATCTGTCAAAGTTTTCCAGTGGAACTTAGTGACCTCTTATGTGTAATATCTTATCAACTGCAGATCGAGATCATTTGTCTTCTTTCCCTATTTATATGTTTTCTGCTTCATCCTCTTGTTTTGATGCTCTCAATCGTGCTTCAAGTGCTATACTGAGAAGGAGTTGGAATAATGGACAACACTGCCTCACTTCTGAGTTTAATGAGATTGATTTATGTTTTTCTCTATTGGGAAATGTTGCTGCATTTTTCCTATATAACCTTTGTTATGTTGAAGTATGCTTCCTCCAGTCCTTTTTCTAGAACCTCAGGAACCTGTGCATACCTAAAGCTACACGTACAGTTCCTATCCCTCATTAAAGAAGCTTCGTCTCCCAACAGATGGAAGACAGAAACCCACAACGGATCCATATGCAGAGGCATCTGTCTGTGGGGTCCCTAGCTACAATGGACAAATCTGCCACTCAATAACTACACATACGTCCCAAGGAGCATCATAAAAGAGGCTGTTGAAAGGTTGTAAGAGCCAGAGCATCAGAATTTCTGCTGCAAGATAGTGTCTTTTACATATCCGGAAGCTGTAGCCATGAAATTGCAACAGCCTGCTTGCCTAAGCAAGACCTGAACAAGAGCTACGGCAGCTGATGTGCCAGTGTGGATTGGGGGAATATCACAAGGACCCACTCTGAGAAGAAGGACTCCAGACAATGGCTGCAAAGAGAGGAAGAATCCATCTTATCCAGGGGGAAACTGATAGTCTAACCAGTCTCAAGTGGTCAACCCTAAACAACAGATAAACATAGGAGCAACACCGCAAGGACTCATCAAGCTATATACATACATACATATATACACATGCATGTACATACACATACATAGATACATACATATTATATGTATGTGACAATAATAATTAAAGAAGGAAATTCCATTAATTTGAGAGGGATTGGGGGTGATGTAGAAGGGGTTGGTGGGACAAGAGTTGGAAATGATGTAAATACAGTAGTAAGGTATGAAATTCTGAAAATATTTTTGTTTTTACTATTAAATTAAAGCAAATTTAGTCAGATAACACTTCTGTTGGAATACTTCACATCATCTTTGTGTTTCCATTACTATACTTTCATTTTCATAAATTCATCTGCTTTCTCAACACTGTTAATAAAATTAGAGTAATTTCTTATCTGTTCTTCTTATACAATTATCTTTTTAACAGAATAACCACAGTTAGGGCCTTTCTGCCAACAAGGATGCTAGAACAGCCTG
Organism: Acomys minous; assembly: GCF_964271855.1. Classification (NCBI taxonomy): domain Eukaryota; kingdom Metazoa; phylum Chordata; class Mammalia; order Rodentia; family Muridae; genus Acomys; species Acomys minous. Next base: position 117,310,926 of record NC_140492.1, on the reverse strand, counting down.
AGAAATGACCAAGTTTATTGACATTTTCCTTGACGTCTTCCCGATTTTTATATTAAAGTGGCAGAGCTGCTGTCTCTATGGCTCACACATGGCTATAGCACTAGAGAGATATTCTCCAAATTACCAAACCAGCTCCCCTAAGCGGCATGATCTCCAGTCATCCTGGAAAAATGTGATTTCTCATTTGACAGGCACTTGCTCACATTAGTCACCAGGGCAGAGCACACTGTTACCAGGAACTAGTTTTGTATCTATCTTTTGATGTCGAGCACCCATCTGCCCAGGATATAGTCAGTGCTGGGTGCCAAAGGCTTGTTTTTTAATCAACTGAATGACAATTTATTTCAGAGACTTTCGTTCTTTAGAAATCAGTTTCAGTGGCTTTGTTCCTCTGCCAGCTCCACTGACAGTCATGTTGAAATATTAGCACTGCCTTGGATGTTGGGTAAGAGAAACATAACTCTTAGCCCCTGAGTGTCCACTTGCGAGGATCCAAACTGGATACAGAGTTACTGTCATGACCCATCTGGGTCTTTAAAAGTGTCTTGGGAACGCCTGGGTATCTAACGTGCATTAGGTGTGTAAGGTTGCTGGGAGCATCAGTCTCGGGTTTCAGAATAGCAGGAACTTAGTACACACTCTCCTGTTGAACAGTGGAGGTATAATTGAAGGGATAAGGTCATGGGAAATGAATGCAAAAAAGAAAAAAATGGAGAAATGTAAAGGTATCTGAAATTCTAAACATGGTTTTAGCTTCCCTGGTGTTTGGTAATTGATTTTCTCTATGCATTTATACTAACCTGGTTTTGAACAACTATAAAAGTTTGAAAGGGTCAGTGGTCTCACCTCGTCTTCTAAGCTGACACTGTATCCTTCCATTTGATCTAAATCATGTGAACCACTCACTGTTTCCCTTCAATACACATAGACACACACCTCCCTCCAATGTGTACTAATATATTTTTGACTGAGGTGTAAGCATTTTCATTTTTATTTTCTCCTTCATTTGAACATATAAGGTGAAAGGGTTTTTTGTTTTCTGTTTTGTGGGTTTGTGTGTGTGTGTTTAAATATATGAATCATTATATCAAGATTTTTATCCCCTCCCAGGTATCTTCTTGTTCCCACCCTCCCCTCTGTCCCTCCTCCCTCTATCCCCCTCCCCTAGACCTCTAACAGCTGGGCTCCTCCCCCACCATCTGACGACAGCCTATCAGGTCTCATCTGGATAGCTTGCATCCCCTTCTTCTGTGTTCCCACAGGGCCTCTCTGCCAAGGGGCAGTGATCAAGTCCTGGGCACCAGAGTTCATGTCAGAGGCAGTCTTCCCCCACTCTGCTCCCCCCCTTCTCCACGTGGAGCATGAGCTGTCTATGGGCTACATCTGAACAGGGGGGTCTAGGTTCTCTGCTTGCAGTGTCCCTGGTTGGTGCATCAGTTTGTGCAGGCTCCCCTGGGTCCACATCTGCCAGCCCTGAAGGTCTCCTTGTGGAGCTCCTAGCAACCCCCACCCCCACCTCGTTCCTTCCATCCCCCAATTCTTCTGCACAACTAGCAGCACTTTGCCCAGAGTCCGGCTGCGAGTCCCAGTATAAAAGATAGCACCTTCAACAAATGGTGCTGGTCTAACTGGAGTGGTGAAAGGTTTTTAAATTCAAAATATTTTGTTATTTTGTCTCTGTGTATGAGTGTTTTGCCTATATGCACATCTGTGCACTGTGTGGCTAGCAGAAGAATATGCCTGATCCCCATAGGCTGGGGTTCAGATGATGGTGAGCTGCGTTGGGAGTGCTGGGAAGTAAACTACAGTCCTCTAGAAAACCAGCAGGTGCTCTTAACCACTGAGCCATCACCCCAGCCTCTCAAATTAATTTTTCTTTTTATATTAATTTTTTATTATTCAACATATTTTTTATTGATTCTTTGAAAATTTCACATCATTTACCCACATCGTACTCACTTCCCAGTCCTTCCATGTCCTCCCCCCAACCCTTTTGATGCCCCCCCAAAATAAAAATAAAATAGAAAAAATCCAAGTCCAGTCTGTGTTATTTATACATTCACTGGAGGATGGTCGAACCCCCAGTGGCCTGCCCCTTAAATAGAACTGAGCCCTTCTTCTCCTGAATGCCCTGCCAGAAGCCATCTATTGCGGAGAACTGCACTTCAGTACCCTTATACACTTTATTTTTTACAAATAATATATTGTTTTACATATGCATTTATATTATTACACGTATATACAACAATCAGAAATTATATAAATATTACATTCATAGTGTTTTGACTATTTGTTTTTTATTTTATTATTTTTTTTTAATTTATTCAGATTACAACTCAATTGTTATCCCATCATGGCAACCTTGAAGAAATGTGTCTGTCAGATATAGTGAGCCAGAAGGCTGAAGAAGATGCTCCAATGTTATAGAGAATTTTGCCTGACTGTTCAGGCAGCAAACTGTCTCTGTCATCTTCTCATTTTTGAAGCTGCTAACTGGCACTCCCTGCTTACTCAGGTAATTAATTTTATTCCTCTCAGTCTTACCACATAGTGTAATTTTATAATTAAGATTAGTCATTTAGGAGTTAATATGTGTTTAGGTCTAGATAGATGTTTTAAGTTAATAATGATGAGATATGATAGATATTGATTTACATTCAGAATTTTAGACTCACCAAGATAGGAAAGATGTTTTTTTCAAGGTTGCTAAATACAAATAGCCAAATTACATTTTCAAAAAGAAAAAATACAACTAGGAAGACATAAGTTCAGAAAATGAGAGCTTTAGTGAATAGTGGCTATGACACTTCACGTATGATGTGAAACCCCTTTCCACACCCAGTACATTTGTCACTGCATTAGTCTGCTCCTTCCCCCCAGGAGATAATTTACAGCAACTCTGTGTCCTCCTGCTGAAAACAGAACCAAACGAAAAGAGGAAAGAGAGGCTTTCTTTGAAACTCCATTTATTCCTCAAATTTTCTTAAAGACAAGGCTAGACACATTGCCCACTTTCCTTAACCACCTTCCCCTGCCCCTCTTTCTGCTGAATTCTTGCCTGCTCGGAAGCTGCTCTGAGTACAGTCAGCAACAGCTCTGATTGCCAAACTCAATTCCCTCATCAGGGCTTGGTCTTTGACCCTGTTGATCAATCCTCATTCTTGAACTATCTTCCCTCATTTCTGTAATCCCAGTTAAACTCTTACCAGGAAAGCCTCGTGTTTATTAGTTTCAAAATTCACTTTGAAGGGCTGATAACTAGTGTAAATTTCTACCATAAGCTCTTCTACTGCTTGGACCTTTCTCCCCACCCCAGTCTCTTTTCTCTCTCCTGATGTTAAGTCTGCTACTCTCTTGGCCAGCAGGTGGTAAATAAAGAGCAGTCTTTACTGCATTTTCATTGTTTCCTTGCTCTTTAAGGAATCATTTAAATTGTACTATGTTTGCTAGTCAATCTTTTTTTTTAATCTTTAAAAAATTTATTTATTATTATTATTTATTTTTAATTTGTTCAGTTTACATCCCGATTGTAGCTCCTTCTCTCGTCGCCTCCCTCATACCACCTTCCTCCTTCCACTAGTCCTCAGCAAGGGGAGCCCACCTCCCCTTATATCTGACCTCAGCCTATGATGTCTCATCGGGATTCCCTGTTTCCTCTGTAGCCTGGCAAGGTTGCCCCACCAGGGGGAAAATGATCAACCTGTGGTGGCCAGAGTCCATGTCAGCATTAGTCCCTACTCCCCATATTGTGGGATCCACAAGGAGACTGTGCTGCCTGTCTACTACATCTGAGCACCATTCATGGCCCTTGGTTGATGCATCAGTCTCGGCAGCACCCCAGCCCTCTCTGCCTGGATTTGTTGGCTCCGTTGGTCTCCTTGTGAAGCTCCTGAGCCCTAAAGGTCCTTTCATTCCCCCAATGCTTCCATAAGGCTCCCTGAGCTCCATTCCAAAGTTTGGCTCTGTGTCTCAGTATTTGCTTGGATCCCTTGCTAGGTGGAGTCTTTCAGAGGACCTCTGTAGTAGGCATTCTCTCTAGGGTCCTCTTTGTTATTTAATTTATTTAGGTCTGTGTATTGTAGTGTAGTTATCCTGTATTATTTGGCTAATATCCACTTATGAGTATATACCAAGCGTGTCTTTCTGGGTCTGGGTTACCTCACTCAGGATGATCATTTCTAATTCCATCCATTTGCCTGACCTGACAATTTCAAGATTTCCTTGTTTTTTAATAGCTGAATAGTATTCCGTTGTGTAAGTGTACCACAGTTTCTTTATCCACTCTTCAGTTGAGGGACATCTAGGCTGTTTCCAGATTCTGTCTATTACAAATAAAGCTGCTATGAACACTGTTGAGCAAATGTTCTTGTTGTATGGTGGAGCATGTTTCGGGTATATTCCCAGGAGTGGTATGGCTGGGTCTTGAGACAGAATTATTTCCAAGTTCCTGAGTAAGCATCAGAATGATTTCCAAAGTGGTTGTACAGGTTTGCACTCCCACCAGCAATGGAGGAGTGTTCCCCTTTCTCCATATCCTTGCCATCATGTGCTGTCAACTGAATTTTTGATCTTAGTGGTTTGGATAGGTGTAAGATGGAATCTCAGAGTTGTTTTGAGTTGTATTCCCCTGATAACTAGGAATGTTGAGCATTTCTTTAACTGTTTTTCAGCCATTCAATATTCCTCTGTTAAGAATTCTCTGTTTAGTTCTGTATCCCATTTTTTAATTGGATTATTTTGTTTGGTGGTGTTTACTTTCCTGAGTTTTATAAATAAATATAAAGTTGTGTGTGTTGAACCGCAACCCATGCTAGATTCAGTTCAGACTATTAGAAACAAAATGCTACACAAGCAGATGTAGTATCTTCTCTCAAGGGACTGGTGCAAAAAAAATCTAGAACATATTCAGTTGAACTTGTAGTTTTTCCCCAAAGCTCATCAAACCAGCAAATGTTGTACATCTGGTCAAGTTTACATTTATCTCCTATAGCAACACACCTTGCTTTCTCTCTTCCTCATCAACTTCAGTTCCACTTGTGTATGTATATGTCATATATATGATTAACTGAGTTTGGGAATTTACTTTTTGCAAAATAACTTATAGAAGAGTTGCAAAATAGAGCAAAGAATTTCTGTCATCATTACCCTATCTTTCTCTGATTTATATATTTTTCATACTATAAAATATTTACAAAGGCTAAGAAAATGGTGCAGCAAAACTCACTCAGATTTTATCAATTCTTTTTTTCACTAACCGTTCTGTTTTATACTCCAGGGTGCTTTATTTTATTTATATCAGAGCAAAGCAAACTATGCAACAAAACCCCAATGTATCCCATTGTTTGTGTAAGTAAAAGTTTTTTAATATGGTCACGATTATTTACACATTACCTTTGACTGCAGTTATAATAAGCAATAGCAGTGAATGGTTTTAACAAACATCACAGAGGCACAAACCTAAAATATTTTGGTACTTGAAACCTTACATTAGTGGTCCCACCCCCAACTTACACAGGTAGTCCTGTGCCACATAAAGATGTTTCCATCAACAGTAGACTGCCATATGAATGTTGTCTCCTAATGTTACAATGGAGATGAATATTTCACCTTCACCCAGTGCTGCCTCAGCCATCATGGTGTCACAGCACAATGTAAAGATCATGCGCTTTTGGTGCTGCTAGAGCAAGTACCTACTGTGTTGCCAATTGTATAAAAATATATGCAGTTACATACAGTATGGATTTCTCGATAATGATAATAAATGATTGTTATTGATTATATATTTCCTCTACCATATTTTACCACTATTTTAGAGTGCAGTCATGTCTAAGCCAAAAGGTGCTAGAAAGCAATGTGTATGCTGGCAGCAGCCTCACGCATCTCAGATTTACTGTCTTCCGATTGCATTAGCCCTCCCTTGCTTGATTTAATGCTTCAAAACTTTATTTATGCCTCCAACTGTATAGATTCCACTGTTACTGTTTCCAGTGAGAATCTATGAGAACTGATAACCTGGAAATGAACTGCAAAGTAAGAACTGCAAATGTAGAGAATTAATAATGATTATTCCTCAACATTCACTGGAGTCTCAGTAAACAGTCCCTTTAAATCTCTAAATCTGTGGATTTGAGGCTTGTGCCACTTCTAGTTAGGTTAGGGTTTATATATCTTGCTATGTTTTTCAAAGACCTCACTATTTGTTTAACTAATTTGATGCATTGTGTGTCCATTTCATTAGTTTCTTCCCTTTATTTGTTATTATTTATTTATTATATGTACTGTTTCTTGCCATCTGCTATGCTTGGTTAAGGTGCATATAAGGTGCTTAGGTTTAACTTGGTTCTATCCTAGAGGTTTCGATAGTTGTATTTTCATTTGATTTTAGGATTTTAATTTTTTTCTTCTTTATTTCTTCACTGTCTTACTATTTATCAAAAGTACACTGTCTAGTTTCCAGTTAGTATGTATTTTCTGATGTTATTCTTGCTATTGTTTCTAGGGAATTGTTAACCATCATGATGTTAAATTACACTACACGAGTGTCACCCAGAAAGGCTCATTATAAGACACTGTCCCAGCATATCTTCAAAGAGACCATTTCACCCACTGCTCTATGCCACTAGTAGAGTGTGTGTTTCCAACCTTTTGGGCAGAATATCCAATAAATATCTGTTAAATCTGTGGCACCATTTAGTTGTATATTTCTTTGAAAATTTTTAGTTTTCAAGACTTATCTAGATTTGAGTAGAGTACTGAATTTTTCTACATTATTGTTCAGTATCTATGTAGTCTTTTGTGCTTTTTGGCACTTATTTTATGAAGCTGAGCTTTCCCTGGGCTAGCACATGAATGTTTAAACTAGCTTTTCCTCTGATGAGTTGTCTTCTCTATTAATATGCTGTGCCCCTTAACCTCTTCTGATTAGTTGTTAAGCTTATGGTTTATGAGTCACTATGCCATTTTATTTACTGCTTTCATTTACTTGTCAGATTTATATTGCAATCTTTGATTTTCAGTTTGGAGATTTTTTTTTTAATTTGTTGGAGATAGCCTATAGTTGGATCTTGCAATTAAACCCATTCTATGTCCTTTCATTGGCGACTTAAGGCCATTTGCATTCAAGTTTACATTGAGAGGGGTTTGCTATTGTTGTTGGTTGTTCCAGCTGGTACAATTGTTGGGAGCTGTATCTTCCTTTCCTGGTAATGTCTGATGTTTCCTGTTATGCTGTATTGAAATTGCTGATTCCTTCCTTGTTCTCTTCTCTTCATTTTTTCCTCTTATGAAATGTATTTTCCCCACAATCCTCATGGAAGAAACCATTATTCTTTTTCTGCTGTGTGTAGTATCCCTTTCAGAATTTGCATCCTCTCTGACTTGCTCATCGTGAATTGCCTTAAATTTTATGCCTTGCAATATTCTTGTTTCCTATCGGTTTTAACAGATCACTCTGCTGTTCATATCCATTTGGGTTCCCTTTCATGACCTGAGTTAGGAAGGTTACTGGTGATTTAACCGATAAAACAGCAAGTGCAAAAGTTTACACACTAAAATAATTAAAATGATATGCATGCAATAAAAACTAAAAATTAAAAATTAAAGACTAAAACAATACAAAGAAAAATGAAGAAGAAACAAAATAGGAAGTTTTATGTTTTGAGCCAATGCTTTTTCCTGATTGAATTTATTTTTAGTTAATTACTTTTCACATGTGTAGGTGTTTTGTCAGCATGTATGTCTGTACATCACATGCACGCAGTGCCCAGTGTGGCCTGAAGAGGGCACCAATTTTCTTAAGATGGGAGTTACAGATCGTATCATATAGGTGCTGGGAACCGAAACTTCAGTTCTCTCTAAGAGCAGTCAATGTTGTTAACCACAGAGTCATCTCTGCACCCTTCAATTTTATTTTTAAAAGCAAATTGTGCTGCAAGATAACATGGCAGCTCTGAGTCCTAAAAGTCACAAAATAAGGTTTTAAGCTGGAGCCAAACTCCAAACTCGTATGACTTCATGAAATGCTGAGTATGTTTAGTATTAATCTCTTCTACATCAAACTGACACATGATAAAAGGCCTTTCCTCTCAGAGCTGCTGTCTAATTCCTACATTGCTCACTTTCATACCACATTAACCTAGTGTGGTGGCATATACCTATAATCCCAACAATTGAGAGGTAAAGTCAGGAAGATCAGGAGTTCAAAAACCTACTTAGCTACATAGTGAGTTTGAGGTTAGCTTGGCATGTGTGTGTGTGTGTGTGTGTGTGTGTGTGTGTGTGTGTGTGTGTGTGTGTGTGAGAGAGAGAGAGAGAGAGAGAGAGACAGAGAGAGAGAGACAGAGAGAGAGAGAGAGACAGAGAGAGAGAGACAGAGGGAGAGACAGAGAAAGAGAGAGACAGAGAGAGAGAGACAGAGAAAGAGAGAGAGAGAGAGAGGAAAAGGAGAATAAAGAGGAGGAATACAGAGGGAGGGAGAGGGGGAGAGAAGGTTTGGAGGAAGGGAGGGGAGTTTAAGGAAGGAGAAAAGAAGAGGAAGAGGAGGTGTAGGAACGAATAAGGAGGAAGAGGAGCAGGAGGAAGGATTATTAGTGGACAAAGTCAGACAAGAGAATCAAGAACTAAGTTCCTGGTGACCCATCCTAAATGAATAACTTCCCTGTTTGGGTCACAGTGAATGTTGAAGGAATGGCTGAGATTGTTTCTGTTGTAGAAATCATGGTCTTTCTGAAATAATTTGTTAATGTTGGAAATGAAATCTAGATAATATCCCCATGCTTGAGAATCCCTTCATCTATATGTAAATCTGGATCCCAGCCTCCAGCTATTTGGACTTAATTCCTATTAACTGGAGCCTGGGAGTCTTTGTTTTTCTATTAAGCCTCCCAAGTATGTCTGATACAAGTAGTCCACGGACAGTATTTTAAAAAATACTGCCAAGACCCAGATGTTTCCAAAGAAAGCAAGCAAAAAACTTATAAACTTGGGTTATGTTCAAACTAGAGATAACTGGTAGGAAGAATAAAGCATGCCTACAGAGTCACAGAGTGGAGAAGGCAAGTGGTGAAGATCTGAAAAGGTGTAGAACAGCTTAAAATATGAGGCAGTGAAATCCTGGGTTATAACACTGAGGATCTTTTTTATCTTCTAAGTTTTATTTGTCAGAGAAAACCACATGTCAATCTGCTTCTATATAACTTCAATAGTCTTCTTTTTATATGAACTACAAGATAACAAGAAAACTCAATAATATAAGTTGAATTTTTCTGAGAGTAATTTCAGTTTGAATGGTTAGTGTCAATAGGTAAAATGACCTTGAAAATAAGTCAGCTACACTCACCCAATAAGCCTTGTTTTTGCCAAAATAATAGAAGTAGAACATTTACCCAAGAAACAATAGATGTGGGTAGCATTCAAGCTTAGTTGGCTTCTGGGTGCCTCTATAACCATTGCTAGGGTGTGTTATTCTTATTGTCACAAAGATTTTAGGCCACTTCCTAACCTTGACACCTCTGCCCAGTTGTTCAAGATCTTGGCAGCCAGTTCTTCACAGAAGATCTCTCATTTGCTACCTCTGCAAAACTTCCTCATTAATGAATATTAATTATAGAAATTTGGGAGCTATAAAATGATCATCCCTTATGTTCTTTCTACCAAGAACAACCCAACTCATTTTTATGTAACATGCCTTACAAAAGGCTTTGGTTATTCTGGGGCATGCATCTTGTTTTCTTTATATAAGTTTGTTAGTACAGTGTTGGCATTCGGTTGTGTTGAATGGACAGTCTATAATCTACTTAAGAAGTCCATGGCTGAAATTCAGAAAGGGACCAATAACTGGAAAAAATATGTAAAAGTACATCTAGCAGTTAAACTACAAATCAATCTCATATGTAAGAAATGAGATATCAATGAAGGGTACAACAAAAATCAAATGGGAAGTGTAGAGAAGTGATGAGAAAACTGTCCACAAATTATGGAGGGGTTTGAGAAATACCATAAGAGATGATTTTTCTGAAAGGTATGAAGAAGGAGGCAAGATGGAGAAGGAAGCTCAGAGTGGCCAAAGCCCAAAGGCACTGAAATCATGGGAGACAGGTCACCTTGAGAGGGTTTAAGAGAATAAACTAGGAGAATAATTATTGAAAATATTGCTCTTCTTGGTCTTTCCAATATTTCCCATTGAATGAAAATAGACAGCATAGGCCAAGAAACGTGAGTTAATGCAATCCATAAAAACCAGCACCCTGGGCTCAGAGCATGGTAGAGTAGAATAAATGTTCAATATTTTTACCTGACAATCTCCTTGATAATTTAACAATGTTTTCATTGCACTCACACAAATGGAGGGGAAACTGGTGTATTTTTCAAAGATGATACCAGCACATTTTTGTGGTTTATTTCTCATTAATTAATATCCTTAACATGTGAGTGCCTGTGAATTTATAAATACCGAGTATGTGCAGAAGTCTACTGAGGCCTATGAGGACATCATATGCCCTTGAACTGGAGTTACAGACAGTTGTGAGATTCCATGCGAGTGCTGGGAACTGGACCCTGGCCCTACACAAGAGCAGTAAATTTTCCTAACTGCTTATCTATCTCTTTATCCCACACTGTAAATTTATTTTTAAATAAGAACATCAAATACAAAATTTTTGACTTTACAAGATAATTTTCTAAATAAATAGAGTAAACTTTAATATTTTATTTAAAATAAATAGACAGGTAAGAGATGAAAAATTTAAATGGAAACTAAATAGTTTATATAATAAAGAAAAATGCTTAAAATGCATACAATTTTGTTATGGAGTCTTCATTTTTTTCTAAGATTTTTAAAAAATAAAAGTAGAAAACAAAAATGAAAATTGTTTATAATCACCTTGCCACCAGCATTCTCTCACTTACTGTCTGCTGTAATACTTAAGTTATATACTTCATCATCTCCTGTTTCTATGGGCCTCCAGTTCTGGTATGTATAGAGAATTGTAATACATGTGGATAGGTTTTAAGAATGCACAGGAGGTTTATAAGGGCATAAGTCAAATAAGTAATATGTACTTCAATATATACTAAACTGTCAGATGTAGTAAGTTAGAAGGAACATACTAGAAGAATATACTTTTTGGTCCATAACTCTAACTATAGCTTTCTTCCATGAATAGATGATAAAGAATTTGACCCTTCTTATACAACAATACCCTTTCCACATTACAGTGCCACATTATTACTGATCTAAGGCATATAGTTTCAATATTACACCCTAAACCTTCCTCTCACATCAAGCACAACTCTTCTCCCTCCCAGCTCCATTAAAAACTCCTCAATGCATCAGTTACTCATCAGCAGATACCTGGTAATAAAAACACAAACATCCAATTATTTTGGAGATGTTGATTATAGGGGAAAATAGAGGGCACTGGAAGAAGTTGGAAGAGCTATCTGACTACATGTCCATACAGCCATTATGGAAAGGAGAAAAAAATGATAAGATGTCAGCAAGACCTATGGGACATTCTTGAGTCAAAGACAAGTAAATAACAAAAATAAGCTTGCTGTAGCATCTTCAATCACTGCCTGACAGCGGCCTGTGGGACACCGGGCTTCAGCACAAAAACAGCAGTGGGTTCAAAGAGCACCAGCTGCAGTTGTCTACACCCACCACGGATGCACTGTTTAAAGTTTATAGTACTATGAAATATTCTGTTACTAATATTCTTCGATACATCTTTTAACAAGACATATGTAAAAATTTGCAACTATTTATAAAAGGAATTTTGATGTTCCTGGGCCATAACTTCCATGCCTTTTCTATTTTGCTAAACCTTTTAATTACATTCTTTTAAAAAACTGTAATAATTTAAGCTCACAATAACATCCCATGCTGTGCCGATGCTTTCCACTTAAAAATATTTAGCAGTCCTGATGAGTAATGGAATTATTTTATATTTTTAGATTTAATTTGCATTTTACTTACATTGAACAACTTTATTTTAGTTAATGTAGTTTTGACCTAGTGAAAATGACCATTGCACATTTTGAGTTGATGACATCCTACATCACTAAAGTCAACTAGAACAGGAAAGGGGGAGGTGGTGATAGGGGATCTGATTTCAGGGTTTGAGAGGCTGTGCAGTCTGTAAGCCACTCATGCTCTTAGATCGCGTTAGCAAGCCGCTGTGACAAGACACACATCATCTCCTCCTTTGAGAGCAATTTGACTGTGGCTACAGTAGCAATACAAGTGCATCAGTGCCTGGAGCAGCCATACTCTCCTGCCCGACGAACAAACCTGCCTGCTTTCTTGTTCTTCCGTCTATTCATACTGAGGACAGGTTCTTGCCCCATCAAAGGTTAATCCCTCAGTCCTGCACCTGCACTCCATCTTCCCTCCCATTTGGTCAAATCAAGGACTTCCATAAACTTCCCCTTCCCGTGTTTCATCAAGTTTCTTTTCTGACTTAGTTCCAAAAGCCTTTTGTGCTCTGTTTTCTTTGCTTTGAGAACAAAAAGTATAGAAATAGGAAGCTTTACTTTCTAAGCTACACAATTCTCCCACCTGCTGTTCATACCTCGTTCTTAAACAGTCATAGAACAGCATCTCTGGGCTGAACTCATTTTCTCCACTCTCACAAAAACACCCAGGTCCACCAGACTGTTCTGTGCCCACTATTTTTATTGCAACAATGTCTGACATATAGAAAAATCCAACATGTGTTTTCCTTCCCTGACTTCTCAGCTGTCAGCAACACAGTTGGTTCCAGCCCCTTCTATGAAATCTTGCCCCTCAGCTGTTCCCTGTTTATTGTCACACTCACCATTCTTTCTCCATTTTACTGTCTACTTCTTTTCCTGGTCTCTAAGTACTAAAATTCTCTGAGGAGTGAACTTAGGCCATTTTTACATTCACTATCTGAATCCTTTATCCAAGCATTCCCCAGTCTTAAATAGTTGTGTGCTTACCATACTAAAATTATATCTCTAAAATTTCTTTTCTGCATTTGAAAATCTCTTTCTTAAAATCCCCAGTGACTTGCTAGCTTATCACATGGCCGTTCTGTGGTCTGTTCTTCATATATGTGTAAATGGCTCATTTATCCATGTAAACGCCCATCTTTAGTAAGGCATCAGAGCCTATGAGGAATAATGTTCTTCTACTGAGAAACCATGTATTTCACTTGGAATGACTGCAGTGAACAATTAACTGGGCTATTCATTTTATCCTTTGTCTTTCTACACTTACTCATTTTCCGCAGGACATTTTGTCTTTTAAAAACACCCAAAGCTCTTTGTTTTATAGTTCTTCTACGTGAAACAGTCTTTCTTTGCACATGATTACTTCCTGCTTAAGATTTAGCTTATGTCACCAACAAAGGGAAGGCTGCTGTACAGACACTTTCTAAGGAGCTTCCTCGGGCTGTTCTCTAGGAAAACGCCTCACTGGATGACTAATAAGAAATATCATAAACTATAATGATTCTGTTTACATAGTGTTTAAATTGCATTTTGTCTTTGCTAGTAGGCCGTAAGTGAGATTCCTCCCAGTAGGAGTGTTTAGTAGAAGAATGCCTAATTCTGTTCTAAGGCCTCTGGGAGATGACAGGGCAAAAACATACCTCAACACTGAGAGATGTAGACCATAAAATTTGCTCCTACAGCCAGGCACACACTTGTAGCACTAACTAGACTCCACAGGTTTAAAAAAAAAAAAGAGACCATGAAGCTGGGAGGAAAAAGTTGTAGTGGGGGTTGGAGAGGAGGGGACGGTGGTGGAGTTGATTAAATCATATTATATGCATGTATGGAAATTTCAAAGAATAGAAATTGGCATCCTGAGAAACACAGCGAGACAGAATAAGGGTGAGAGTGAATCCAAGAGATGGACACTAACCACAGTGTAGGTTGAAGACAGAAGAAAGGTGAATTTACTGGTAAATCTAGAGGAAGTGTACAATGCATTAAATAAGAGACAGAAATGCAGAGAAATAAACATATTCTCTAAGTAACAGCCCTCAATACACCACTCAAAGATTTTTTAAAGCTACCTAAGAGATGAGAGCAGTGGACAATCTGGGACTGGATAATGCAAACAACAAAGAGAGGCTCCTAACCCCGGGCCCCTAAGTGCACAATGAAACTGCAAACCCAGAGCCATCAATTTTAGTGGTATTTTTAAATGTTTAGAAAATCCATGCTACTGTTAAAAATAAAATCAGAAAGTGCAAGAATTCTCTAAAATAGAGTCTCAAATTCTATAAGAAATGTTAATAAAACTAGGAAAATGAAAAAAGAATAGCATTATTTCACAAGAAAGTAAATTAAAGTGATTTTATTTTTGAAATTTGCAGCTCCAAAAAAGAGTGAGATGTTTCTAATAAAAAACAAAGAACAAAGAATATTACAGGGACATAGGAAAAGAGTTTCTTACCCAGAGTCTGGCTGAAGTTTTTTAGCATCTGAGACCCAAGAATTTCTCCACAAGCTTAGTAACATGGTTCAGTTTGCAAAATACCTGCCTTGGAAGCCTGGAAAGCCAAGAACTCAGTCCCAAGAACCCACAGTACAAAGACAGAACTGACCCCCAAAAGTTTTCCTCTGTTCTTCATATGTATGCTATGGAATACGCCTTCACTCTCATACATTCCTAAAACACACACACACACACACACACACACACACACACACACACACACACACACACATACACACACACACAAACACACATACACACACACACATCATCATCATCCTAATAATGATAACATAAATAGTGATTATGATGATAAAAGATTTTAAATGAATTTTCACATTGTGCATGCATAAGCACACATAATTTTTTCTTTCAATCATACATATTTCCAAGCCTAACTATTGATCATCATCTTAAAATATCAATGTTTCTTTGATTTACGATATCTGGAATCCCTGACTAATGCTTTCCTGGTTTGTCAACCTTTCAGTCTGTGATAGCAGAATTCTCCTTAAAATCTATTAGCCATTTATACGTAGAAGAAAAATGTAGTGAAGTGTGAGTAATGCTGCCTTAAAGGCAGAAAGATGAAGCAACAAAGTAGAATTCATTCAGTCCAGACTGGAAGCCATATGCACAATACTTCTTAATAATAATTAACATTAATATAAGATGCACTTTATTTCTTCCATTGTGAAGATTAAATATAATCTCTACAGTGACTGGTTTGGGATATGCTGTTACTGGAAGGAAAATGCATATAGAAACATAAACAGAGAGGAACAGAACAATGTAGTAACTTCTTACATGCCTAATTAGATGTCAGTGATGGATGTACAATGCCCCTAGAGTTCCATTTGTTCCGCCTACATCCTTTTCTGTTTTGTAGGATAACTATTATCTGGATTACAGTTTTCCCCCTCTCTGCTGCTCCTACTTACTTTCCATCTCCCTTCCCATCTGGATCTATCTCCTTTCTGTTTCTTACTAGAAAATAGTCAGCCAAATGTGGTGCATTCCATTAATCCCAGGACTAGGGAGGCAGAGACATGTGGATCTTTGTGAGTCTTGATTAAAAACCACTAAAAACCAACAACAACAACAAAAATAAATCTTCTAAGGGATAGCGAGAAAATAAAATATAACTTAAGACAAAAATTAGCACACTGGAACAGGACAAAACAAACAAATGAAAGGAAAAGAGCCCAGAGAAAGGCACAAGAAAAATAGAGATGCAGAAACCTACTTATTCACATACTCAGGATTCCATAAAAACACTAAACTGGGAGCCACAGTAATGGAGCAAAGAGGATGTGTATGGTAAAAAGAGAGAAAACATATAATACAATAAAAGAAAAATTAAGAATAAGACTAAAAGCAAGCAAACAAAAAGAAAACACCCTGTCATGACATTATGAGACAAGACCCTTCAAAGATGCTATTGAGTTTATTTTCTGTTGGCATTTACTGCTGGCCAAGCAGCCTACCCTTAAAAGTAGTATATTCCCTTGCTAACAGTCATTTGGAGAAAACAAAATTTTCATTTGCAAGTGGTATCAGTAGGAGATTGCTTCTAGGTTAGAGATGGGGGCAAGTGTCCACACCTCCTTCAGCTCTAAGACATGTCTGGTGCTCATCCATGTGGGCCCTGCACATGCTACCTCAGTCTTTAAGCTTGTATATGCAAAGATCATGTTTATTTAGAGGCCCTTGTTTTCCTGGTGGTCTCCATCCCCTCTCTCTCTGATACTCTTTCCACCTCATCTTCTGCAGGGTTCTTTGAGCCTTCAGGGGGAGGGATTTAATGGTGACAGCCCATTTGATGGAGAGGGTATGGCTGAGTGTTCCAGGTGCCTCACTGTCTGCACAATGTCTGGCTGCAGGTCTCTATTTATTCCCATCTGCTGCAGGAGGAAGCATCTCTGGTGATGGCTGAGCAAGGCACTGATCTGTTCCCCTGGCTGGAATGCAGCCCTATGGTATTTAGGAGAGTTGTTTGACCATGAGACTGAAAGAAATAGTTAAAGGCTACTCCAGTAGGAGGGGGAAAACCTAACACAAGGGAAATCTGGGATTCAAATAAGACTCAAGACTGTATTTAATAGCAAATTGTTAAATGCAACATAGGTTTTATTGAGGGGAAAAAATCTCACAAAACAGGAAGTATCAGAGGATTCATGGGACCTGATCTCTGATATCCATGGGAAGTAACAGGGAAAAGCACACAGTTCATTCCTCCTCTAGCATGTGTGTGACGAGGTGGGGTCATTGAGATCTCTATGTAACCATGGTGGCTTCCTCCTTCAAAAACCAATCCTATTGGAAAGCTAGCTTCTTCTAATTGGCTGAATCAAGCCTTGCCGGAATACCAGTGTCCATAGAGCCATCTGGATGGCCCTCATTGCCTAGTAGAGAAGGACTCTCAAGAAGTTGAGAGTAATCAACTATTTTCAAGTGCTGCTTGTAAGCATTGTCATCTACTTTGCAACATCTAACCATCAAATAATAAAAGTAATAGTACAAATTTGGGTGGGTAAGGAAGGGAGTAAATCTGGGAAGAGTTTAGTCTAGGGGTAAATATGTTCAAAACTCATATGAAATGCTCAAAGAACTAGTGGAAAATCTTGATCATTAGCAAAAGAGGAGACAAGGACAGAGAATTGATAACAGGATTTATCAATTTGGCTGTCACAAAGTTTCAGTGGATTTCTGGGGGAAAAAACCTGAGCAGAATGCCATCATGACCACTTGGAGAAGAAGAACTGGAAATAATGAGTGTAGGAGACCTTTTGTAGCTAAGAGAAGGGGGTGGGGTGGGTAACATGCCCTACAAGGAAAAGCAAGACCAAGTATAGCTTTTCTTCTTAAAGCAGAGGTTCTCAACTTTTCTGATTCTATGATCCTATTGTGATGACTCCCAACAATAAAATTATTTAATTGCTACTTCGCAACTGTAATTTTGCTACTTTTTAAAATCATAATGTAAATATCTGATATGAGATTCCCCCAAAGGGGTCACAATCCCCAAGTTAAGAACCTCTGTCTTAAAACAAAAGCAAGTGCAGTACTATTTCCATCTCCTTCCAGAGACAATTCAAAAGAAGCGAAAATGAATTAGCAGATGGCGAGGAAAACAGCAAGGCCCTGACTGACATAGGCTTGTGCACAAGAGTCTTCCTTTCATAGCAAAGGAAACGTAAACTACAGGAATGGGCATACCGGTGTATTACATGCAGACGGCCGCTGCCCGGTGTGGTGGGCATGCTGGCTGGAGTGCATGGTGGGTCTTCAGGAATCCTCGAGTCCTTCAATTTTCTCAGTGATATCAACTGACAGAGAGGATGGACAAGCCATGTTGGATGCTTGAGGGAGATAGAAACACTAAATCAATAAAACTTACATGATCTTGTATATAATCAGTTATTTACTCTCTGCGGACTCAGATTGGGATAGTCAGAAAATAGGTAGTTGAAATCTGAAGCATTATTCATCCAGAAAATAATTTAGGTAAAATTCATCTGGGGGAAAACTATGAACGTGTCTGAGCATATGGCTCTTATGGCACAAATCCTGAGCTATCTTTTATGACTTAACAGAGAAAAGTTGAGTTTCAACATGTTTGTTTTTCATTGCAACACTTCAGCTGAGCTACTGGGAGCCATAGGCCAATTCCCTTTTAGACTCTCTGCATTTTACTTTAGTTATTATTTAACAGGAGCCATATCAGCTAAGGAGGCACATCCAGGGGAAGGGTCAGTTTGTGAGTTTCTGTCAAGATAGAAGTGAGATTCCTCCGTACCTTGTTTTCCTGTCCCCCTCTGCCTTAACTCTTTACTGCAACTAGTGAAACAAAAATCCAGTCTTTTCTGCTTCATGTTGCTGACACTGAGTCAGGAGGCCACGGCCATTATGAGAAATTTAGTTGGTGAGTTAAAAAAAAAATCTAGGTACTACCCCTCATAGGGGAAAAGGGAATTTGTATTTTTAAGTCTGTTTTAATGCAGCCATAAAAATCAGTACTTCCTCTATGCCTAAAGAACATGGAGTCATTCCTGTCTCACGTGTTCCTGTGAAAGCTAAAGGGAAAGAGACTTACAGAGCATCTCACTTTGAGCATTTAATGTTTTCACAACAATGCTAATTTTAAAATAAGTACTAAGGACTCAGTTGTCACTAGGAGATCTTGGGGAGAAACTTTTAACTTGGACTTGAACTAGGACATTATATATATATGAATGATAGCTGGGGTGGGAAGAAAATTATATGTATAAATCAAACTCCATGTTTGTCCTTAGGACTCTTGAAGATTTGGTTTGTTAAATATTGATTTCACACACAGTGCTCTTATAGTTTGTCCAATAGTAACAAGCAGAGTATGTGGGGGCTCTTCTGCAGTAATCTGATATATCTGCAAAATACTCCCAAACTCTTGTAAGACTTCCTGCAGCTTACCCTTATGGAGACATGTAAACAAAACTGAATAGCAAAGAACACACTGTGGTTCAGTGCCTGTGGGCCCATATCTGCCCACATGGCATCAGTTTGTTAGTGTAACCATAAACCTGAATGCATTTTACAGAGAAATTGCATGTTTTCAAGAAAGAAAATTTGAGATGCCAGATCTTCAAAGAAGAACTGATAAGAACGTGATAACATGCCATGCCACACATAAGAGACTTGTGGTCCTTTTGGATCATTCACTCATTTAAAAAAAAAAAGATTTATTTATTTATCATGTATACAGTGTCATCTGCATGTAATGCCTGCAGGCCAGCAGAGGGCACCAGATCTCATTATAGATGGTTGTGAGCCACCATGTGGTTTCTGGAATTGAACTCAGGACCTTTGGAAGAATAGCCAGTGCTCTTAACCTCTGAGCCATCTCTCCAGCTCCATTCACTCATGTTTTTAAAATAGGTTTAAAGGAGTCACTGGAGATTTGAATAGTATTTAACTCTGATGCTTTAATTGGTCAACATTATCAAACTAGGAAGCTTAGGGAGGGTGCCTGTAAATTAAGACAGAGATTTATCAGTATTTTAGGTATTAAAGTTTGTAATGAGAATCCCTAATTAAAGTTTTGTTGTAGTTACAGAGATTATTGAATGGTTGAGTGAGTTCAGTCATATGTGTGTGTGTGTGTGTGTGTGTGTGTGTGTGTGTGTGTGTGTACTCTATAGTGATTCATTAATTTTTTATGATGATTTCTAGACTCATTCCTGACATTATTCACTCCCACCCCTTCATCGAGGCTACAAAGCAATGTTTTTCTTTTCTTGTCATGTCTACTCTATTTTACTTTAGAGAAAGGAATAAAAATTAAAGTTTCAGGAGATTTGGCACACTGAGCCAGCAGAGGCAGACACTCTCACCCTAAATTACAGGCAATACATTTTTAGGAAATGCACTGTTACAGGGTATTATGCAGATTAGCTGCAGAGTAAAGGAATATTGTGACAAGAAGGAACTCTTGAAAAGGTATAAAGATAAAGGCTAGGCCATCCGTGCATGCTTGTTCAATGAACAAAGACATTCTCCCAATAGAAGTATTTATGGAGTTGCTAGTGTTACTTTCATGCGCTGTGTGGCTGGCCTCTATCTTTTGGTATGTGGGGTATTTGAGAAAGATATATGTGTTTATTAAAGCATAAGCTAGGAGTAAGACCAGTTCACATTAAAATCCCTGCTTTGCTGATAACTCCTCAATGTTGAACAAGTTACACAACCTTTCTAAAGCTGGCTTCTTTATCTTAGGGAAAAGATAAGAGCATAGAGCAGAATTATGCCTCACATTATGAGAAAAAAATACAGTGATTCACAGCACATAGAAACGCATAATAAAATTTCAAAGAAATGTGCAGGTCTTTGCTAGAATTCCTGGTGATGTTGAAATATGAAGTAAATGTATTCTGCCTTAAATAACAAAATTCTAAATATCTGCCTAAATAACAAAAATGTTAATGGTATGGAATTAAAAAAATTCTTCAGATTTTATCTTTGATTCTCATTAACTGCACAAAGGTTAATGGTGAGCCCAGGAAATAATGCACCCGAAGTGCCTATGTAAAAGCAAGATACATTGGGGTTTAGGAGGGCTTTTTTGTTTGGGTTTGGGGGGTGTTTGTTTGAGGCAAGGTTTCTTTGTGTAATAGCCCTGGATGCCCTGGACTCACTTTGTGCTTACTCATCATATTTATTTATCCATTTCTCTGTTAAGAGACGCTTCAGTTGATCCTGTAACATAGAGCATAAACATCAGAAGATGAGTTACAAGTAACCAATAATCATATAAAGAAAAGCTCAACATCACTAGCCATATGAAAAACATAAATTAAAACTGCATTGTACTTCTTTTTCATCCCTGTCAGAATGGCAGTCATTAAGAAAACAGGAAACACTGAAAGAATGTGCTCAGCGGGAAACCTTTGCACATTGCTGCTGGAATACAAACTAGTCTAGCCACTGTGGGACTCAAGACGGAGGAGGTTCGTCAAGAACTAAAACAAGATTTTTCACATGACTCAGTTCTACCAGTCCTCAGTATTTATCCAAAAAGCTTAAAATAATTTCATCCACAACATTCTACAAACACACATTATAACATGTGAAATGAACTATTCCTTCATTTATAATTTGTCGTAAGTATTTATGTATTAGATAAGATGTGATACATGATACACAGCAATCACTTTATTTCTGTTGATTGATATTTTCCAAAACAAACATGGTGTCAGAGTTTTCAATCTATCCACATCTTTATCTTTTTAAAATTTGTATTATTTATATGCTTAATGTTTCTGTATCCCATATTTTTCCTAAAGAGGATTTCAGGCGGCTTCTAGAAATATGCATATAAGCCAAAGGATAAGTAAGCAAAACAGATGAAGAAATGAGATTAAAAAAAAAAAAAAAACCAGAACATAAAACTAAAATAATGGGCAGCATTAGTTAGCTCTTGAAATACATGTCACATAAGTTGGGTGTGATGGTACACATCTTCAATTCCAGTGCTCAGAAGGAGGAGTCAGGGAGTTCAGATTCGTTACAGCTACATAGTGAGGTTGTAACCAGCATTGGGCTAGACGAGATTCATTCTCTCTAATTCTCTCTCTCTCTCTCTCTCTCTCTCTCTCTCTCTCTCTCTCTCTCTCTCTCTCTCTCTCCCTCTCCTTCCTGCCCACTCCCCCTCCTTCTCTCCCCCTCTTTCCCTCCTTTTCTTCTCTGCCTCCTTCCTCCTCCTGCCCTCCCTCTTCCTCTTCTTTCCCTCTCTCTTCACAGAGCCACACATCTGTAATCCCAGCACTCCTATGGGGAGATGAGAGACAGAGACAGGGAGTCCCCAGAAGTTCTTGGGCCAGCTATCCTGGTATATGCACCAAAGAACAACTGTCTCATGTAAGGGGTAAGATACGAGCGTGTACCACAGTTGTCGCCTGGCATCCATATGTAAGTCATGGTAAGTGCATACTCACACTCTTACACATGAACAGACAATACACATACATGGGTCCACAACATGATAAAGAAAGGGAGAAAGGATGAGAGAGTGGAGGGAGGGTAGGGATGTAGCTCATGGTAGAGTATTGCACAAGGCTCTGAGTTCAGTCTCCAGTGCTAACATATGTTCACTGCCATAGAGACTTCTGGCCGAACATTGGCATAATTTTAACTTTAATAATATCCTACACTTGAAGATTTGGTATCTGGACATTTATTTGTATTTATAGTTCCTGCAAAATTTGTAGTGTTTGTGAAATTATGAGACTCAAGTTTTGAGCAAATCGTACCCAGATAAGCAGAAGCCCAAATGAACACAAGATCTGGATAACGTTATGTCGCTTGCAGGGAAAGGAATGCAACTGGAGATAGTATTAAGGAATTGAGCCAGTCTCAGCATGGCAATATGTTACATCTTTTCTCTTAGTTGTGATTTCTAGACTTTATGTGACCACATATAAGAAAAATGTCATGAAAGCATAAGTAAAAATGTCTGGGAACAAAAGACTTGCAATAACAGGAGAGAAGTTAAGAAAGGGGAGAGTCAGGAGGTATGGAGAAGCACTCAAAGCACACTATATATACTTGTATAAAAATATATTTACATAACCCAATACCATATACAATAACTGTTTACCAATGGAGGCTAATTGCCTTTTAAATGAAGTTCGATTCTTTCTAACAAATGTTTCCTAAGCTTATTAAGTCTATGAGAATTTCACACAATTATTTTGATCATATTAATTTCCCCACTCTTCCCCCAGTGACGCCTCCCAAATCAGTCCCCAATCTTCCCCCTAACTCCTCCAAGATCTACACCCTAACCCCACCCACAACTCCCTGCCTTTTAAAAATAACCCATCATGTTCAATTTTTGCCATCTATATACTTGGAAGGGTGAAGACATCTACTAGAAAATGGCCAACTATCAGGGGGGCATAACCCTTGAGGAAAACTGGCATTGACCTTCCTACCCCAGCAGCCACCAACTGTCAGTAGCTCTTCAGCTGGGGATGGAGCCTAATTAGCTCCCTCCAATAGGATATTGCCTGGATTCACTTGTGTGTGTGTCTTGTGTAGGCAACCACCACTGCTGTGAGTTCATGAGTGCTGTGGTCCTGTCATATACAGACAACATTTATTCACTCTAGTTCTCTCATGCCTCAACCACTGACCCTTACCATCTTTCTGCCTCTTTGTACAAGATGGTTCTCAGCCAGGGAGGTTTTTACAAAGTTCTTAATGTTCATTTCCTCAACTTAAAACCTCATGAAACTTTTTTGCTAGGTGCTCTTAGATAAATACCCTACCTTTTAACTTTGTCTCCACTAAAGAAATACACATGGGTCCAGACAAAATCAGACAATAAGTATTTCCCTCGCTCCCCTGCCAGAGATGAGCTGTTTGGTTCCCACGCCCCCCCACCCCTGCCACACACCATATCCTTATTCCAGGAACAAGAAATACTTGAATGAATGGGCTGTGCCCATGCACAAGTGTGCTTCCTTTTTCCCTAGGCCGTACTCTGGGTGCCTTAGGCTAGACTTACAGTTTAGATATCCTGGAGTCTCAGGATTGGAGAGACTTCCTTAAGGCATATAAGCTGAGGTCCAAGTGCATGTACAGGAGCTCTTCACTGTTTGTGCATGGAAACAGTGAATTTGGGCACAGAGCATCAAACCAACCAGCAGAAGACTTCGTAACCACTTTCCTGTGTAGAACTCCCTAATAGCTGATATATCTGAATCCAAACCTGTACTTCTATGTCATTATGAGAGAAAGAGTGGTGTTGCATGGCTAATTCTCTGCCTCCTTGGTATGGTCACTCCTACCTAAGACTTTTTATCACACAGAATTAACAGCAGTTCATCCTCTTGCTTGGCTTTTCCAGGCTTCACTAGGCAGACACAAAGTCGACGTGCCTGTTCCTTCAGTGCTCAGACAACTCAGCGTTCTTCCTCTAGAACATCTATAATGCCTTGAAACAAGTTTAATTAGCAAGTTGAGACTGTATTTAGTCATTGGAAATAAGCCTTTATATCTGATTTCTGTGACAGGAGGCTACTACAAGAACCTTTCTCATTCCTCATCAGATATTTCTCTCATTTGCATTCTCTCGTGTTCTTATTTCCCTACATATTTTGAAAATAAAGAGGATCAAGGCAAAAGGCAAAATAATATGTGAAAAGAAGAAACCAAGGGTTGGAATGGAAAAAGAAAGAAAGGGTAGAAACCCCTGTATTCAGGAGAGACCTGTGGAGTGCAGGCTGAGTGACAGGTACCATGGTTAGACCTTCGTTCTACTGCACATTTCAGACTCCAGGACTTCCGGCATTTCCATCCTTCCCTGGCACCTGTGAAGGAGCTCCTCCTTCTTCTCTACCTTGTGGTGACACTAGGAGGACTAAATTTGGTAATAGAACCAGCAATTTCAAAAAGAGACAGAAACTGAGGCGGGGGGACAGTAGACGGAGGGAGCAGGCCAGTGATTTAAACAAGGAGTGGAGAGGCCTGCATGTGTTTGGCTTGGAGAAGAGGTAAGTGGCAGTGTGTCATGTGAAAATAATGAATTTAAATTTCTAATATTTTCCCTGTAGGCTTTTAGAGACAAAACCATGTATAAATAATAAAATGGCAGATGCTGGCTAAAGTACTTTTAATAAATAGTACAGTCACAAAGTGGAACAAGCTTCCCTGCAAACAAGTTGGTGAGTTCTCATCTATATAATCACCAGACAGAATATAGGCAATTTTCTATGGGATTTTTAAGTAGTTTTTTTTTTCATTTGAACAGATAAAGGTGGTAATATTATTCCTCATTTTAAAACATCCCTGTGGTTAAATGCTAGAAAGACCGTAAGGGGGATATCTAGTCATGAACTTCTTTTGAAATCAATCTTTTAATCTTCCCATGAGGCTGATAGATGTAGTCTGCTATCTTCCAGGTTCAGAACATTCCTGTAGGTGATTCCAAGCCCACCAGTGCGAGTCAAGGCCATGACTATGGTGTGTTCCTCTCAGGTATCATGAGCTTGGGATTGAGCTGCCTACTTTAAAAAATTCTACATTAAATGGTTTGGAGTCCTCCTCCTCCTCAGGTCCTGAAGAACTAGAAAGAGGCAGTGCTTCGCTTCCAGAGTCTGTTTGGATGACGTCGATCTCTTTCTAGTAAGACCTTCAGCTGATCGAGGGCTCCATACACATTGCATTTTTTTAATGTAATCTGCTTTACTCAAGTTTATTATTTTAAATATTAACCATACCTTTAAAAATCTCTTCACAGAAACATCTTGAAAAACATTTGACCAAATATCTGAGTACAAACTGCCAAACCAATTATCTTATTTAGAGTTTCTATTACTGTGAAGAGACACCATAACCAAGGCAACTCTTATAAAGGAAAACATTTAACTGGGGCTGGCTTACAGTTTCAGAGGTTTACTCCATTATCATCATGGCAAGAAACATGGCAGTTTGCAGGCAGTCATGGTGCTGGACAAGGAACTAAGAGTTGTACATCCTGATCTGCAGGGAGCAGATGGAGACTGGGACACACTGGCCAGACTTGAGCTTATGAGACCTCAAAGCCCTGCCTCCATAATGACAAATTTTCTCTGACAAGATCACACCTCCTAATAGTGCCACTATTAGGTCAAGCATTCACACACTTGAGTCTAGGGGGCCTTATGTATTCAAACCATCCAACTAATTTGACATCACAGAACTCAGTGTAATAATGTACAGGATCTTATGTTAGTGGCTGGTTTAAAAAAAATGTGTGTCTTGCTGTTTCTTTCTGAACCTGGCTTGAGACTGGAGTATGTTATTCATTCAACATGCTTTTTGGCACAATACTGAGCAGTTGTTACCCTATTCTTTTTTTTTTAATTTTTAATTTATAATTTATCCACATTACATCCCGGTTGTTAGCCCCTCACTCGTATCTTCCTAGCCTCACGCTCCTTCCCTCTCTCACGGTCTTCCTCTACCCTAGACCTCTGAGGTGGGTGTCAGGGGTGGGGTGGGGAGACTACTCCTCCACCAGCTGACCACAGCCTATCAGGTTTCACCCTGATAGCCTGCAGTCCTTTCCTCTGTGTTCCCACAGGGCCTCCCTGCCAAGGGGAAGTGATCAAATCACAGGCACCAGAGTCCATGATAAACAGAGGCAGTTCCTGCTCCCTCCCTCCATCTCTCCCCCCTACTATGAAGAAAGAGCTGTCCATTGGCAATTTTTGAACAGAGAGTCCAGGTTCTGCGTATGCATTGTCCTTGGTTGGTGCTTCAGTTTGTGTAGGCCCCCTTGGGTCCAGATCCAGCAGCCTTGATGGTACCCCTGTGTGACTCCTCTGGGTCCTTCCATACCACTAAACACAACAGCCTACAGGCTGGGAAAAGATTTTCACCAACCCTATGTCAGACAAAGGGCTAATATCATTCTATTCTTAACCCTCTAAGCTAATTTGGCTTCTTCTCAGCATTAATCGCAAGATACTTGCACTTTATGGATTTCCTGATCCAGTTGCTCTCTTCTGTTGTCTCCTGCACCTCTGCCTGAGGCTGAATCCCCACTTCCTCTCTCCAGCCCTATTCTCTCCCCTGATGTAATATGCTTTATTGGCAACACCGGGGAGCAGTGTTTTTACAACGTTGAGACAGGAGATTCTCAGAACAAGGATTGCAACCAGATATAGAGGACACAGAAATCAGCATTTGACTCTTTACACAGTACACAATAGCATTATACCTACAATCTTAGATAGTGACTCTCTCGCTGAGTCACTGTGAAATCAATAAGCAGCTTAGCAAGGCTACAGATGAGTCACAAAGGCCCAATCTTCCTAACCAATGCTCATCTTTTAACTACAAGTACTCCTTTGGGAGTTTGCTTTCTTTTGTTTTGATAAAAGGCATTGGTACTTTACAGAACAAGAGAATGACCAAAGTTAAATTCTAGTCCCAGAGAGCTATAGATGTAGAAAATTTATAATGAACGGCTGTGTAGGTTGGAGAGATTAAAAGCCAGACCAAGTAACCTGAATTTGAATATGTCTAGTCTGAATTCTAATTGATCCACTCTTTTGAAGGGTGAACTATATTTTTAGTCAAGATATCGACGGTGAAGATGAGAAAGGGTGTCACAGAAGGTACACTGTAATAAGGTGAAATAAATTGGTCAAGATAAGACTCAAAGACGAAGTACTATTTGAGCAAAGATAAGGAAGCACACAAACACTCAAGAGAAAGATTTTTTTATAGCTGAAGAAATAGCAAGAGCCATGTATAGGTTACCTGGTCTGTTTAAGAAATAAGAGGGAGTCCTGCAGCGAGCTGATCAGGAAGGGCAATGGGGAGAGACAGAGAGTGGAAGTGCACAGCCCAGAACCTGATGTGTCATTTTATGTGTATACTAGTTCAAATGTGGACTTGGTAGGCCAAGAGATGTCATGGCTTGGTTTTCAAAAGAATCCCATATCCGACTTAGTCCAGACTGAGTGTTGAATCAAGACTATTGGTAATGAGAGGAGGAATAATTGTTGAAACAGAGAGACAGTTGAATCTAAAAAGTATCGCAGCAATAGAGGTAAGATTCTGATGTTGGTTCCTTCATGACCTCTCCAAGAAGTAGACAGATGCTAAGTGTGGAGTACAGAGCAAAAGCAAGGTAAGGACAACCACAGAGGCTCACGACCTTGGTAACTGGGAAGAAGTAGATGCTGTCTATTGAGATGACAACTGTGACAGCTGTGATTGGAGAAGGAATTAGATGAGTTCTGACTTGAATATAATTGAGGAGGAGATGCCTATAAAAAATCTATCTAACAACGGCTTGTTGCTATCCTGGAGATCTGTGCGTGGATGTATGTTTGGAATATGAATTCAGGATACTATATATTCACCTATAGATTATATTTTCATCATATCTGACTAAATATTTTGAAACGCCTTACTACTTGACAAATGATGATCTAGATATCTTAAATACAGATACCAAGACTGTATTTATTTATGGTGTTTAAAGATAGAGGTTGCGTTTCCTATAAATTACAAATTTTGCCTTATATTAGTAATGACAAGAGTCAGTTTACAGGAATTAGACTTGTTTTTATTCTTTAAAGTTTATTTATGTATTTAATTTTGTATATGTATGATAGGCATGCGTGCACATTCAGGGGCAGGGTGCATGTGCACATGTATGCTCATGTTTGCGGAGTCAACCTCAGATGTCCTTTCTCCATCTTCCCAGTTATTTTGAGACAGAGTCTCTCTCAGAGGGGCCCAGGAGTCTCTAATGAGGTTAGACTGGCTGGCCATTGAGCTCCAGAGATCCGTCTGTCTTTTCCTCCCCAGTGTTAATTGTGTACCACAAAGTCACTGAGCTCTGTTTACTATGTTTGTATGTGCTAAGGATTCTGGTCCCAGTGTTTGCACAGTAAGTATCTTAGTAACTGAAGTGTCTCTCCATCCCTGCTTTATTTTGACTTGGAGTTGAAGAGGATCAATCCACCATACTGAGAAAGACAGGCTGCAGAAGAGCAGGGCAGCTGATCAGATGTCCACAGTCTAGAAGCAGAGAGAGAAGAATGCTAGGGCTCAGCACTCTCTCCCTCCCCCCCCCCAACTCTTCTCCCTCCCTCTCTCTCCAACTCAAGCTTTTAGCTCTTGGAATGGTGCTGCCCATTTCAGTTAACCCAATTTAGAAAGTCTCCCACAAAATGCGCAGAGGTTTGTCTCCCAGGGGATGTTATACCCTGTCAAGTTACATCACAATCTGGTTTCTTTAATATCAGCCACTGTTTACGCGTGATCGTGTTTCTATTAAAGATAGAGCAGAATCTAAGGAAACATGAAGACAGACCTCCTTTGTTTAAGAAGGACCCTGAAATCACTTTGGAGTGTGATCAGAACTTAGAAAATCTTCCCTGAGTCTGACACCTCCTAGTCTAGAGCAAGCCTCTCTGGGCTTGAAAAGAGGGGAAGTTGAAGGGGAGAGCGCACAGAGAGGATATAAAGAAATAGGTTGGTGTTGCCAGGATCCAAGCCGCATTCATGGAAGGTCACCCAGGACAGAGTGAAGGCAGCCTGTGAGGACTGCCTGGTGTCCACTCCTGCACTGCCCTTTCAGCCAGCTTGGCACGCACAGACCACCCAGCAGGAGTTTTGCCTGACCTCAGGGTTTCCTTTCTCGGGTTTCTCTGTTTGGGCAACTCTGCCTTTAAAAGCTCCAGAGTCCATAAGCACCCATACTGCTTCATCAAAGCCTGGAAACCAACGGGCTGAGGGAGAGTCTTAGGGGAAGCCTGCCTGTGAAACAGGACTGGCCCACAGCTACTAACCAGCCCACCCCCTACTCCTGATTGGCACAATGCGGATACATACCGTTTTCAGATTCGTTTCCCCTTTCTGTATTCTAGAACCATTAGGTATCTGAGACATATCTGGGCTCCTGGGAAGGACGGTAAATGAAGTTTCCAATTGTATGATTACTTTGAAAACAGAAATCCCAGAGATTTTGGTCCTGTGTTCCTAAGTCTTCGCCACCTTATTGTGGAATTGTTATTTTATTTTTTTTGCAGAGCTGGGTCTGAAAGCAAAGTGAAAAGGGATGGGGTGGGGTGGGAGAGGGAGTCCTTTTTAAAGCCGAAGCTGTAAGAAGGTTATATAGATAAGTGAGGTTACAATTAGCTGTCCGTATAAAGTAAACAGTAAAAAGATCTCATGACCAATTGCTCCTCCAGATACGAGACAGCTCAACAGCCTGGGGCTGGACTTTTGTACCTTTGCCTAGAGTACTCTATGCCTAGAGAACTGAGAGAAAATTGGTGCTTCGTGACAATACTTATGCAGCACTCTTACTTTGGGAAGTGCGTTGACAACTCCTGTCCCTGTTAATTTTTCCAACAAAATGGATTGAGGAACCAAGAGGTCCTGTCTGATGCATGAACTGTGTCTTTCCCTAGGTCACAACAAGGACAAGCCACAGGCAAGACTCTGTCCCAGCTCTCCCTGAAGACCTGTGCCCTGTACTAAGATAGCTCTCTGAAAACATGCATGCATTCTTGGTAAATTACCCACTTTGTGTCCGTTTTTTTAACTTCTCGGGTTGGGAAGGTTTGAAAATCGGAGCCAACTGAACTGGTAATGTCAGGTGGACTCTTCACACGTTCCAAGTTTTTTTTTTGTTGTTGTTGTTATTTTGTTTTGTTTTTTTCTGGTGCCCGCAGGAGGTGCACTCCTCTCTTTGAACGCATTGCCTGCTTTGAGGACTTGTAGATCTTGCCTTCTTTGGGGGAAACCTGGTCGACACAGAGGAGAGAAATCTCCCGCACTACCAATATCTTCCTCTAGGAGGAGCCCCGTCGCCCAGTTGAAAGTGACACGCACTAACTCTTAACTCCTTGCCAGAAAGCCTCCTGCCTACCCCGCAGAAAGAGTAGCGGGGGCGGCTCTAGGCCTCCCTGCCTCCTCTCCTGAGCCGGCCGCCCTCAACTCCTGCAGCCCTTCGCTTGGGCAGCTTGTATCCCCGCAGCGCGGGCCCCTGGCTGACCTGAACTCCAGCAGCCTTTTCCCAGCGCTCCCCTCCCTCTTCTCCCCTCCCCTCCCCTCCTCCCTTCCCGCTTCACCCCGCCCCCTTCCTCCTCCCACAAGCCTGACAGCCACGAGCTGCCAAGCAGGGCGCAGCCATGGGAAGAGGAGGCGGTCTAGGGAGCGGCGGCACTGGCGGAGGCGGCTGCTACAGCGGCAGTGGCGGCGACGGCTGCTGCTGAGCCCCGGCAGCCGCGGGGACCCCGGGCTAGGGTCACGCGAGCCTGAGGCCTAGGCGCCAGCGGCCCCCAAGAGGACGCAAACCGGCGGTCTGTCTCCTGAAGCGAAGCTCTGAGGTACTGGAGGGGCACTCCAGGAGCCCCAGCATTTTTTTTCCCTCCCACTTTGTGCCGGCAGACCTGGGAGTAGACCCAGGCATGCCAACTGCTTATGAAAATGGGGATCACTTTTATGCATTTGCCCAGATAATTTTCTGACAAGTTTGAGGTGGACTGTATTCCCTTCTTAAAAGTTGTTTTCTGCTCATGGGTTAGTGTAACCAGATCCGTGTCTTGGAAGAGTGTGTGTGTGTGTGTGTGTGTGTGTGTGTGTGTGTGTGTGTGTTGCTCTTGGTGCTGTGTAAAGCTGAAAGTTGATGGGGCGACAAGGAATTAGGGGTGCCAGGCAAACCCATCTCAACCTGGAGCCTGCTGCAACCAGGGTGTGAGGTGCAAAGGAGAGGTTTCCTCCTAAAACAGTTTTGTTAGTCTTAAAACTTTCGCCAGGGTGTTTGTTTGTCATTGTCAGCCTGCCAAACTGGGGCAGGGACTGTAAAGGCCGCTATCTGAAGCGGGTTCGCGGGTGGAATGACCAGAGGGACTCCGGAGGGTGGGCGGTAAGCACGCATGCGACCCCTGCAGCGCGCTGCCTCTGCGCCTCTGTGCTAGCTGCAGCTGCGTGCTGACAGCAGAGGAGTTGGAGTCAGTAGAGTCACCGCCACCAGTCTCCATGAACTGGGGTGGGTGGAAACTGTGGCAAGCCAAACTGTCCCAGCTTTGGACACACTCGTGCTTGTGAAATCAACCAGGCTCAAAGTTCCGATAGAACTGCAGAGTCTTGAGGGCTGAGCGGGTGAGTGTGGTAGGAAGTGTGTCTGGAGGGAGAGAGCTGGCTGCATGCAGTGGGTGCCTAACACGCTATCCATTTGTGGATGCGTGGAGAAATCTATTTCTAGGCAAGGACTTTATATATAGCACCAAGGAGTAGGTCTGCTGGGACCAGGCTGCAGGGTTCCATGGTCTGGCCCTGGCGTGTGTGCTGAAGGGGTGTGCAGCATGTGTGTGCTGTGTGTGTATGGGAGCGCCCTGAGAGGTGTGTTGGTCTCCGGAGCCCAGCCAAGGCATGGAGAGGGAGAAAGAAATCATAGGGAGACTGCCTGCTGTTTGTATCTCCGGGAGATCTTGGAGGGACGCTGGGGAATGCAATGGGAAGCCAGAGAGCTGGGAAGACAAAGCAGTTCCTGAAGAGGAATATATTTCCTGGACTTTAACTCACCTGCCTTGGAAGGTCCGAGACCCGCAAATGGTGCTTTCTGGAGTTGTCAGAGAAGCTGAGTGGGGGGGGGGGGGATTTGAGTGTCTAGGAGATGTGTGCATATGTGGTTACCGAAACTTAGAGCTGGGGACAGACTGGCTATGGATCTGTGTGCCTCCAGGGTGCTGCCATTTGGGTCCAGGGGATTAGTGGCTGAGACAGTGCTTACCTCTTTCTACAGAAACTGGATGTGTAGTAGCAACTGGTGCTCCAGGCCGCTTTCTCCATGGATCATACAAGGTGCCCTTTTATTCTGGAGGTGACAGCTACTGAAATATTTCCACATATTAAAATAGAATATCAGAAAACAGAGTACCAGTGTGTGTGTGTGTGTGTGTGTGTGTGTGTGTGTGTGTGTGTGTGGTGTGCTGTAGCTAAAAATTATCTTTCCTATTGACAAAAGCAAAGCTCTGTTCTGGGATTAGACGCCAAGAGGTCTCCAGTCACTCACTCATTTTCCCTCCAAATAGACTCTGGATGGGCTAGAAGGGTACATGTTAGCCAAGAGTCTCTGGGAAATTATTATTTGTAGCTTTAGAAGCCCTGTCTAATCTTCATTGCCTTCTTCCACCCATATAAACTTCTGGCTTCATAGTAGTTTAGAGAAAATAATAGATCACAGTGAGACCACAGTTTTGATCTCCTAAATACCATGGAAAGCCAGTGCTTAATGAACAAAGGTGTGACATGAAACTCTGTAAATGCAGCAACCAGTTGACGACATTACTGCATATTTTTTTTAAAGTGAGCCTAACTTTTGCCTGGCAAATATTTGTTTTAGTTGGGGTTTGCAGCTGTGTTTTTTGATTTTTCGCTTTTAAACAGTACACTACACCTCATAAACCACTTTCAAATGGACACAGCAGGCCTTGACTATGCTATCTCTGGCGCCTGTATTAGCAGATGTTTACAATGCTTGGTAACGTATGGGACTGTCATGTGGAGTGTCTTGTTAGTTCAGGACATAATGTTTATATCACAATGTAATAAATGAAGCTGCAGTTGCAGCCTGCTTCTGCCAAGTGCATGAAACACCCCAGTGTGGAAACAAATCTTGAAGTTGGTCCAAGTTGGCCAGCCTTTTTGGCTATCTGCTGGTAAGCATTGTTAATGTACAGATAAATCTGAGTGATACAGAAAGAATGTGGGACAGCAGACTGTTTAGCTTTTAAGAAAGGCATGGGCTCTGTACAAATATACTAACCTGAGGGTTATGCGTCTTTGCTATTTTCACCAGAAAATGTTATAATTTTGGAGGTGTGGTTGCTTTACACTCAGTTTTAGCCCAAAGCGATGTGTGGTTGCTATTAAAGACTGAATTTTTTAAGTATGTCAATAATGGAAATACTTCTCCTTTTTTGTGTGTGGCTTACACGTTGTCTTTGCAAAGGGAGGCTGGATGTGGCAGAGAATGAGCACCTAGTATGTGTAGGGCCCTCGGAAGAGGGGATTGGGGAGGAAACTACCCTGATGTAGTAGTGATTTGAATAATATTAGCATTTACATCTTGAATTATGAGAATTGAGTTTGATAAGCCTGAAGCCAACCTTCAGCCAGTTGTGTAAATGAGGAAGAATGTCCTTTTTAGAAAGTGATTTTTTCCCCCAATCTGGAACATCTACAGTGACAATATTATACCCATTAACACAGTTGCTTAGCTTGATAACTACTTAAATGGTAACTTTATGTAGTGTAGAAATCTCCACTTCAGTATCTACTCTATTGCCTCCTAGAAATAATAAATTGAAATCTCACTTTCTTACTGGCCAGTCCATTCTAGAACTTTCTTTGGAGAAAATTCAGCCTTGTACTAAATCAACTTAAACAAACAAACAAAACCCTATTTTCTCACTCTTCAGTTGAATCTAATTTTTCTTTCTGTGCTATAGAAATCTTTCTATATTTGAAATCCCTGTGGTCTTTTTTTCTAAATTCTTCTTGCCTGCCCCAGAGGTCTTTCTTACCCACCATGGCACTGTATCTTTCTCTGCCATGAAATATATGCTTCAAGTTCTCCATTCTCTCTTCCCCTAACTAATATCTATTGCCTAAAACACAGATGAGGAAATCTCAGTTCTATGCATTCTGTATCTATAAAGACAGCTTAGTATTGATGGTGTTTTCTTAGCCATTCCATTACGCCATTGGCTGATTTCAAACCTGTAAGGAGGATAACAATGCACCTTTTTCAGATTACGCATCTGTAGTCAATGTGGTGACAGCTTCATGGGTTTTTCAAGCCTGAACTTGCTATAAATTCATACAAAGCATAATAATTGAGATAAATATAACTTTTTCTTCCTATCAAAGAGCATCTACCAAGGAAATTACAGAATTAGAATTTTCTGGAGATAAGCAAGTTGCAGCTGCGTGTTATAGACAGGTTCTGACTATGATGTGTATTTCTTCCATGCACCTTATTGTGTCTACTTCCATGAACATGACTCACTAGTAGCAATCAAACGTTTATTGAAGGCTTGCTCTGCCCAAGTCTCAGAGAGTGTGCCATCTGGCCCCAAATGAGGTGAAAGTACATCAGACAGAAATGCTCCCTTCAGCAACAGGGATTTGAGTTCCAAGTAGAGGACACAGCTAAATCAACAACCTGCCTTTTTACTCAGGAGGTAAATGGCTTGCTAATGTTGCAGTCAACTTGAAAGTGCTCAATTTCCATTAGAAGGTATAGTCCAACATCCGCATGAAATTAGGTCCCCATATCCTGCAGTATGTGTAGCCTTGAAATAGATAAATGTTGTGTGCTGCTACCTTAATTTGAGGCAGGAAAGCTGGCTTAAGTGTGGAAAGGGTGTGGTTAAGAAAAGCAAATACTTTAAGGCTCATTGACTGGGAATTTACCACTTATATGATGATCAGTTCTTCTGAAACTTATTTTTCTCTTCTAAGAAAGTAATAATGATTACCTTGTATTTCTGCACAAGGTCTTTAGCATCTATGGCTTACTGCAATTGGTTTGCTGTCCAGGGGTTCTTAACAGGATATGAATTCTCCTTGCCATCTGCTCAGAATTGGCCACAAGTGTGTCTTCCTATGGGACTTATTCATGGTGGATGATAATGATATCATTTCTTTAGATGACTATGATCCTGATACCAATGAAGTGTGTTTATCAAGTTATAAATGTGTTGATATAGCAAGCCTCTACCTGTGTGGTTGGGTCTAAGTTAAAAGGGTATCATAGTAAGAAGACTGTATGTTAGGAACCCAGCAGAGGTGGTGGAAAATTTCTTGAAAAAAACAAAAACAAAAACCTCCTTCAACATTGGAACATATAAAGGTTTTGCAAATTGAAGGTGTATTTTTATGACCTTTTAAGCAGGGAACAACTTACAGTGCTCCACATACATGCTTGGTACAATAAATATTTGATAGCTTCTTTACTACTTTAGAAAATAAATCAGATTTTGGCATATTACTAGATCATTTGTTTAATAAAAGAAAACATTTTAAAATTTTTTCATTCAAAAATCTTAAAATAGGCATTTTTGTCCTTCTAATGTATAGAAGACTTATGATAGTTCATTGGTCCAAAGGGAAAAAAAAGTTATTATTTTGCTTCAAAATGTACTTACTGCATTAAGAATCATGTCCACCACTAGGCCAAGAGATATGTCTCATGAAAGTCTTCACTTACCAGGAAAATGGGATAGTGGTGAGGACATCCGAAGGTGGGAGAAATATAGAAGATAGGGAAATAGATGGATCCAGAGGGTCCCAGAAACCTACAAAAAGAACACTACGATGGGCAGATCTGGGCCCAAGGATTCTGCTCGATCTATGGCACCAACCAAGGACAATATGTGCAGTCATCATCAAACCCCTACCCAGACCTAGCCAAGGGACAGAACATTCTCCACAGTTAAGTGGAGACTGGGGACTGACTTTCACACAAACTCTGGTGCCCCATATTTGGCCATGTCCCCTTGATGGGGAGGCCCAATGGCACTCGGAAGAAGGATAGCCGACTACCAAGAAGAGACCTGATAACCTAGCATCATATTCAGGGGGAGGAGGTCCCCCTCAGTCACAGTCATAGGGAAGGGGAATGGGGTGAAAGCGGGAAGGAGGGAGGAATGGGAGGGTGCACAGGATGGGATAGCAATTGAGATGTAATATGAATGATTTTATTTTTCAATAAAAATTAAAACAAACAAAAAACAAAAAACAAAACAAAACAAAAGAATCATGTCTACTTGTCTCCCCTAGTGTTGTCATTGCAATGGAAAGTCGACTGTAGCCACTGCAGAGCAGAGTCAAAATCAGGTCCCTCACTTGCTTTCAGCTAGTGTGATAGCTGATGATGTAAGCCCATTTGGACTTTGATGATGGCCATGAGAAACTCAAACTTAAATTTTGCTTTCTATTTGTCAGAAAACCGACTTTGTTCTTGGGCAGCATGATTACTCAGGATCTTAATTCACCCTGCGGTTTTCTTTCTGGAGATCTTCAAACTATGTGCTTTCTAGCCTGGAAAACAAATGAAAAATTGTCTCATAAAGAATAGATGAATGAGAAATTGTAGAGTCCTCAGAAATAAAGGCTTTTTGATGTCTTCTTCCCATAAGAACAGAGAAAAATGCAGAATCCCTGAGCAAGGTGTTGATAGGTGAAAAAATATGCCATGTTTATATTGAGCATATAAAAATATTAAGGCAAAAGCCAGAGAATAATGAGGAATGACATCTCTCATATTAGCAGTGTAGTATCTTATCTTTCTGAAAGATGTTGCCCAAGAGATATCTTACTTTTTATAGATGCTCAATGAATATTCCACTGATGGCTTTGCCTTAGTGGTAGGAAGACATATTGAGCAATCAAAGGGTTAACAAGAGACTTGGGGCATAGTCTGGGGGCAAAAAGATGTAGACAATGATGGTGACTGTGATCTAGGCACATCATGCAAATTTTTTTTAGTTCCTTACTTGAATAATGGCACTTGATGACAATCATCCCAAAGTTAATCCTGCGCACAACCTTTGAAACTTATACAAGTTCAAGCAATACAGAGACATTATATGATTATAATGTCTTTTTTATTAAAATATTTTATGTATATGGGTGTCTTGCCTGCATGTAAGATTGTACACCATATGGATACCTGATGCCCACAGAGACCTGAAGAAGTCACCTCTCAACTGGAGTTACAGCCAGATGTGGCTTCCATACCGTTGCCAGGTCCTCTGGAAGAGGGCAAGTGCTCTTAATTGCTGAGAAATCTTTCCAGGCCCCACTTAGCCCTAATTAGGCTAGGTCTTCCTTCATATACCCTTATCACAGCCATGATGTTTTAAGTTTGATTATGTAAAGTTGAGCATTTCTACAAGATTTTTATCATCTGAAAAGTTATTTTAGAGCTACTTGGGTAAAGATACTGAATAAATAAGTCCCTCCCCCAACAGGAGGCAAGTTTGGCCAAACCAGTGGTATATTTTTGGTCTTCCTATGAAGAATAAAAAAAAAGAGCATGTATTTACCAAGCTGTTAGTGTGTCCTTAGAAATGTGCTAAACACTGGGAATATAAAAGCAGTATACTGCCTTACTCTTCAATTTGGACCCAGCATTAAATTTCAGAATGCAACATTATTAATGTATGTGGTGATATTATGGAACAAATGATAACTGAGTTGAATGAAAAGTAATAAGCTACAAATTATATAATTTTTGTGAGACAGGGTATTAATTTAGGCTGAAGGATATGAAGAGATGACCCAATAAACAAAGTAGCTCCTGGGCAGGTCTTACAATGTAGTAATTTCTTTTCTCATGTACAAAGGATTTAAGATTCTTTATGCCTGGAAGTTGGGAAATGAGAACCAAGGAGTATACTCAAAGCTCCTTAGGGTTATTGGTGGAAGATGACCTGGTAGACCTTACCTGTGGATGTGTCACATGATAGGAGTTCTTCCTGCACCTACAGATACTGTATACATGCTCATCTCTTGGGCTCAGTATTCAGGACACCAAGTTGAGCCCAGGGCTTGTTGGAGGACTGGGTAGTTACTGCATGGTATTCCTGCATACTTCTGTTTCCCAAATGTTATATAAATTCAATTTCAACATTTATTCTCATAGTACTATTCTAAGATGCCTATTAATGATACTGATAGCAAGATTTCTCTTTAAGAATATGATATTAAACAAGCCTTACAAAGGAAGAGTCTGAGGAGTGCTACCCACCTCCCTATCCACACAATCCTAACACCTGGTCGGATATATTATAGCCTTGGGGATTTCCAGACCTTAAGGGCATGAGCCAATCACTCTAAATTCTGCCTCTATGCTGGGTAATGTAGGAGGCATTTGGAAATATATTTATTATGAAAGCTTAAAAGAGTTTATAATATGTTTTTAATTCCGAGTTACTTAATTTCTGTGAGACCAAAAACAATTCTTTACAGGAAAGATTTATATCTCCTCAATGTCAGGAGATCTCTATAAAAATCTTCTAAGTAGAACATACTTTATATAAAGATGAAAATAGGAGCCCCTACAATGGGAGAGTGACATACTTATAAACCAATTCTCCCATTCTGCTAGACTCTGTTATATTTTGTTAGCTCCTGTTAACATAAAGTGTGAAAATGGAATACCTTTTTCTTAGTGTGTTTTCCATTGTTAACAACATAACACTACTTGCTGGGTCAATAATGTAGAAAATAGGCTTATTTTATCTAACAATTCTGAATGTCTACAGATGACAGGCCACATATGAATACTGCCATACTACTAACAGTTTGTAGTCAGGGCGAGGTATTACATAGCAAGAGGCAGGGAGCATGAATGTGTGTGTTGCTTGGTCTTTTCCTCTCCTCTTGCAAAGCCATAACTATTTAATCATAAGCGGTCCACCCTGATGATCTTATCTAAATCTAACAACCTCCCAAAGTCCTCCTCTGGAAGCATCATACTTGGATCAACTTTCTGCCCTTTCAGTACCTCATGAAGATTGGATTTCAACACATAAACCCTTAGGGAACACATTCTGGCTACAACAAATATGTTTGTCTATGCCATTCATATGGAAGAGTGACAGTTGGATTAACCATCCAAGTGGCTGGGTTGTGACTGAGACACCTGATGTACTTGACCAACAGTTCTTTCCACTGGGAACACACGCAGATTTGCCATAAATTTTAGTTGGCAGATGCCTGTGAGGTGCCAGCTATTGTGGCAGCCTAAAGATAGTTTGGTATTCTACATGAGACATGAAGTCGACCTTGAAATCACAGAGGTCTGGCTTGCTGATTTGGATCCAGCTCTGCCTATTTTTATTGGCTTTCTTTATGAATCTGAGCAGGTTAAAAATCAGTGGCCCGCGTCCTTACTTCACACGGCTTCTTTAATTTAATTGAGTGGAAGCAGTGCCTGATAACACATTGGGCTCAGCAGAGAGAGATCACTTCCCTAATACCCTGTGAAGACTGAAGACTTAGAATCTTCACTCCATATGCCCACTTGATACTAATGTGTGTGTGTGTGCGTGTGTGCGTGTGTGCTTGTGTGCGTGTGTGCGTGTGTGTGTGTGCTTGTGTGTGTGTGTGTGTGTGTGTGTGTGTGTGTATGTGTGTGTTTAAGTATTCCTCCTTATCCAAGGCAACTAAATTAGGGCTTTAATGAGTTCCTGAAGTGCTCATTTGTCCTGAACTATTGAAATCTCTCTTCTCCAAAAAGCACCACTGTTCATCAGAGATTAGCTTCCCATGACATCTTTGCCTAAGCTGTTGCTATACTGCAAAAATCATTCTTTATGCATGTGTGTCTCAGGGAGGTGTGTGTCTGCCAATGGTGGGAGATGCTCCCTAAGCAAGGGGATGCTTTCAGAAGGTTAAGGGATGACTGAAAACTGGCCAGTGGAGTGGTGATGGTTATGGTAAGGACATTCCTGGGTAAAGAATCACTTATGGCAATATAGTGTAAAATACAGGAACCTGGGGAATCCACACACAGAAACATAAGACTTTTAATTTTTGACATTGAAATATTCCTACATGAACAAAGAGGTACACAATTTCCCATTATAAGGATTATTTAAAATTATTTATTAAAGAGGAATTGTCTAAAAATTAAATAAATAACTCTCCCACAATTGCAAAAAGAACACATAATATAACACAGATATTAATTAGTGAGTGAATATGAAAAAATAAACATTTCAAGGGAGAGAAATTAACCCTATGTATAGTAAAAGAATACTGAAATGAATCTGCTAAAACAGGTCTGTCCTTTCTGCTGGACACAATTGATTTGCACTTATATGGATAAAAATCATTTTCAGACTCTTCTTAAAATTTTATTTATTCACTTCACATCCCAAGCGCACCCCTCCCTTCTGTCCTCCTGGTTCCACACTCCCTCCTCTCTCCCTTCCCCCTTCCTTTTCTTTAGAAAATGGGAGCCCTCCCAACCCATAATAGGGTGAGTGGGTTGATCTAGTCACATCAGGACTAAGCACATCCTTTTCCACTTAGCCAGACAAGGCAACCAAGCTAGGGGCAAGAGATCTAAAAGCAAGTAACTGAGTCCATGTCAGAGGTGCCCCCACTCCACTTGCTAGGGGGACCCACGTGAAGACCAAGCTGCCCATCAGTTACATGTGTTCAGACCCATTTTTTAAACATTTGATTTTAACTCCTCACACACGTGGCATAGCCTAGTCAAAGATAAAGAAATGGGCCCTCTATAAAACGGCGTGTTTTCCAGATCAGCTTTGGGCTATGGGAAAGTTTAAGTGTAAAGTAATGAGAATAGAATTTTGAGTCCCAGGTACTGACTAGTAAACTTCAGCAATCATTAATACTATATCCTGTCTTTACGTAAGCTATGAATGCACCTTCAACCAAAAGCCCTCCTATTTTAAATATACTTTGGGAGTGGAGAGACTATTTACTTGTCAGGCCAACTTGGGTTTACTATGGAAAAGGCAAGGATGGCAGAGGAAGGATTTTATTACATCTCAATTGTTATCCCATCCCTTCTATCCTCCCATTCCTCCCTCCCTCCCACTTACCCCCTACTCCCCTCCCCTATGACTGTGACTGAGGGGGACCTCCTCCCCCTGTATATGCTCATAGGGTACCAAGTCTCTTCTTGGTAGCCTGCTATCAGAGGAAGGATTTTTTAAAGTTTATTTATTTATTTAAGTTTTTCGAGACAGGGTTTCTTCTCTGTGTAACCTTGGCTGTCCTAGACTTGCTTTGCAGACCAGGCTGGCCTCGAACTCACAGCAATCCACCTGCCTCTACCTCCGGAGTGCTGGGATTAAAGGATTTTAACAAAGTAACAAAGTGTGCATAGCTCTCCTCTACCCACGAGGCTGGTCTTCTTCTCATTCTAACCGACCATCTCTGCCTCAGGAAACACTTCTCGGACTCCAACTAGAGTAACTTCTCCTAAGTAGGTCAAGATTTTATTTGATCATGTTTTATTTCTTGGCACAATTCATCATTGATATTATCTAATTTATTAATCTGTGGTAAGTTTAAAAACAAAATTAATATAATACTGTCAGATAAGTTCCAGAAGCCTCATAATTTCGCCATGCTTTATTCCTGCTATCCCTAAGATGCTTCTACTATCTCTGACAGATGAAAAAAAAGAAAGTCAGTTAAGTTTCTTGCCCAGTGACTCACAGTAAGTAACAGCTAAAGCTAAGACATCTTTTTAAAATTCTACTGTTAATACTATATTTAGTTACGTCCACTCTTCTCTATGTGTGGACTTTGATCTAGAAGTGAGGTGTTTTAAAGTTATGTATTATCAAACTGCAACCAGAAACTGAATTAAGAGCCAGCCTTAAGTTTGAGAAGTATTTTAACCTTATGCTTGTAAAACTTGTTACTTTTTAATATGTTGGTTTACACATAAATTGACAACAGACCTCTTTAGAAAGTCAGTCATACTCCACTCATTAGTAAATAATGTTGTGACACAGACCAACAGAAGACATGAAAGGTAGTGTCTTCAGGGCAGGATATTGATGTGTTATAATTCAAAGAGTTTTTTATTTTATAGTGTGTCTGAATCCAAACAGTTGGACATTTTTTCCCTATCTTTCTATAGTTCCTGGCTATTTCCTTCTTGAGGTGTCAGATGAGGGATGTAGAACACTCAATGCCCTCTTTGAGTAATCTTTATATTTGCAGTGCTCCATCTACAAATTATCCTCTGTTGAGTTGGAACTTGGGGCATGAAGTTGAGAAATATGAGTTCTTGTAAATTATTTGAGCATTGACTCTGGGAAGATAAACAACATGCATATCGAGGCTAACCAACACTAAACTTCCTCTAACCACTAACTCTAAATTGAGAAGAGAATGAGCTTTAAGGGGTTTTGTTTATTTTTGTCTTGATTACAAGTTGCTGAAAGTCTAGAGTTAGTATCTAATAGCATAGAGTCTATGTAAAACACAAATTATTGACTTGGAAAGATATCTAATTTTTAAGATATAAATAGAAAGTCATGTAAAATGGACATTTTTTTTTTTTACTGTGAAGGGATAAGTAGATATTGACTAAGAGGTGATCCTTTGTATACTTTAATATATAAAACATTAAACATTTTTAAAGGAGAAAAATGGTTGTCTTTCAGAACACATATATGAGGTTGTTATTTTTACTTAAATGGCTACATTAAATTGGCATTGTTCTCAGCCATGACCTTTGATCCTTTGTATATGTAAATATGAGCACAATGTACAAATGCAGATTTGCAAACTGTACCCCATTAAGCTTACTCAGAGACAATGTACAGAACACAGATCCAGCCTGACTGTCTGGTATGCCTCCAGGCAGCAAAAGGCTGTGCATTGGTCCTTTTTCTACACAACACTTCTTAGATCATCTAAGTTGCAGAAGCAAGCTTCTTTTTAAAACAATTAGGCCTGGGGAGATGGTTCAGAGAGCAAAAGCTTTATCCACACAAGCCCAAAACATACATAAGAAGCTAGAGCTGAAGACTAGAAAGGTAGCTCAGTAGTTAGGAGCCCTGGATGGTTTTCCAGAGGACCCAGGTTCAATCTCCCAGCACCCCATGGCAATCATAGCCTTCT
The DNA here is from genome assembly GCF_964271855.1 of Acomys minous. Taxonomy (NCBI): domain Eukaryota; kingdom Metazoa; phylum Chordata; class Mammalia; order Rodentia; family Muridae; genus Acomys; species Acomys minous. The sequence continues at coordinate 117,267,776 of NC_140492.1, read as the reverse complement.
GTAACTCCAGTTCCTGCGGATCCCAGACCTCTTCTATGCTATTTTTGGCATATGTGTTACACAGACATGTAGGCACAACACCCATGAACACAAAATGATAAAAACTTATTTTTCTAAAAAGTCAGTGTGCTCACACATTTGTAATATTCACACCCCTAATAGCGAGATAGGAGCCACAGACAGAACCACACCAAAGCTTACAAGCCAGCTGTCCTGGAGTGTGCAATGTATGTAAAGGAGGCAGTATTGAGAGACCCTCTCAATAACGTAGAAGGAGAAAATTCACTCCTGAAAAATTCACTCCTGAAAGCTATTCTCTAACACACACACACACACACACACACACACACACACACACACACACAAACAAAATTATACAAATATAAACAAAATATGCAACTATAAAAATTTAATTTAAAGTCTTGAGTGTAATTCATGTGTGTGTGTATGTGTGTGTGTGTGTCTGTGTCTGTGTGTGTAAGCTGCTTCTCTTTCAGCTTCTATCTAGGGAAGACTCCAATTTCTAGAGGGGAAATTTCACATTGGCCTTTCTCTGTCTAAGCTTCAGGTTTACTTTTGTGACTGCTATCCTGTAAGCATTTACAAGGCAAATGACTATGTATTCTTGATTTAGCATACATATAAATCATTTGCTTAAAGAACCATGGCTATGTAGTCAGTGTTCTAAGGAAGTTCTTCTTATAGATCACTGCTATACCAATATCACTTTTCATATTAAGTGGCTTATTCCCAGCCAATACCCCATGATCTGTAAGATTAAACAATAAAGAAAACTATGACAACAAGAAGCTAATTTGTTAAAATGATGACAGATGGCATGCAATACAGTCAAGATTCAAGTGCAAATCTTTATGATTCCAAATGCACCTACCCTCCATTTTTCTAGCACCTGCCTCCCAGGTAGTGTCCCTTGGCATTTCTACTTTCAAGACGTGTGGTTTCATTTCATCCCTTTGGTGTGGGCTGAACTTATATGACATATTGCTAATGACTGCACTAAAGTGGAGGTGAATATGTACAACTTGGGAGACTGAGTCATTCCTAGGCACTGTGACTTCTGATTTTGCTGATCTGTCTCCTATACTTTTTGGAAAATCACATTGGGGGAAAACAGACATTGTTTTGACTGTCCTCAGGAAACACCCACATGAGCAAGAACCAGTGAATTTCCAGCAGCCAACACGGAATCAGGAGCTAAAGCTGTCAGCTTAGTAGTCCATGTGACACTGGGCAGCTGACAGCAACCATGAGAGTAAGAGTGTTAGTTACTTTTCTATTGCTGTCATAAGACATCATGACCCAGGCAGCTTTCAGATAGAAGGGTTTATTTGGGGCTTACCATTCCAGGGGTAAGAATCCATTGCCATCACAATGGGGAACATGGTAGCAATGGTCAGGCACGAATGGGGTATGCAGCCATGACACTGGAGTAACAGCCAAGAGCTCACATCTCTAAGGCAAGCAGAAGGCAGAGAGAGCTAACTAGAAATGGAACAAGCCTCTTGCAACTTCAAAGCCCACTCCAAATACGGGATGTCCTCCAGCAAAGCCACACCTCATAATCCTTCCTGAATAGTTCCACTAACTGGGAATCAAATATTCAAGCATATGAGCTTATGAGGTTATTCTCATCAAACTACCACAGTAAACATGGAGGTGAAGTCCCTCCCCCGATAAAAATCTGACTGCAACCTCATGAAACTAACATTATCCACTTAAGCTGTCTCTGGACCCTATTCCTACTCTGTACATTAACAAATGCCGGTTGCTTTAAATTGCTGTTTAAGTTAACATTTAAAAGATGTTAATTTTTTATGGACTAATACATAGCTAACACAACCTAATGATGCTTTAGTCATCTCTATAAAAAGAAATTACCTTAACGTCACTAAACTTAACATTTTAACACATTGACAAAGCAAAAATGAGGCTTTTAAGGAAAAAAAAAGCTACAACACTGAGGTAATATATGGTGTGCACAGAGAACACAGTGGTGCAATGGTTGGAGACTTCTTTGGAACTTGGATTTTGTAAGTCAAAGGATAATTTCTTAAAAATCTATGATTTCAGGCCATCTGGCTGGGTAAAGGTTCTTCATGAATCCTGAGAAACTAAATCCAATTTGTGCTCCTTGTGGTGGAAGGAGATAACCAACTCCTGCAAGTTGTTCTCTGGCTTCTTCTCACATCCCCACACGCATACACACAGGGAAAGAGTAAATAAATATATCTGTCTGAAATTCATGATTCCAAAAGGCAGGCTATTAAAAACAGCATATCTGAGGATAGCCTGTTACACTAAATTTTCCTTTGTGAGAAAACTTGGGAACTACTTTGTTTGGTTGTTCACCACTCATGATTTGAAATTGTCGGGAGCAAGATTGTTCTTTGCATGATTTTAGGGTATGTAAAACAAAGTTAAACTTTAACCTCTTCCGTGGTGGCTTTCCTCAGCTTTCAATAGGGTCTTGAAGGCTCATAAGTCAAAGCTTTTCTTGGTTTTCTTTGCTTTGAAAATTGCATCAATTCTGCTTTATAACCACTTGCTGTTTAATGAATGACTTGGGTTTCATTCACATCTTTAGATCTTGAGTCCAAGACTTTTTATGAAACACAGAGATACAGTATTCTAAGCTCATCCCAAGATGGATTCTCTGAAAAGAATAGAAGGAGATATATATTAATTGGTTCACATATATGTATACATACTGAATGTGGAATATCCTAACTCTTATACTGATGAGTGTTGACTTGTCTCTTAAAAAATACATACAAATGACTTTTTTAATATAGTGACATAATGATTAAAGGAACCAAGGAATTCATTCATGAAGTCGATGTGGGTAGTTCTTGTTTATTATTCAGAGTAACTGGAATAGAAATGCTTGTGTTCCTGTATCTTAGAGTACATCTCTTTCAATCACCATTTACTGATAAGTCATGCACTATAGAGGATAAGAAATGTTTGACAAGCTCAGTGTACAGTGACAACAGAAGCGAATTTTGTTTGTTTGTTTAAATATGTTTTTCATTCCTTACCTGTGGCTGATGGGTCTTTGCATTTAGTAACTTTATGAAGTCCCTGTTTCTCTAGGAAGATGGAGCAATTTATAAATGTGAAGTTAAAGCCAGAACATTAAGAATTAAACAGCTGAAAACTCTAACTCACTCTCTGTAGATAGAAGCCATAGCTGCCATGAGAATTGGAACCACCCGGAAAACCCATCTTTGTCCTCTTCTATGCAGCAACAGTTATTTGAACTCTGCATCTTCACATTGAGCGCCTATGTGGGGTCTGCACTAAGGATGTAATGAAGATCAGACGTGGGCTCTGGAGAATAACCATGAATACACTCAGTGTAATACAATGGGAGACCTGAGAGTTGAGGAGCCAGCAAAGACTCACCACATCAAAAGGAGTGGTAGATGGCAGCCCCGAAGAAGGGACACATGAGCTGGGTCATGAAAGTTACAGTTTCTTATTATTGCTGTTTGGCTAATTTTTACTTTTCAAAATAGGCTCTCACTATGTGGTCCATGCTGTCCATGACTCAGTCTTCCCAGGGCCCGCATTATAGGTTTGTAATGACACCTCTGAGTGATGCCAGAGAGTTCTGTATGGGGTCGTCAACCAGAAGAGGGAGTTGTGATTCTTAAAGTTGCAGTGATATAAAAGAGGATTGTGAGTTAGAGAAATGAAATGGCTTGAGGTGAGAAAGGCAGGCAGGGGTCATGTGCTCTACCCAAGAAGTTGGTCTTTATCTAGGGATCAGCAGATACCTGTGGCCAGCACTTTTTACATGGGTGAATGACCTGATCATATTTGATATTTTAGAAAGGACTCATGCATCAAAAAAGCAATTTTTACATTTTATTGATTGACAGGAAAAAACATTTTAATAAACCAAATGAGAAATAACTTATTATATAATATATTTTTTATTAATTTTTCATACATATGCTTTAACCAGACTCCTCATTTCTCAACTCTTTCCTGGTCTTCCCTCCTTCCTACCCACTCAACTTCATGCTCTCTCTGTCTCTGTCTCTGTCTGTCTGTCTGTCTCTCTCTATTCTTTCTCTGTCTCTGTCTCTGTCTCTGTTTCTGTCTCTGTCTCTCTCTCAGAAAAAAACTAAACTAAAACCAAAAACAAGTAACACAAATCCCACAAAACCCCAAAGCCAAAAAATACCCAAACAAAGCAAACAAGCGCGCGCACACACACACACACACACACACACACACACACACACACACACACACACCCATGGAGTTTGTTTTGTATTATGGAGCTCTTCCTGGGCCTGGGGCCTGCCCTGCAGTGTGGTTGACACACCCAGTATCACTCCATTGGAGAAAATGTGTTTTTCCTCTCCTAGCAGTTACTGACTGCAAATACCTTTTGGTTAGGGGCAGGACTGTGTCCCACTTCCCCTTCTCCATGCCGGGATTCTGTCCAGCTTGAACTGGTACAGGTCATGTACAGCCATGTGAGTTCTAAAGGGCCTCAGCCCTGTTGTGCCTTGAAGATGCTATTTCCTGAGAGTCATAGCTCTTATAATGCTTCCACCTCCTCTTCTGAGTGAATACTTGGACCATGAGGGGAGGTATTTTATAAAGGCGTCTCAAATAACTTGTCTTAATCTTCCATAGTGAGTAGGATCTTGCCAGCATGTTCATAGTATGAAAGGAAGCCTAGCATTTCTCACAATGTCCTTTTAGATGCACATACATTGTATAGCCTCTCTACCAGTGAACTGGACTTGAAACTTTCATTCATATAGACTACTGAACATTTTCCTGGAAAAAAGGTTTGAGGACAGTCTGCATTTAGTGAGAGAACAGGAATGTGTAAAGCGTAGACAAGGCAATAGAGTAGTTCTGTGCCACATTTACCTAAGAAATCAGACAGAAATTTATGCTATGGCCAATGTTATTGGCAAGGGTTCAGCACCCAAGAAAATAAATTCTTCAAGCTACTGACAGTGATGATATCAACATGAAATGAATTGCCTTTTCTTTTTTGTGTTGTTGCTAGGAAAAGGAAGCCTACAACTAACTGAAATTTGTTCTTGTGAATAGCAAGTTTTGTTATTTCTTCTTTTGCTACTTATGGGCTGTCTGTTCTCAGCAATCTAAGTGGCTCCTTTCCATTCATCATCTGAGATTGCCTCACCTATTTCCTCTTCTTGGATCTATTCACTGAAAGTCTGTGTGTGGTTGATTTTTTTTTTTTGAGCTTATAGAAACTTATTCCCAATATATATTGTACTAGAACTTTGAAAAACTTGTAAAGTAACTATTCACTGACCAGTGAATATTTCCTGAGGTAATGGCATGAACACTGGTGTGGGTGAGATAATTCCTTTGTCTTTGGAGGTCACAACCTAATGTTCATGTTATATGACAGTCACTTGACTTAGAAGAAAAGACTCTAACATTAAAATGGGCACTTGTTCCAGTAAAATATTCAATAGTCTGTATATACTGAAGACTCAGCTCCTGTGCCTTGGTAAAGAATAGCGTACACATCACTGCTTTTTAACAATGTGCACAGGAAAGACGTCAGAGGTCAGATGGGATCTATAGTCTCTTCCTCCCGAGACAGTGGGCGGCTGCAATCTCTGGGCCACAATTTCCTTATCTGGATTGTTGATGAATTAGGTTAATGGCCTCTAACTTTCTCTGTCCATTTAAATCATTTTATCATTGACCAAATTAATCAGAATTTATGTTGGAGGAAAGAGTCTGGTAGGAATGTTTATAAACTCCCAGGTATTTATTCCTTCTTAAGTCAGGGTTAAAAATGACCAAATAAGATAAGAGCTTTCAATTGAAATCTGCAGGAGAGTTTTCGCTGTGTTTAGGTATGATACTTAAATATTCTTAAGTTCATTGAACACGACACACACACACACACACACACACACACACACACACACACACACACACACACTTTTTTTTTCACTTCACTTGAAAACATTAACGATTAGGCAATAATTACACATATTCTTGAGTAGTGAGAAGTCAAGGGAATGAACTTGTCTCTGCCTGGTCCTCTTTGTTCCCTGGAATTGCCATCCTGGCCCCTGAAGACACCATTTCTAAAAATAGACTAGATGATCAAGTCTTAAATAATGTGAATTGCTTCTCTTCAAATACAAAGAAAGAAAAGAATGAGAAACAAACAATGGTCACCACTGTTTGATGATTGCTATATGAAGTTAATGGGAAATTGGTCTTTAGAAGTGGAAAAACCCCAGGGCCCAGTGGAAAGAGAGTTGCAGCTTGTTAGCAGCAGGGCTCCATGTGGCCCTGGTAAAGGAAGGGTGCTTATGACTGGGGAGAGGGGCTGGGGGAGCTGGAATTCCTTTTCAGGGTGTTTAATGAGGCTTCTCCACAGATTTGCGTTTTCATCCTTTCCTGTGCGGAAGCTGGATCGTTAATTGGGAAGTGATTTCCTTACCCTGAAAGAAAAAAAAAGCTTGTTAGAGGATTTGTACTCTTTCCATCTTCTGCAAGATGATTCAGGTTTCCCTGTGACTTTCATTCTAGCTCTTCTGTCTACCAAGAGCAAGGGTCTGAGTGGAGGAGACTAGCATGTGTTTTACTGCCAGTTACCTGCCGAGGGATTTAAGTGGATGTATTAACTTACCTTTTGTGTTGCCGTGACCAAATTGACTTAACAGTAGAAGCGTTTATTTTGACTCACAGTTTTATAGGGTTGCCATCTATCATAGGACAAAGGAATGGTGAAGTTCAAGACAGCAGGAGTGTGTGTCAGAGTCTGCAGCTGACTAGGGAGCCAGAAAATAGGTTGGAACCAGGGTCTGGGATAGACCTCCAAGACCCTGCTCCTGGTGAGCTGCTTCTGTCAGCCACACACCTCCTCCCTAACACCCCACAGCTTTGAAAATGGTGCTGCAAACAAGAGAGCACGTGTTCAAAACACAAGCCCATGGAGAGCATTTTAGAGAGAAACCACAAGAGTGGGTATATTGTAGTCATAAGATTTATTTATTTTACTTTCTCTAGCTTGATAATATGTGCCTGAATTTTCTCCTTTTTAAAATATATGCTGAAAACATATTTCATTACTCCACTGGTCCCCAGCAAAGTTGCCTTCTGCATCTCTCAAGTTAACTTCTATCAAGCTCTTTTCAGTATGAAAAAAATAAAGAAATAATTAAATAACAAAGTAGGAGGTTAATTGCCCTTGAAGCCAATCTGCTCTTTGGGTGCTGACACATCACTAATGTGTCTCCTCATCCTCTGCAATAATGGAACATAATGTTCCTCCTGCTTAGCTCATGCTAACTTGTCAGTAAAAGATTTGTTGGGTACACAAGGGGAACTCGGGTTACCATGTTTCCCCACTAAATAATTTATTTTTTGAGGCTTTTAGGTATTGTTGTGGAGGCAGGAAGGTGTGCCTGTTTTAACTATGTATTAATTTTATAACAAAAACTGCTGCATTTTAAAACATACAAAAATTTTTAAAAGATCCACTTTCTTCTTAGGTACTAGTCCTTGGGTAAGTGTGTAGTGTGTGTGTGTGTGTGTGTGTGTGTGTGTGTGTGTGTGTGTGTGTGTGTAGTGTATGTCTCTGTGTGTGTGTTATATAAACCTACATGTATGTAGGCTTCTGTACACATAAACATGTGTGGAGGATGTGTTCTTACTGTAACTAGAGCTAAATATTCATGTGGCAAATTCAACATGATGACAGGAACAGAAGAGGGCAGTGGATGTAATCTCCACAAATACCTCAGCTACCAATAAACTTGTTTGTCTTTTATATTGTGAGACAAAAGTATTTTAAAACAGCTTTTTCACAGAATGCTGCTTAATGCAAAAAAAAAAAATACAATCAGTGTTTTTAAACTCTAAGAGAAAACTGTAACTCAATATTTATCAACACTTAATCTTACAGAAATGGCCAAAGATATTCTGAAATTTATATCTATTCTATGCAAAGATTTATAAAACAGGAAAATTGAAAGAATTCCTTTTTAGTATAATTATTTTACACATGTATAGAATATAACATATATTATGTATTTATAAACATAAGAATGTCTTTATAACTTAATAAATTATTTTTGAGTTTTATGTTCTTTTCAAAATAATTTTAAGTATTTCAAAAGTCACTTACTGACACAAAATTTTATCTCTTTTCTGTTCCAAACCAATTAATAAAAACGTCAGCTTTAAAGAGAAGGTTTTAATGCAATCTCCAATAACACGTAATAGACCAAACATGACACAAAATTCAAGATCTTAGACAAATCACATCATCAAAGATTGCTTTTAGGGACAATATTTAGCAGCATCTAAGTAGTAGTTAGCCATTTCCATGTTTACAGTTCAGTTTTAAATGGTAGGTGTTACTTATAGGGCTTTACTAAAATTTGTTTTAAGTTGATAATGAGGAGATGTGATAGATACTGATTTACATTCAGAATTTTAGACGCACCAAGATAGGAAAGATGTTTTCTTCAAAGTTGCCAAAACACTATGGATGTGAGATTTATATAACTCATACCCATATACACACCTATGTACATATGTGTGATAATATAAGTGTATATGTAAAAAATAAAATAATAGTTAATAAAAAAGAAATTTAAGAATGCTGCCTGATATAAAACACAGACGGGATGCTGTACTGTACATGGGATGGCTCTTGATCAGGTCCATGTGCTGAGGCTGTAAAGGAGGCAAATGTGATGAGCTCAAGGAACTGGAAGATGGACAAGCATGACCCTAGCAGGCTGTGTGTGAAAAGCGCTTGCGTCTGTGTCTGCTAGGTGGGCTACAGACTCCATGAGGCATTTTTCATTTGCTAGCGTGACAATGGTGGTCTTGCTCTAAGGACTGGAAGTGCGGTACTCCTCGTTATCAGAGGGGCTGGATGAGAGGCAAGTCCACCGTAGGCCTTTGAGCCCATCATGCACATTTTGGCTTTCAGTACTTTCTAGCCATGGCCTACGGACAGAAGGTTTGCACTGTCCCAGAATTTTCTCTAAAATCCCAGTTTCATAAAGTAATGTGATGAAGGTTAAGGAGTTGTTGGGTTCTGCACTACCCTTATAAGAAGGGGAAAGGAATCTCTCCATCATATAGTACACTATGCGTTCAGACTAGAAGAGAATCCTACACAGGGACTTAATTAGCTGATACTCTGATTCTGGACTCTAGACTTCCTAGGTTGCAGAATATTCTGTGTGTGTGTGTGTGTGTGTGTGTGTGTGTGTTTGTGTGTGTGTATACATTCATATATCATATATTATAAACACATATTTGTAATATATTTTAACATATTAAAATTATAATATATTTATAATAGATTACATATTTTATTTTGAGGGGTCATATTCCTCTCTGAAAGGGTTTACCTTTTACTTATGTAGGTTTATGACTTCATTAAGCGATTTGTCTGTTAACATTATTTTTTTATCTATAGGGTGTTGAGTCTATGAATATCATTGGTAGAGTAGTAGTCTAGAAGAAATCAAACGTGAAATAATGAAGGATATTTAATAATTCTAATTTAGTAAGTAAGTAAGCAAGTAAGAATATAATCATTATTTATAATTAAAAACTGTATAATTAGTAAGAATTGTAATGATATGGGCTCCAATGCAGTTTTTTCACATGACCTTGTAAGTGCTTATCCAATATAATTCAAGGAACACAAAAGATTCTTGTGTTACTAAATATGCCTTAGGTCCTCAGCAGGAAAAAAAAATCCCCTTATTAACCATGATTTGGGTGCCTGAAGCCTGGTTGGATCTCCTAATATCTGGGATTCCTGGGCTGGGCAATTTTTCTTCTTTGCCATGAAAAGCAGAGCAGCCCTGAGGAGCAAGGGGCATGTTCTTTTCAAAGAGAACAACGTTTCCCTTGAAGCTGTTAAGGTGGGGTGAAAGGATATAAACTACCTTGGCATGGTGCATGCTTTGTCATATTTCTCCTTTCCTCTCATTACCGTCTGTCCACAAGATTGGCCTTTCTCTAAACCTTCTCTAAATGCAGACTTATTTTGTTTGTTCATTATCAGGACAAAATACTGAGTTCCTTCATAGTGATCTTAACCTTTATCCTATCTTTTTCCTAAATTAACCAGGGTCTGACATTCTGTCTACAATTTTCCAATTTATGTCATAATCTTTCCTTTTCACCATGACTGTGTTTATCATTTTTCAGGGTCAAAAACTCAGCATTTGTTCCTCACTGTGGCCTCCTTCCATCATGACTGTCAGTTCACTTGGCATTTTCTTGCAGAGGGCTTCCCTGACTATCCATGATAGAACTGTATCTATTCCCTTTTCCTGTGTTTCCATAGTGCCTTGAAAATTTTCTCTGAGATAGTTACCACTGAGATAATTCTGTTTATCTGTAAAATTATTTGATTAATGTTTGCTTTCTCCCGTGCTCGGCCAGACCACAAGGGTGGGTCTGTGTAGTTTTGCTCCTGATTCTATTTGTGGCACGAGGGGTCTCTTTCTGTGGAAGGGGGCATGCAAGCAGGGAAAGAAACTCATGAAGAATTAGTTATTGAGGACAGTGGGGACACCACCTGTGAGGAGAGAGATGGTAGGAACTGGTTGAGAAGGATAACTAGCAGAGGCAAATCCTTGGCATATTTTCTTCAAGATTCTCAAGGTTTATGGCTGTGTTTCCTCTAATGGGCGATTGCTCGGTCCTGTCGCAGATGAGGTATTCATGGTCCTGACATGAGAAGCCCTCTAACCTTCTTGTTTCTAACCCAGGTCAGAGACTGTGTCTAGCAATGAAATTGGAATTACAGGACTTATTTAGTTTCCTTGTGTTCATCTTGTTTTTCCTTCTGATGTTTGTTTAATTTGTGTTTCTCAACTCATATTTTCTGCAAATTTTCTTAAACACCTAAGAGAATCATGAGGTCACTTTTTAAATGAACCTTAGTGACATCTAATACCACTTCCTTGATGTGGATGGTTATATCTCAATAATATTGTTGTGAAGATATTTGTGTATATTTCTTTTATACCCCCAAAGATGCAAGCGAAATAAAGCTTTTCAGATCCTACTTACTTTATTAATTTAAATATAGACTAAACTACTTTGTCATAATAGAAAAACGAACTACTTTTTCTCTCCCATAGAATGTATGTTCTCAAAAAGTTAACAAGGTTATTCAACATTTACTTCATAGAAGTTACATCCACTCATTACTTTTTATGATTTGTATATTGTGTGATATGCATATGTGTCACATGTGTGTGAGTACATGTACACATTCAGCAATCATTGGTTGATGTCCAGGACCTTCCTTTCTCAATGGCTTACCACCCTATATATTGAGGTGGATCTCTCACTAAAACCAAAGCTTGCTGATTCACCTAGTTTAGTTGGCCAGCTTGCTTGGGATTTTCTGTCTTCACCTTCAGAAGCCAGGATTACAGGGAGGCCTGGCTTCTATATGTGTGTGCTGGGGATCCAAGCTCCACTCCTCATACTTACTCACTGAGCCACCTCCCCAGGTCACAGCCATTCATTAGCAAAGGCAGTTTTCTCCCTTTGTCTTTGAATTCCTATTGTTCTATGACTGGAGGACTTTGCTTTAGATGTTTGATCATAAAATGTGTGTGTGTGTTTGTGTGTGTGTGTGTGTGTGTGTGTGTGAGAGAGAGAGAGAGAGAGAGAGAGAGAGAGAGAGAGAGAGAGAGAGAGAGAGAGAGAGAGAGAGGTGGGGGGAGAGGGAGAGGGAGAGACAGAGACAGAGACAGAGACAGAGAGACAGACAGACAATATGTAGAAGTACGTGTAGGTAGGCCCTCTGGTCCAGATATCGTTCCACAAGGCAAAAACACCAGGACTTCCTGTTTCACAGGTTTATATTGGGAAGATGCAGTCAAGCATATTATTTAAATAGAAAATTACAGTATCTTAAAATGAGCTGAATGAGAAATTACCTCTCATCTAACTTAAACTTTAAAGCCAAAACTTAAAAAAGTTTTGAGACGTTTCAATAATGGTATTTCAAGAATAAGTCATAAAATAAGGGGAAAGATTTACCATTTTAAAGGTCATGTTCTAATTCCTGCAAAATTGTAGTATTTATTTAACCTTTTCGTTATTTAATTTAGAATAAGATTGCTGTCATATCTCTAAGCATTTATGTAATAATGTTTCATTTGCTTTCCCATTAACAATTGCTCAGACAAATAGTCTTGACAAACGAGATGTAACTTAATAAGCAGGCATTTCTTAGTAGAAAACCAATCAAAGTCTGCTCCAAATGTGCATTGAGGGAGTAACAGAATAGATAAGTTTAACAATTTACTCAATGATATAACATCAGGGAAAATGTTTTTATGCCTTATTGCCCATCTCTTTGAATACTTTCATTGTAAATATAATTATATTATCAAAATATGCAGGTTGTAGAATATTATAATTAGGTATTTAAGTCCTAAATTGATTAACAGCAATATAAACATAGACGTGAACTATGAGTTAAATCTTAGAAAGAAGGTTACTATTAAATCTTTTTTGTATAAATGACAATAGAAGAGGAAAATTTTTCCCTGGAATTTTCCAAAGGAAATAAATATTCATCTTTAGACTATATAAAATAAAGAGGATAAATGGCTGGCTGGACTGAAAATGTCAACAGAGGCCTGTTGTATATAGCTTATTGTATTAGATAGAAAGGGGGAGATGAAGGAGAGATAAATCCATTGTTTGTTTTTTTTATGATCCCAAGTGTGGGATGGGGAACGGTCTTGTGAGAACAGGTGATGCTAATCCACTAGAAGACAAACCACCTCATGCGGGAGCTTGATTGTTGCCAGCTGAAAAGATCCGTGAACAGATTCTGAGAGGAGATATATAAATGAGCCAAAAACTGGAGGCAGGGCCTTTTGGAGACTTCGGATAGTTTTGGCTGTTCACCCCTCACTTCCAGATGGTCCTAGAGAGAACCGCTCGAGGGAAGGCTTCCGGCTCCATGCTCCTGCTGAGGTTCCGGGTTCTGGTTACTCCAGGTTCCAGCAGAAGAAATCCTGCTGATTACGCCAGGAGAATCGTTCCTTGGAACTGATATCCTTACGATTTTGTTATTGTATTCTTTAATCTTCTTTTCCTACTGTTTAGATTAGTCGGGTTATAAGTGGGGTACTCTCGATTAATAAGTTCATAATAAAATATATTTGTTAAGAAAATTGAGCCTACAGAGGCCTTTCAACCTTTAGCCACCATTCCTAAGTTGCATTATCATAGAATTATTTTTAATTAATTCTATATTCTGACCACAGTTTCTCCTCCCTACTCTCCCCTCAGTCCCTTCCCTTCCCCTCCTCCACTCATTCTGTTACTCTTAAGGAAAAGGGCAGGCCTCCCATGGATATCAACCAGCCATACATATCAAGTTGCTGTTAAGACTAGGCACCTCCTCTCTTATTAAGTGTGGGCAAAGCAACCCAATAGAAAGAAAGGGTCCCAAAAGCAGGCATCAGAGTCAGAGACAGCCTCTGATCCCACTGTTAGGAGTCCCATAAAAAGACCAAGTTACATTACTGTTACATATGTGCAGAAGTCATAGGTCAGTCTCACACAGCCCCCACCCCCCGACTGACTGTTTAGCCTGTGTGAGCCCCTTCGAGCAGAGGTTAGTTGAATATGTGAGTTTTCTTGAGGATTCTTAAAACACAAAATACTTTGAAAATAATTTAGTGTTAAATTACTCTTCTTTTGTTGTTTGTGTAAAGGGATCTTTTATTTGACAGATGTAATTGACATCTCTGTCTGCTATCATAGGCCTAATCCTGGAAGTGTCTAGTCTCCATACAATCTAATCTAGACCTAGAATGTTTTCAGCTTCTGAGACTGACTTTGAGTAAGCTCACCTGTTTTAGATCTTTCTGTACTCTGGCTGGCTGGTTTACTCAGCTGCTCTGACTCAAACTACTCTCCAAGATGACTGATTCAAATTGGCTTCTCTCTGCTTCTGACTCAATTGCTCTGCTTAGTCTCAGACTAACTCCAGCAGTCTGTTCCAGTCTTCTGGCTCCCGCTCGTTCTTGCGCTTGTTCTGTCGTCACCTATGTCCAGCTTCTCTGTACATCTGTTCTGGTAAAACTGATCCCCTCCCCACCCCCTGCCTCTCTTTCTGTTCTCATGAGAGTTGGGCATATCCTATTTTGCCAAATCTTTTTCTGATTCATTACTTTGCCTCTCAATTGGCTGCTTCCTTCTACAAACCTTACCTGTGTGGTTTGGAATTAAAGGTGTGTACTAAGCTCATGTCTGTATTCCAGCCGGATCATACTATAATCCATGGAATGTCTGCATCCCAGTGGTCACATACGCCTAGAGGGTCTTTGGATGTGATCTCCTGCCACATCAGCCATTTTGCTAGATTAAAATTCCTCTACATGCTTGTTTTGCCTTTTACTGAAAATAGATTTTTCCCTTATATAATATATATTGATCATGGTTTCCCCTCTCTCTACTCCTCAAAATTCCTTCCTACCTCCCTTCCATCCAGACCCACTCCTTTTCTATCTCTCATTAGAAAACAAACAGGCTTCTAAGGAACAATAATATAAATATAACAAGATAAAATATAATAATAATATAAAAGAAAAACTATCACAATGAAATTGAGAAGGAGAAACAGGAAAGGAACTCAAGAGAAGGCACAAGAACCAAAATCCCACTCATTTGCACACTGAGATATCTCATAAAAACACTAAGCTGGAAGCTATCATATATACACAGAGGACCTGGTTGAGACCCGCGCAGGCCTTCTGCATTCTCCCGCAGCTCCTGTGAGTTCCTGTGAGTTCATCGGAGCGTTGATCATCTTGGTTTAGAGGACCTTCTTCTCCTGGAGTTCTATATCTCCTCTGGACCTTAAACCCTTTCTTTCTCTTCTATTTATGGGTTCCTTGAGCTCTGAGGGGAGGGATTTGATGGAGACATCTAATTTAGAGCTGTGTGTTCCAAGGTCTCGCTCTGTCTATAATGTCTGGCTATGGATCCATATCCTGCAGGTCCAGAAAATAAATAACTGGATTTTTAAAAAATGGGGTACAGATCTACACAGAGTTCTCAATAAAAGAAACACAAATGGGCTAGAAACACTTAAATCTTCAATATCTTTAGCCATCAGGGAATGCAAATCAAAACTATTTTAAGATTTCATCTTATGCCAGTTAGAATGGCTAAGACCAACCACACAAATGATAGCTCACACTGGCAAGAATGGGAAGTAAGGGGAACACAATCCATTGCCGGTGGAAGTGTGAGCTTGCATAGTCATCATTAAAATCAGTGTGGTGGTTCCTCAGAAAGTTGGAAATTGGCCTAACTCAAGGTGTGCCTATACTGTTCTTAGGCATATATTCCAAGGACATTTTATCCTACCACAAAGACACTTGCTCAACCATGTTCATTGTGGGTTTACTCCTAATAACCAGAGACTGGAAACAACATAGATGTCCCTCAACAGAAGAATGGATAAAGAATATGTGGTAAATTTACACAATGAAGTATTTCTTAGCCATTTTTAAAAAAATGACATCATGAAATTCATAGGTAAATGAGTTGAACTGGAAAACAAACAAACAAAAACTGAAAAACAGAGCAAAGTATCTCAGATCCAGAAAGACAAATAGGATCATTGCCTTGACCAGTCATTACCAGAAAAGCTAAGTTACTATATATACATATATAATTTATTTATTCATATTACATCTCAATGGTTATTCCATCCCTTATATCTTCCCATTCCTCCCTCCCTCCCATTTTCCCCTTACTCCCCTCCCCTATGACTGTGACTGAGGGGGACTTCCTCCCCCTAAGTTACTCTTTTAAATAAAACAATAATAAAAGTGCCATGGCACAGGACTCAACTCAGTCAGAGATAGACAGGTTGAGCACACCAAACACAAATATCTGAAATCTGAAGTACTTTGAAATCCAAAACCTTTTGAGTACTGACATGTTGTTCCTGGTGGAGAATTCCACACCTTACTTTGTATGATTAGTTGTGGTAGAAATTAAAGTGTGTGCAATTATCACATATTGTAATCATGTACTTTTCAACCCATGCCCCAAGTTCACAAAATAACGACTCTGAGACTTATTACTTATGAATAAATGCCTAAGCCATAAACTTTGACTCATTCCATGATTAACTCATAACTTATTTTGCCTGTCTATCCCATTCCATGTGTGCCACATGGCTGGTTATCTCTCCTCAGTTTCATGTAGCTGTCTTCCTCAGAATCCATGGCAAATCTCACTCAGACTCTGTCCCAACTTCCACCTCCCATTTCCTGCCTCAACTAATAGGCCATCCATTTTTATTACTAGGTGATGTCTTTGCACAGTACACAAGAGATTCTTTCTACAATATATGATTTCAGATGATGTAAAGTATACACACAACAAATTTTGTATTTAACTTTATTCTCATTTCTAAGATGTGTCAGGATGTGCATACAATCTTACAAAACACAGTGGTGCCATGTATTTCTGGTGAGGGAAGACAACCTACCAGGTCTTATGACTTCTCCTCTCCTTTCCTTCGTGGTCTGCGACCTGATGCTGATGGGTCTTCATGTAGACCATACGTCCATGATGCATAGGTTCCACTCTCAGTGCCAGAGATTTGATGACAAACATAGTTTCCTGACCTGAAAACTAGTTTTCTCTTGTCCTATCCTGAGTGAAAGTCTTTTTTTCTTCTGTCTACAATACAGAGTTCTAAGTTGGACCATTTTTCTCTTGATATTTTAGAGAATGTACAGTGAGATAATGCCATTAGAAACACTTCCAAGAGAAACCAGAGATTCACCATGTGATGGCATCTTTGAAGCATGGGGAAGGATGTGATGGCATGGAACCTGGATAGACAATAGATACAATCCAAAGAAAATAGGAAATAGAAAGGTGGGTATGAAGCATAAGCAGGAGAGTCATGGCCAGGGACACCAGCCATAGGGCCTGTCAGTGTTGGTAAGCAGGGAGGTGGCCAAAAAGAGTTGAACTAGGCTGTCTCTAGAGTTCTTTGTAGACCTATTTTCTAAATTATGGATGGATATGTGGAGAGAGTGAGAATCTGCCAAGGTCTGTCACTCTATGTCTTTTGTCTTCTCTTTCTCCACTACAAATAAAGGAAGAGAACAAAACACCTTTTTCACAGTAGAGGTACCCAGGCCACAATAAACTAAATGAACGGATTTGACTGACTCAAATAGTGGGCTGGAATATATTCATTTGGGGAGAAATAATGAAGAAACTAAATAGGAATTTATTCTCTTTGGGGGAAACAATTTGTTTCTGTTGCCACGTACGTGGCTATGAGCATCCATAGTTCATAGATAATCTTCATAGAAAATAAAGTATGACCTGATTTTAAGTGCTAGGGTTGCTGGTACCCCAGGGCTGTGTACTGTTCCTTGAAGTTTAAGATATAAAGTTATATATAGTGAACAATGCTGTGGTGGTAAGCAGAGGCCTTCTGAGTCAAGAACAAAGACAGGACAGATGGGTCCAGAGGCTACTATTAACTTGGTGAAGTCAGAAGAGTGTATTTGGCCTGAAAAGTATGGTTCTCCTTTAGGTAAATGTTGATGAGTAGAGAGCATTTTTATTTAATTTAATTTATTCAGATTACAACTCAATTGTTAACCCATCTTTTGTATTGTCTCGTTCCTCCCTCCCTCCTACTTTCACCCTATTCTCCTCCCCTAGATAGAGAGCACTTTTAAAGCATGACAGTAAATATAAGGCAAGGTACATATCAAAATGTATTTATGTTTAATTATGACTTCAGGATTAATTGAGATGTTATCCAGATAACTTTATTCTAGAAAGAAACTCTTTTGTTCTGCAGAAAGGAGATTTGGAGAAACGGAAGTCAGATAGGTGTCGTATTTTATTACTTTCTGCTAACAGACTGCGTTTTCTCAGTCTTTGCTGGGAAGGGGGCAGCTGGAGATTCTGTGAGAGCTTAATGGGACATGAGGAAAGGAGACAGACAACTCCTCATATGCGTGCAGTCCTTATGCAGTTTATATAGGAAACACTATAGAGGTAGGTGGAGGACATACATTGGGATTTTCATGGAAAACTCCTGAAGTAGAAACAACAGCATAATTATTCCAACCCCTATGACAAGAAGGCTCATTTAGACATTTTTATTTCTGGTGCATTCCACATTGACAGATAAATCCAGTTCATGCCTCAGCACACATTAGAGTAGGTGTCCAAGGAAGGGGCCATGAGGGTACAGGTATGATGGGGCTTCTTTCTCTTGATTCTGCCCACTCCACTTACCTCTGCAAGCATCTTGTCTAACAGTCACATGAAAACTTCCCCTTGGACTGGAATTGAGCCATAGTCCTTAAATTCTGATTCTTCTAACAATTAAGTCCAGCCAGGCTGACAGACCCATGTCACTCAAGAGACTCTGGACATCCCTAGTCTTTATAATGTAAAAGCCTTCTTTCTAGAAATTCCCTATGGGCATTTACTCCGTGAGATGAGCATTCATTTTATCTTTTAGAAACATGTGATGTGGTGCTACACAAGAGAAATGTTCCCCAAAATCTCAAGCATGTGAATACTTGGCCCCTAGTTGATGACATTTTTCGGTAGATGTTTCCTGGGAGATGTCTGTCACTAGGAGTGGGCTTTAAGATTAGAAGCCATGAGCCATTTCTTGTTCCCTTCTCTACTCTGTGCCTATGGCTCAGGATGTGAGCTCTCAGCTTCCTGCTCCAGCTGCCGTGTCTGATCCTTGCTTCCATGCTTCTCTGTCATGTTGGACGTTTACCCCTCTGAAACCATTTAGCCCAAATAAGAGCTTCCTTTTAGAAGTTGCCTTGGTGACTGTGCTCTATCACAACAGCAGAAAAAAAAACTAATACATCTGCCAAAAGATGACTTGTTAACAGTGACCTAGCAGTCTCACCTCTTCAGTGGGCCTGGGAGGGGGGAGAAATGTCTGTATGCAAATATTCTCACACCCACATATACCACATATTATTCATTCAGAATCATGTCTTATACTTGTTAACTGCTCTGCCGTAGACTTCCTCATCTAATATGCAAGCAGAACATTTCAACACACCCCAAAGGTTAAATCCAAATTCATGTTTGTTTCCTCGGTAGATTTCCCCAGTATCCTAGAGGATGGTTCCAATGATGACACGGGTTGAACGCAGATGTTCTGCCGTTGTGTCCCCTGCTGCTTCTTTTAAATTAGATCTGACTTTTGTTCATTCAAAGAGCCAACAATACCTTTTTCGTAACTAATATTAGTCACCAGGAACTCCTTTCATGAATACATTTCCCAGCACAAAAGTTTGAATTTAAATACCACATTTCCACAGATCTTTGTATGATAGCCACTATAAAATAGAAATATTTTCCTCTGAACTCTGCCTTGATGCACTACTCACATGTTGTTGTTGTTTTATTCTGTTTTAATGCTGCTGCTATTTGATACAGCCAAGGAATACTCAATTAAGTCTGAATATAACTTTGAAGTAAAAAAAAAAACAATGCTACTCAGTACTCTGTAGCTAGTTTTCTTCCAACCTGCTTTTCCTTCCACATTGTGCATGGACTTTTAATCCTGTTTCATTTTTTTTTCGAGTGCTGGAGAATTGAAGCCAGAACCTCATGTATGTTAGGCAAGTGGGATACCTCTAAGCTTTTGTGGTTCTCAACGCTTCTAATGCTGAAACCCTATAAAACAGTTCCTCATGCTGTAGTGACTACCCAACCATAAAACTGTTTTTGTTGCAAACTTGTTACTATATTTCTGCTACTGCTGTGGGCCATAATGTAAACAGATGCAATTTTTTCAAATATTTTTGGTCTCTGTGTAGTTGAATCTAAGGATGTGGAACCCATAAACAGGTAAGTCAGACTGTTGACATAAAAGAAATACTGCATTTCTTCAGTCTCAGGAGAGAGGGGAAAAGGGAGGGAGGGAGAGAAAGAAGGAACCAGAAACAAGACATTACATTCTCAGAGTTTTCTTGACTGGGAGGGTAGAGGTCACAATGCATACTGTTAAAAACTCCCCAAGAATAACTGAGTACCTTTCTATCCAAGCCTCAGCTGTACCAGAGCTTAGTTCTGGAAACCCACACTATCATGTTTTTCTGAGGAAATGTGTTTTTCCTTTCCCCTTGGATTCTTGATGTCTGCTGTAGTGCTTTTTTGATTTGCTGTTGTTCTGGCAACAGGTCAACTGGCTCTCATGGTCCTTAACATTTCTGGTAAATATTCCCAACATTTGTGACTGGAAGGAATCCAAATTCACTTAAGGTATTTGCATCCACTCTATGTTCAATGCTCAGCATTTTTAACGTTTTCATTGGTAAGTATACCTTAAAAATAAATATTGCATAGAGGAGAATCAACAACAACAACAAAATCAAACATTTTTGATGTATTAACAGCCTCAGATATGGTAGAGTGTGATCAGAAATCTTCCTTTCTACTTAAACACTGTGATGTCACAGCTTGGGAAAGCAAGCATGACAGTAGATATGAAAGCCAGACTTCCCCATTCAAATGTGAGCACCAGCACATGTGAGCTACAGCATGGGTAAATCAGCCTTTCTGTGCCTCAATCTGAAACTCCTGAGGATCAAGTGTACTGGTGGCTGTTCAATGCCTGGCTCCAGGCCTGCTGAATAACAGGGCCAGGTGTTTTTGTTTAAATAATGCATGAAATGTTACAGTTATTCAGATAGATTAACAAGCATTGAGAGGTTTAGGAAGTTCCTTGGAGTTTATGTGTTTTGAAGTAACAACACTAGTTAATTACAGAGACAACAATATATATCATGACCCGGTAGTTTAATCAATACTATAGCTCTTAGGGGTGATATGGAGAATAAGCATAGATGCACACCTTTAATCTCAGCACTCCAGAGGCAGAGGTGGGTAGATCTCTGTGAGTTTGAGGCCAACCTGGTCTACAAAGCAAGTTCCAGGCCAGCCAGGGCTACAAAGAAAAGCTCTGTCTCGAAAACCAACCAATCAATCGAACAAACAAGCAAAAAAAAAATCAATATTATAAATGAAAAGATGAAAGAATGGGAACCAAGTATTCATAGCCAACACCTTAACTACTGAATGCCTACTGTGAGTTTCAGTGCTCTTAAACGTTCTAGAGATGATGCTAAAATGATAAAAGGGGCTTAGAAACATTAACCTTACGTGAGTCAGATCATTTGTCCTTTGGGAGTGGAGGGTGGTGACCGTTCACTGACAGCTCAGTAGGATTAAACTATAGGAAGACTTTGACAAATACTGAAGAACCACATGAACAGTAGGCAAATTTTGATGACTTTAGAATGACAAACTTGAAACTATATTAGTGGGAGTGGGTGGGTTATAATGGGATCCCATGCTTTAAACATCAACTGGAAGATGATCATTTTAGCATGCTTTAACTACTTCTGGAGACATATGATATGCTGTCCATAGAACCTGGCTTAGCATGTCTTCTTGATGGGGAGGCCCGATGGCACTCAGAGGAAGGATAGCCGACTACCAAGAAGAGACCTGATACCCTAGCATCATATTCAAGGGGAGGAGGTCCCCCTCAGTCACAGTCATAGGGAAGGGGAATGGGGTGAAAGCGGGAGGGAGGGAGGAATGGGAGGATGCATGAGATGGGATAGCAATTGAGATGTAATATGAATGATTTTATTTTTTAATATTAAAAAAAAGAATCTGGTTTAGAGTATGTTCTGGTTTTACATCTAATTAATAATGAGCTTCATTTGAGCCAAACATCTGCAAGAGTCATCCCCTAATGTTAATTCAGTTGTGGATTTTATGAGTACTATTACATAAAATTTTTTAAAAAGTATATAGTATAAATATTTACAGTCAGACCATAGCTAGGTTACTAGCCTCAAGCCTAGGTCACAGGATTTAAAATGGATATTAAGAAATTAAATGACATATTAAAATGGATGCCATAATGCTTAAAGGGCAGGAAATAATGCCAAGTAGTAAATGAGGATTAGGTACACAAGTGGAACATGCTTTATAAAGCCAAGAATTACCATTGGCTGCATCTAACATAGGAGGGCGGTTGGAGGTCTAAGGTCTGTAAGTGAGCAAATAGAAGAAAGGGCTGTTAAATACAGGATTGGTCCACAAAGGAGCAGCCTACCCAGTAAAGGGCAGAGTGCTTTGTGTATAGATACTCATTTAACGTCAACTGGGCAAGCTCATGTTGTTGGAGATGAGAGTGCAACTGCAGGGTGGGAGATTCAGGCGTCTCTCCTCCGAATGTCCTTGAGGTAAGATTCTGTTACCTTGGTTACACTGGGGATTGTTAAAAGTCATAGCCCGACTAAAGAATAAATGCAGTGCATTGATAAAATACTTTTTATTGAATAAGCTTTGGTCTAAGAAAGAGAGTAGCTGTTTCTAAGTGAGAAACATATGTGGGGCTCAAAGATAATATTCTCGATAGAAAGAAATTTTATTCTCAGTCTTTGTTGAATGTGGTAAGGAATAACCAAAGCTTAGCCTAATTGAGAGAATTCATAGTGGTAAATGGTCTAATGCATAACTTGATGATTAATTAATCGTTACACTTAAACAAAGCTCCAAAAAAGCAAATTCAGGAACCTTCTATGCAAATAGCTGTTTTTCCAATGTGCTCATGAGATGATCCCTCTTCTGGCTGCTTCTGGTTAGCAATGGACTATAGCTATTGCCAGGTAAACCAGTTCATTGCAGTGTAATCCAGATTAGCCTTTTCAAAGTCACACTCCATGAGAAGCACTGAAAATAATTAGCCTTTGTTTATCTACAGAAGATATGTTGTAAGAATACCACCCCAACAGTGGATGCTTGAAACTTACTCGGAATAGTAAAGAATTTTGTAATTAAACGTCTTTTCCATCTTACCTAGAAACTTAGATATAATAGAGTTACAGTATTTAAAGTTTTATGTCAACAATACAAACAAGTAACACAAATTTATTGTTCTTTCATAATTTCATAGAAGATTTGTTCTTACCTATTTAGAATTTTGCCATCTTGGAATATGATCCTTTTCATTTTTTTCCCCTTGAAAATCTTCATCTTTATAGTTAATGAAACCTCTTTAGATCGTGGCCAATTGCTGGTCTTACTGATTTTATGCTTTGGGGGCCAACATTAATAAAATAGGTTTTACTTAGCCCCATCTGGTAGCTGAGAAACCTACTAAGTCACTACAGGGCAGGTAGCACGTACTGTGTGGGTAGTTGGACATAGGGCATATTACTATGGCATGAGATTTCCATATTTTGAAAATGTTACAGTTTAAAACTATAGTTTTGTTTTTAGAATTTTCCATTTAACATTTTTGGACTGCTGATTAACTACCTGCAACTAAAACTAAAGATAAAGGAGTTTGGCAAGTTATTTCTGAGTGAAGTATATTTGAATATCTCTGACCTAAGGCTAGAAGTACAATGAAAGAACCTATTGGAATGAGAAGACAAGATATGCAGACCTTAAGAAAAAAACTGCATTCTGATTACTAACAGCATAATGAAGGAGAATGTTAAAGGAGGTACAGTCCGTGACAATGGTGTGAATTCAAAGAGATGACTCTAAAGTGTATAGTTTTCTGGAGTGAAACGTGTGGTGTAGAGAGAATAGTTTACATAACAATTGAATCAGTTCCTCTAATATTTTCTCTGGTCTTTGATTTTTATTATATCTCCTTTAAGAAATTAAGTCAGCTGGGTTAAAATGAGCTAATAGAGATTGTTGGATTCTTTGTGAGCTAGTTAGGTTTTTTGTTTGTTTGTTTGTTTGTTTGTTTGTTTTTGTGGGTTTCTTGACAACATGACACAAACTAGTCATCTGGGAAGGGAGGAACTTCAACTGAGGAATTACTTTCATCACACTGGCCTGTGGGAAAGTCTGTAGGTGCATTTCCTTGATCGATGTGGGAGGGCTCACTTTATGGTAGGTGCTGCTACCCCTGGGCAGGTGGTCCCGGGTTGTATAAGGAAGCAGGCTGAGCAGGCCAGGTGGAGCAAGCCAGTAACAGCATTTCTCCATGGTCTCTGCGTCAGTTCCTGCCTTTGGGTCCTGGATCTGCTTGGGTTTCTGGCTTGGCTTCCCTCAGTGATGGACTATGTCTGGGATTTCTATTGCGGTAATGTACCTTGGCCAATGGCAACTTGGAGAAGAAAGGGTTTATTTGGCTTCCAGATTACAATCTACTGTCTGAGGTGAGCAGGGCAGGAACTCCAGGCAGCTACCTGGGGGCAGAAACTGAAACAGGAACATCAAGGAGGGTTTCCAGAAGAAAGTGGCTGTGTGATCAACCCACTTAGAGCTCAATTCTTAAAAGTCAATATACAGAATATAAACACAGTGTCAGAGAAAGGGACCTGCACAGGCCTAAAAGTCAAGAATTGTGGCATATGGGCTCTGTTCCAATAGAAGGATTTGACACAGTCGTATATCTCACATTTAGGACACACCTCTCTTGCTGTTGCCTCTGTACAGAGCACAAAGTAAGATCATAATAATGCTTGAAGCCAGCCCACAGAATATCATGTTGAAAAGTATGAATTCTGAAAGTGCATGCCTTGGAGAGAACATTTTCCTTTAGTATTTTCAGGCTGTCGACATTCTTTAAAAGACCAGAAAGGGCTTTTTTTTTTTTTTAACGGAGAATCGTGTGATTCACCAGATGTAATCTGAAAAACCAGGAAAGTGGTGTTCTTTGAACTAAATCGTCAAGGTTGGTACACTTGGCAGACAATTCCTTAACTGAAACTAAGATTCCCGCACTGCCACCTGAGGACCACAGCGTCCACAGCAAGGGTGCTCTGAACGCGTCCTCCTTTTCAAGGTTTCAGATGCTGTAAAATGTGACTGGGAAATAAGCATTTTTCCAGAAGTGGGAAGGAGGCTTGAGGCATGTGAATGTGATCGATCAGTCTGCTACTGGAAACGTGAAATGGATGCTTTCTTTGCCTTCTGCAAATGCGGAGCTCGCTGCCCCTCTGTGTAACAGTGCTGCTTCGAGGAGCCCAGAACTGCTGTTAAATCCAAGACAACAGCTGCTTTCTGCTCACTCAGGCCCTCTGAGACATGACCCAAGACAGGAAAAGGGTGCTTAGCATCCGCTTGTTGCCAGAGATTCAATATATGAATTTTACTATGAGAATAAAAAGTTGGCCCACTTTTAAAAAAGGTTAATAAAAAATTTATTACAGTGTGTTCTTTCTTATGATGAAATCAATTTAAATTCTGGCCTCAAAGAGGCAATATTTTTCAAAGCAGCAAGCAACCGCTGTAAGTGACCCCAGCAATGCCCACAATCTTCCACGTTAGGAGTATGGAAAATCTGAGGGATGGACACTTATTTCATAAATGACACTCAGCCAGGAAGTGTTCTGAAAGAGGCACTTACCCAAAATTTAATATTCATGAACTATTGAAAAACGAGAAGAGTAAATGACAGTGTGATGCTTCCCTATTATCTCCAGACTAGTGAAATTTATTTGAAAAATTGATCTTATAAAGCTAAGAAGATCGTTTCTCTCCCCCGTGGTTTCAGCATTATCAATCTACACCAGTGTTTCAATTCCCTGGGCTGGCTGTTCTCTTACACTAACTTTATGGCTACCCATCATTGAACTTCTTCTCCTCCTTCCTTTTCTAACTCTACTTCATTTATGAGCATTTTCTTGTTTACTTTAACTAGAATTAATTGTGCTCTCCTCTCTGATCTCTGAGTACCAATGTAGCCATCACCACCTCCATCACAATGTGTTTTCTATTGTGGTTCTTCATGCATGTATTTGTTTTCCTTCCCTCCTTTACTGTTTGAGCAAATGAATGCCGAATCTACTTTTACATATGAGAAAAAGGAACAAAAATTTGAGTAACTTCTCCAGGCCCACACAGCTAGGTACAGCTTTACTCTGGACATGATGAATTTTTTTCTAGTTTATTTTTCTTCTCCACTTGTCCTAAGATAAATAATTGCTTTTCTGTTTTCACTGAATCAGCACATGCTATTCATGAGAAATCTCTAAGTAACAATCATTCCTGAGTGAAAATTCCCCATATAAAAAGCAGAATATAGTTTTGCACTGACATTTTGTTACTGTCCACAGCACCTAGAGGCAAGCTAACAGGAAGACTTTGAATTCAGGAAAGCATGCTAATTTCACATAATATCATGATCTTTCAGTAATCTCTCACCCCTGCATCCCACATTCCTCCTGGCAACTGCTGTAAACCTCCACGGGCCCCAGACCCTGCCTTCTTGCTCTCAGCAAGTGGCCATGTCCTGCTCTAAAAGATTTTGTTTTCAAACATTGATATAAATAGTCATAGAGAAAACTTGTGATGTCATAGATTTGGGTAGACTTCTTCCCAGAGATTATGACTCCATAGATCAGGATCAAGGTGGGGGCATAAATCTAGATGTGTTTTGTTTTTGTTTGTTTGCTTTGTTTCTAACCAGCTCACAGGTGATGCCAAGGCAACTAACTGGTCCAAGGACAGAATTTTGAGAAACACTGATTTAAGCCATCCTATGAGAAAGGATGCTTCCTCCCATAGAAAACTCTCTGTATACCAGCAGTTTAGACAATGAGGCAGTTACTCAGGGCCAGCTTGGACTATAAGAAGACCCTGTTTCAAAAGAAAAAAATTGAACAGCAAATATCTTCTGTTGACTACTTATGCTTCCTCTCCTAGTGTGAATGAGACCCCAGAGCAAGGCCATTCGCAGGCTAATCCCTCCCCCATGCATCTTCACGTCACATCACATCATTTTCAGGATCTTGTTAGCATTTAGCCACCTGTGTCTTTGAATATTTTATGTCAGTCACTCTTTTGCCTTGATTTCTCTCCTAGGTAACTTACAAAGCCACACATTTTTCAGGTTCACCACTTAACTGAATGATTATAAACAATATTATTTTCTGTAAGAATGCCTAGAGATTCAGAGTCCACTCTGTTCATTAGGGACTGGGCTTCTGTTGTTTGGAAGTTGGTCTCTGAAGAGCAAAATTTGGAGCCGAGTTTAATTTTTTTATGGAGAAGGCTACAGAGACACCGTAAAAGAGTAAGTACATGTAGATCTGTAATCTAGCAAGAGATGGATCTTTTAAGTTCCCAGGAAGGAAGCACACTCAGGTCAAGGAGCTGAATTTGTTCTGGATGGCCCCATGGGAGCTGCACTTCACACTTTGTGCAAGTTAGGTGGGGTGGGGGAGGAATAGGGTGCTAACGTACCTTGAAACATTTTGCAATGAGCCCTCTGCATTCTAAAGATTGTTCTTGTCTATTAGGAGTTTTCTGCCTAATAGACTTTGCTGTCCTTCTGTTGAACACTTAAACTCCTCCCTTGTGCTCACTTTAATTCATCTGGATTCCTTATAACGAGCCATAGCATTACTCATTCATATGTAGGCGCTGCACTCCTGTTTTCTTCTTAACATGGAGTGAGTAGCCTCTATCTGAGGTAATTAAGACCAGAAGAGGTTTAGGTTTTAGATTTGGGGGTTAAGAAGGACATGTATGTATTTGGTAGGATATCTTGAGGATCATATCCAAATACAAATACAAAATGCACTTGTATTTTATATATACCTTGCCAGAAGGTAATTTTGTACAGTATTTTTAAAACTTATTAATCATTTCAGGATTTTTTTTCTCGGATCTATTGAGGTCATCTGTGGAATTTCCTGTTTGTGGCATCATGCCATTTACTCAAAATGTTTTGATTTCGCAACATTTCATATTTAAGATTTTGGCATGAAGAGTACTCAATCTATAGTATTTTCAACTTCTGGTAACCAACTCATAATTCATTATGTTAGTTTATCTTAATTCTTGACAAGAATATTTAAACAAACAAAAATTGTCTTCTCTGGAAATTTTGGTTAATCCACTAGTGATGAATTTTTCTCCCACACTTTTTGCCTCCTCACTTCCTTCTTGGTTCCTTCTTTCCTTCCTCCTTTCTTTCTTCTTTTTGATACAGAGTCTTTCTATGTAGCCCAGGCTAGCCTCAACTTCCTAAGTACTAAGGTTGCAATTGTAAGCTAACATACCTAGCTTATATTATTAATTTAAAAAATATGCCTACTTGTCACTATATAGTTTGTCAGTAAATAGAGGTAATGAAATATGACACCAAAAAAGAAACATTGTAATAGACCAGATCAAGAAATGGCTACAAATCAACACATCAACCCACTATAACATCAGAGATCTAGATGTAGTTTCTCTAGGTAGTAGGTCACACTTGTTCTTCGGTCTGTCCAACGGGTTATTGATTATTGATATTCCGAGTCTTTTTTTAAAATTATTTTTATTACATCACTTTTTTACAGCTTGATCTCAGATGCTCTCTTCTCTTTCCAATCTCACTCTCACATCCCCTCCCACTGTTCCCCCCTCTCCGTCTTCTCAGAAAAAGGGAGGCCCTCAAGAGGTACCAACCCACCCTGGCACCTCAAGTCTCAGCAGCACTAAGCACATCCCCTCCCACTGAGTCCAGACAAGGCAGCCTAACTAGGAGAAAAAGATCCAAAGGCAGGTAGCAGAGACAGAGACAGAGACAGAGACAGAGACAGAGACAGTCTCAATTCCCATTGTTAGGGGACCACATGATGATCAGGCTGCATATCTGCTACAAATGTGTAGAAGGCCTAGGTCCAACCCTTGCATGTATTCTGAGTCTTTAGCAATGTTTCTTATACATAAGACCCACTAAATTTTTCCCATTTTGCATTATAAAAATCATGTTGTCTGCATATTTTGTTTTCTCTTCTAAGGCACGGATGCAGAGGGAGGAGACCCTGAGTTGTTTGTTTAGGAACATCCATTGAGCCATGTATATACAGATTTTATCTCAACTCTGATGGTCTCTCTTATGCAACAAATGTAGATAATGAGTGGCTGTAACACATGTGTAACTGTTGTATATAGTGATTGCTATTAATAGGAAGCTTATTTCTGGCAATATAACAACAGCTATTAAAAAAAAAAGTTTACAGGCCTGTAGTGCTGGAGGTTGAACCAAGGCCTTGTGCATGTTAGCAAAGACTCCAGTACTGAACTACCCAAGTCTGGCCTCCACAGAAGAATTAAGTTAAAATCAATGTATTGGCAGGCTTTCAATTGTTCTACTGTATAGAGAGTTGCTTGAGGATTATAGCATAGTGATATGAATTATCATTGGAGTTTATTGACCTGTTCACCTGATTTCAGGCATTTTACTTCCTCCATGGGTTTTAAATTATGGCCATTCATCTTCATAAATAGAACATTCCAAGTAGGACAAAGTCAGAAAACAAATATTTCAGAGCATAAACTTCCTTCCTGTCTAGCTGTGGACTCTAAATGTCATTTAAATATCCTCCCTCCTTTCCCTCTCTAAAGAAAACACAGAAACAGAAACTCTAATAGATTCTAAAGGAAAATGTCACTGGGAGATTCACACATAGAGAGCAGGGAAAAGTGGGCAAGCATCTGCACTTGATTTGAATTTAGAAGAGGAACCCTGAAATAAAGCTCTCTGCCTATGACACACTGTGGCTACATTTTGATATTAAAGAGTGTCAGCATTTATTCAATGAAACGTTGGAACAGCTCATCTCCATGTGGCTTTGACTTTATTTCTTCCAAACAGATTGAGTTGTGTATCACCCAAGACCATTGACTCTCAGAAGTGAGATTGCCACTTGCTGATAGACAGTGCTGTGCACAGGTGGATCTCTCTAATACCTTAGCACTGTTCAGCTCTGGCAGAGAAACATAAGCCATCCTAGCCGACTCATGCTGTACAGTGAGTTCTACCCAATTATATTTGTGTGTATGAAAGATGGGATGGCTTTAATTGGTATAGGTCACTTTTCTGTGCCTAAAAATAAACAGTTCGCTATTAAATGACCAAAAGATTTTTTTCTCCATAGATATACTGACCTAGTTAGCAATGTCCTCTGCTCTAACTGACTCTGGATTCTACTGAATTAATTCTAATAAAGTAAAGCCTTAACCCATTGCATAACATTTATCAGATTTGGTTTCTTCTTGTATAAAAAGGTATAGACTACTTACATGGTACATGAAAAATTAGAAATGATTGCAGGATACCTGGATTGCTACATGATCACTGATTTTTCTAGAACAGATACACTGTACTGCATGTGCTCTGTGAGGCGCTATGTGGGAACTACTACCTGAAGGCTGCATGGAATTCCCTGAGAATTCAAGGAGCCAGCAATTCAAAGGGTTGGCTAGAGCTAGGGCAAGACCTCACTAGCTAGGCAGAGGGATGGGGCATTCCAGGAACAGGTGTGGATGCCAGCAAGGAATGAAAACAGGAATAAATGGCATCTCCAAAGCGACAGATCGGGAAGTTTTAAGTATGACTGGAGATGGAGGTTGGGCATAAGGTATTAAGGGATTTGTGGAAGAATGATTGCTAGCTAGATAAAGAGGAGAAAACTCACTAGGCTGCTTGTCTCCTCTCCCTCCCTTCTAGCCCACAGCATGCTCAGACACTTCTGACTTTTCTTTATATTCTGTTTCTGAAATAAATTTATACAAGTGCTGTGTGTGTAGGGGTGTGCTCACTAGTGTGTGCACAGACGTCAACTTAGGATATTTTCCTATTGTTCTATTAAATGCCATCCTTCTCCTTTTCCTTCCTTCCTTCCTTCCTTCCTTCCTTCCTTCCTTCCTTCCTTCCTTTTTTAGGACAAAGTTTCTCACTGAACCTGGAGTTCAGCTGTTTCATGTAGAGTGGTTGGCCATCAAATCACTGGGATGTTCTGCATTGGGTTGCTGATGTACACAGCCATGCTTAGCAGTTTTGTGTTTGTTGTTTGTTTGTTGATTGTTAATTAACCTGGGTACTAGGGATCCAAACAGAGAGCCTCATGCTTGAGCAGCAAACATTTTACCTACTAAACAATCTCCTCAGCCCTGTACTTAAAAGAAAGACTAAGAATACAGAATAGACGGAAGAGAGTCACTTTTAGGTCTGCATTTGTAGAGTCTCTGTGAAGCCTATCTGCTAATGTTTTCTTTTTTGTTTGTTTGTTTCTTCTCATATCACTATATGGTCTAAAAATTATTAGGGAAAAGGCTGATGTGAGTTATGAGACCAGAAAATCCAAATAGTGGACAATGAATAGAAAAAATGGTGGCTAATATTGAGGAACAGAAGAATTTCCAAAGAACAAAATACAAATCAAAGGTGAAATATAAGGAAATAACTGTTTACTATTCAAACTAAACTAGATACAAATGATACTAGTCAGTGACGCATTGTTTTTGATACATGTCATTAAAAATTGACTGGGGTTTGTTTGCACTGCTAGTTTTTCCAAAGAATTAGAAAGATACTGAGTCCTAAAAGAACAACTAATGTCAATGAATCTCCTTCTGGAGATGGCTTCAAATGTGGCAAACAAGCCACTGGGCAAAGTGTCCTGATTCTGCCACAGACAGAATTCTGTCTAAAAATGGGCAAGCTTGGATGCAGGCAGAGTTGACAGCCAATCTCTGCCTAGGCAGGGTAAGCAAGTCCTCAATCGTTCCTGCCTCGCAAATGTCTGTCAGATATATTGGGCCAGAAGGCTGAAGATGATGCTCCAACATTATAGAGAGTTTTGGGTGACTGATCAGATAGCAAACTGTCTGATTTTTTTTTTCATTTTTGGAAGTTGCTTACCTGCATCTCTGGTTTAGTCAGGTAATTAAGTTTTATTCCTTCTCAAGTCTCTGATGGGGTTGAAGACCAGATAGTTTAGTTTTACAATTAAGCTTAGTTGTTTAGTGAGTAAGTTATTTTTAAGTCTACATAGATGTTTTAAGCTGATAGATATGAGATATGATAGATATTGATTTACGTTCACAATTTTAGACTCACCAAGATAGGAAAAATGTTTTCTTCAAGGTTGCCAAATACAAATAGCCAAAACAGTACGTGTAGCATTTATATAATTTCTGATTGTTTCATGGTTCTTCTTGTTGTATGTAGTGTGCTGTATTTATGTGTAAAAATAAAATAAAATAAAAATGCAACATACTGAGGGGTGTTTTCTGTGGGAAGCTGCTGGCTTTCTATTTAGACAGAATTTTCTAGAATGAATCCCAGAGGAGCCATCACTAAAAGGATTCTGATTCTATTGGATATAAGGCAGTGTCTATGTATATAGAAGAAAGAGGGTTTTTTTCAAAATAACTAGCTAATGGGGAATTGTGAAGTAATGATTACAAATGCTGTCTGTAAACCTGTTTTCAATTTTCTCCTGATTCAGAAAAAAATCTTTGGAAAAATATATTTGGAATTAGTTAAATATTATTTTAGAGATACTTTTTGATAGCACAGTTTAAGAATATCCCTAAGAAAACAGAAAATATACATCTTATATGCATTCAAATTCAAGACATGAGACCCAAACACTCTGTTCCCTGGATAAAGGTTTTGGCATACAATGAGTAAGAATTACTTTCAAGAACAGATAAGCCTGCGAACATTCTTAAAGGGTGGGGGCAGCAATAAATTGTTTCAGAAATAGTTTAGATCCCCACGAGTAAAGTAAGGATAGGAATGTGCAATGGGAAATCAGAATTAATGCTAAAAGTAAAAGTTTATAGCACGTTGCAGCAATGTCATTATTTGGTACTATTAAGATAATGTGTAAATGGTGTTTTCATAGGGCTAAGTCTCCCAGCCGATGAGTGATGGAGGCGTTTTTTTCTCCTGGTTTCCATGACTGTGTAGGCAGAAAGCAGTTTCTGCTGCCAAGTGTGTCAGTAGATGTGGGAGGATAGGGGACTCTTTGTGATGAAAGAAAGCTTTTGCTTAGCATAAAGCCAGCTTGTGTTTAAAGTAGAGAAGAAATAAGATGTACCATGCTTACACAAAAACTACTGTTTTGAGAGCATTCTTTTAAAATTTGGCTATCAAGCAATTCTTTAAAATTACTTTCTACCTAAACATTTCAACACTCTACAAAAAATTTATAAATGGTCTCTATGTCTAAAAATTTTTTTATTTTGTTGTATAGATGGATAAGACACATACCTTCAGATAGGATGTTAGTGTCCATTGATGGATGATTTTTGTAGGACAATCTAGTATAGAAACATAGAAATGAACATAGAAAGTACATGCATTGTCTGTTTTGAACTCATCAGAGCAGCAGCAAATAAAGGACCATTGTAGTGTCTATTAGCCTGTATACACTTAGAGGAAAAGAGATGTTTTTTAAAGACTAATTTTAAGATAATGTTTAAACATTGATTGATTGATTTTGTGTGTATGTGTTTGTGATGGTATGCATGTGGAGATCAGAGGACAATCTGTAGCACTCGGTTCTCTCCTTCCATCTTGTGTTGTCTGGGGAACAAGCTCAGGTTCTTAGGCTGGACAGCAAGCACCTTTATCTACTGAGCCATCTTGCTGGCTGAAGAACTACTTTCATGTGCTTATGCCAACTTGCCAGTTTTTCACAAACAAACACACTAAATCTATTGCCTCACTCTCTCATTTGCCAAAACAAAGCATGTTATCATTAGCAAATAGCCTCGACTATAGGGTGCTGTGTACTTTCCATTAGTATCTGGCTTGAGGTAGAGCTAGTGACTTAGATGTCAGTTTTGGTTTTACATACTTAGCATAGGAAAATCATATTGGAGACTGATCTTGAAGTCTTAAAGGGTAGAAAGTGAGGTTAAAGTCTTCTGGGATTATCCCTCGTTTCAGCCAAGAAAAGATGCTTAGTAAATGACTGAAATAATGTTTATCCTATAGAAAAACATACGCTTAATTTTGCTTTTCATGACCAATCTTTCCATGTGTCCTACAACTAAACTCTTTTAGGAACATACAAAGGACAATAGGAGCTGATGAAAATACCAACACCAAGACTGAAACTAAAACTCTTTGACTTGTGGTACACTTCTTTTCCTCTTGCACTGTTGGCTATTAGATATAGTGGATGGTCATTTTCAGAAGGGAAGAAATAGGCCACAAGTTCCTAGCACATCCTTCTTGGCTTTAAACACTGGTAAGACATCTCCTAGGTCTTCTGTCTTAAGTTCTATAATATCTTTGAGCGTGTATTGATATATGTGAAAGTTACAGTATACAGAAGGCATGAAAGTGTGTCTTCCATGTAAATAACTCAGTAAATAAAATATGTTGCCATCCGAAGCATTCAGTCATAACTGTTTCCTGGAGATTAATATGTTTTTTTAAATGTTCAAGCCCAGTTTCTCACAAATATGAAGAAGCAAACTGTCTTGTAATATAATTTCTGTGTACAAAACAATCCTTAGTCAAGTTGATGACATCATCACCTACTTAAAATTTCAGCAGAGATTTTTTGAAATACTGAATCATCATTTCTCTTCATTGTCCTTTATAGATAAATAAACTGCAGTGAAGATGATTGTTAGTATTATAAAATGCATTTTTTCTTTCTGGTAAGACACTTGGCTGTCCCCGCCATAGATATTAAATGATTAGAATTAATTTCCAATTTGCCTCCTTTGATTGGTAGTGATGGAAGCTCCCACATTATGCTCACTTCTGAATATCTGCCACTTTTCTCAGACAATATACCAGTGTGTTAGAATGTTATCTCATTTGCCACATCTCTCCTTTAGGGGAAATAGATTGCTTGCGGGTAGTTGTTGCTTTTATAGGCAAGCAAGAAAAAAAAATCATTTGCTGTGGAACCCCCTAACAGCAGTTAGAAGGAAGGTGTACTCATGTCTTATCAGGTCACCTTATTAAAATAATAAATACTTATTGAATTTTCCAGACACCATGAATAGACAAGAGAGGTATCAATATTCATGTAATGGAAAATACACAGAAAAATATACTAGTAGATTGATTTGAGAATGACATTATGTAGCCAAAAAGTGAACATAAATTTTCCTTCCCACATGTAGCATTTTGAATTATTTGTTTGCTATGTTTTCCCACTAGATTATATGCCTCTCAACTGTTATCTCTTAGTTTACTAGATTATTAATATCTCTTGTCTCACTCACTCAAATATTTTCCTTTATCACATATATTTATTGATACATGTTACTCATCTGTTATTAGTTTACTTCTGCCCCAGGCCACATCCTTTATTTGTTTATTTTTAAAAATCAATTAGCAGTTCATCATTTCCATAACAGTGTGTGATCAAAAAAATATGCATGGGGGAAAAGTGGTGAGACACACAAGTATGATTCTAGGCATTTAGGAAGCTGAGTTGGAAAGCATCCTGCTTGACATATCCTATTGGAGAGGAAGAAGAGCAAGAAGATATGTGTGGTGGAGGCAAAGAAAAAAAGAAGATGAAGAAAAAGAGAGAAGGGAGAATAAAGAGAAAGTAATGCACTCAATCATAGGAATTAGTCCAACCCAGACATACAGGATCATAGTTCATATAGGCTTAATGGAGAGTTGGTCATTCAGCTAACAAAGGCTTGCACACACATCTTCAAGCTGTGAGGAGAACTTGCAGTAGAGGCATGAAAGCCATGGCTAGATGTGGTCTTGCATCTCTGTGCATCTGTTATGCAAAAGATAGTGGTGAATATTTCAGCTGTTGCCATTGATGAGTTTTGAGGCCACCAACAGAAGCTCATGTTGAACCTGTCTGTTCCCACTCTCCTTATACATGTGTCAAGTATGTTTCAGCCAATAGCATACCTATCACAGCCCTTGACAGCAATTTTGTCGGCTTAGGCACCTGCTGCAATTTTTCTCAAGTAGAATTAAGCCTTTGTGAATAACATTGTCTTTTGGAAAAGAAAAAGAAACAGTAAAAAGTCAATGATAGGAAGGATGAGGTGAAAACAGAAGAAAAGGAAAAAGAAGGAAAGGTAGATGTGTGTGGGGGGGTGACAAGAAAGGAAAAAACTCAGATGCTCCTTGAATCTGGCCCTCTGAGATTTATCCCTTGGTAACAGGTATTACAAACTGAGATGGTGCCAGGCTGCTCCAATGATTCATCTCCTCTCTTGTCAAGACCAGTTGAGGCAGTCCTGAGGAACCTCTATGCTTTGTGAAGAGGTACTTTATGTCAAAAGGAAAACCATAAGCACAGTAATAATTAGGCTTTGCAAGTAGAGAGAATTAGTTCTTGCTTAGTGAACAACCACAACAACTTAAGGTCAAAAGTATTGTCAGCTAATTCATTTAATAAGCTTCTTCATCATTTCTAAGGACTCGCTCCCTCTTTGCAGGCCATTAGCAAATTGGTCAAATTGCTCTCTTAATATGTTGCTGCAGAGCTAATGATAGAATGTGAAGAAGTTTAAAGCCTGGTGTCTCATATACATCTAGATTAAGCCTTAGCTCTGCAGCTCTGTTTGAGCCAAGGATCCCAAATAGAAGCCTATACACTGTGTCAGGGATCCTGAGTTCTAGAATTGGAACAACGTAATTTGGCCTGAAAATTTTGTGTCAAGTATGTTTCAGCCAATAGCATACCTATCACAGCCCTTGGAAGACAGCCTGGATTCAGAAAAAATGTTCACCCTAGAATGATTGAATACCAGCGTAGGAGTTGGATGTAGTATCCTACACTGCTTGTCCCAACACTCCTGCTGAGGCAGGAAGGTGATGAGGGCAGCCTGGGATATACAGTGAGATTAGACAGAGTAGGCAATGTCTCAACAGAAAATTATTTTACTCCTATCTGAAGCCCATCCTTTGAGTCTGGACATTGATCCTGTTGTGGGGCATATCACTTTTCAGTCTTCATTTATTCAATGAGTTCCCTTAAGCTTTATTAATTCCATCATCTTTCATTGTTTTTTTGTAAAACTCAGGCTCTGTGGCTCAGTATGAAGTAAGGCTGCAAATAAGCTTTCAGAAGATGGAAAGAGGTAATGCATTGGGCTTAGCATTCTCAGATTCAGTTTGAAGAATATAAGTCAATAGTCTTAGAACAGAGGTAGACTTATCTCCTAGAACTGTTAATCCATGTTTTTCAACTTGTAGATGGGATAGTTGAAATCCTCATTAGCTGCTCATCTAAGATTGCTCAGACAACAAATTTGAGAGCTAAGTGTGTGCCAAAAGAAAACAGTCTTAGGACCATGCTTTGAATATGATTTCATGAGGTCCTTTCCCCTGGTATGTGGCTAAATGTCCCATATTACCTTCCACTGGATATGTAGTTCATCCTCTGAACCTACGACAACTGAGCATGATTTTCTTTCTTCTTATACTTCCATGTGGCAGTGAGCAGGTGGTGACACACTGGCGAGGCCACAGAGGGCTTTGTGCTTTTGCTCTGAGTGTATTATCATGGCATAACGCAAAGGGAGTACCTTCAAGTTCTCGTAACAATTCTAGGTATTTTCTTTCTGGAACAAGGATAATATGCTCCCTTTCATTCTTTCTAAATTATTCCCCTAAGGTTTCAAATACCTGTCAAAGGTAGGAGAAACCATGTGTATGCTGATAAAATACTGGTAAGTGTAGAATACCCTCCTTGCCTTAATTTTAGCTCCTAGAATATTTCTACTTCTAAATTTTTAATCAGCTGTTATATAGAGAGTCTTCAAGCTTATGTACAGCCTTCATGTATCTAATACCCAGTTTAAATAGCTAACAACTCCTGGCCAACCCAGTGTCATTTCTGCCCCCACCCACTTGCCCACTCCCATACTGTTTTGAAGCAGATCCCCCACCCACTTGGCCACTCCCACACTGGTGTGAAGCAGATCCCCCACCCACTTGGCCACTCCCACACTGGTGGGAAGCAGATCCCCCACCCACTTGGCCACTCCCACACTGGTGTGAAGCAGATCCCCCACCCACTTGGTCACTCCCACACTGGTGTGAAGCAGATCCCCCACCCACTTGCCCACTCCCACACTGGTGTGAAGCAGATCCCCCACCCACTTGCCCACTCCCACACTGGTGTGAAGCAGATCCCCCACCCACTTGCCCACTCCCACACTGGTGTGAAGCAGATCCCCCACCCACTTGCCCACTCCCACACTGGTGTGAAGCAGATCCCCCACCCACTTGCCCACTCCCACACTGGTGTGAAGCAGATCCCCCACCCACTTGGCCACTCCCACACTGGTGTGAAGCAGATCCCCCACCCACTTGCCCACTCCCACACTGGTGTGAAGCAGATCCCCCACCCACTTGCCCACTCCCACACTGGTGTGAAGCAGATCCCCCACCCACTTGGTCACTCCCACACTGGTGTGAAGCAGATCCCCCACCCACTTGGCCACTCCCACACTGGTGTGAAGCAGATCCCCCACCCACTTGGCCACTCCCATACTGTTTTGAAGCAGATCCAGGCATCATTTCATTTCATTCATCATACTTCAATATAAGTTTCTGAAAGATAAACCATTTAAGTTATAGTCATAATATAATTCTGAAAACTTTACCATAAAACTATAAATTATTTAATATTCAGATACTGTTTAAGTTACAATTGTCTCATCAATGTCATAGTTTACTTTTTTATATTTTGTTTAAATAGGCTTCCAAATAATATCTGTGTGTTGCAAATGATTATGAATCTTTTCAGCTACTTTTAATCTACAGGTCAAATCCCTGTCCTCCTCCTCCTCTTCCTTCCCTCTCTCCCTCCCTCTCTCTTTTACGCTATCTCTGAAATTTATTTATTGAAGAAACTGAGTTAAGATCTTGGCAAATTACATACTGACTGGCGCTTGTAGATTGTTTCCACATGTGTGCTTTTGCATGTTTCTTCATGTCCTTGGTTTCTACAAATTGATAATTGTATCTAAAAGTTGCATTGGACAACTTTCTTGAGAAAATGACCAAACATATACTTATACACATCAGAGGGTGAAGTCCAACTATTGCTCTGAGGTCTCTGGTCTGGTCCAAGGCCAGCTTTGGGATGAGGAAGAAGACCCATGGCCTTGGGATAAGCTGCTGGTTGATCACAGAGTCTGGAGCCAGAATGTCTGTGCTCCATTCCTAGTCCTGTCACTTACTAGCTGCATAAACTCTGGGGAAGTTATTTGACATCTCTCAACTTCAGATATCTCATCTGTATCCTAGTCATGGGATTGTGAAGATCAAACGAATAGACATGTGTATACAATATGCCTAGAGCACTGCATAAAGTAAGCAACTTATGAGTCTTAGTGCTATTTGTGAAAGAAAAGTTAGACAGGAGTTCAAAGAAAGGGGAATCGTAAAAACCAGTCTATTTGTGAGAGCAAATGACACAGTCACAGAGGACCAAGTCCAGTTTTCCCAAAAGCCTTCTCATTCCTGATTGCCACCATTCGCTATGCCGTTAGCCTCTCCTATGGCACATTCCATGTGAGTTACTCATGGTCACAGCAACACTGGCACACAAGTAAATGAAGAAAGCAAAATGGGGATGCCAATGCCCAGCAACCTCAGAGCCAGACTTGAAGGTGTCTTGAGAGATCTGTTTTGGCACTAGGCCCTGCTCGGCTACTGGTCCTCCTTCTGTGTCTG
The DNA here is from genome assembly GCF_964271855.1 of Acomys minous. Lineage (NCBI taxonomy): Eukaryota > Metazoa > Chordata > Mammalia > Rodentia > Muridae > Acomys > Acomys minous. Next base: position 117,228,217 of record NC_140492.1, on the reverse strand, counting down.
CTTCTTATCCTGTTTTGCACTTGGAGTCAAAGATTGATATTCTTATCTGTGTTTCCCATATATTCCTAATACTTGCTGTCCTTAAAAGGAACCTTCTTGCTCTTGTCCACAGAGTATTCTACTTTATTTGAGCATATTTATCTCGAAGGGGAAAAAAACTTAAATCCAATTGTACTTTTACATTTCCTTACTTATTTCATTTTGCATTAACCCTGGATCACTTGACTCTGGCTGTTGATGGTGTTGATATGATTTTTGTCAGAATGTCTCTTTCTTCCATCCAATTCCTTTCTCACTGTTGAGTTTTTAGGCAAGACCTATAACTTAGCTTGTTTTACAGCAATGATTCCTGGTGAGAAAAGGTTACCTATTTTCAAATGTTTCTTGTTTGGTTTCACATAGTCCCAGTGTCATGGAAAGCAGTGACGATTTGAGGGCGTGCTATTTAGTGACACATAGCCCTTCTGGTGCATATTACCTTCATCTACTTATTCACTCCATACACAAGTGAGCAAAGGAAATGTAGACCCTGGTATGACGCTGTGGATAGTGAAGCCTAGAACACGTGCCATCTGACTAAACAGCTTCGCTGATCTCTCGTTCAAGGGGGAAGTTGCCAGTAGATTGGTTCAGTGTAGAAAGTAAATGAGCAAAAACCCACTGCCTTAAAAATGGGAAATAATAGAATTATTTAACTTTCTCTAAAAAGTGCAAAACACTAGAAAAAGATTACCTATTCCCAGGTGAGCAGACATGTAGACAGCAATTAAAGCAATATGCACGGCTTTAGATGATGAGAGAATGGCAGGTCTTTTGCTACCCCCATGCCTCTGGGACATGGACACACACAGTGGGTTAGTTTTCCCCGTCGTGTTGTACTTTCCCAGGAAGACAACGGTTGGGAAATCTTCTGGAGGTTAGTTTATCTCAGACATTGCTGCATTCCCTTCCAGGCATTGCCACACCTTCTCTCTGCTTTGCCTGGCGTGGCCCAACCTGCTGCTTACCTTGACCTACAGCTGCTGACGTTGAAGGGAATCTCTCCTAGGTCCCTAGGACCTTGTTTACTCAAGGACAAATCTGTGTCAATTGACATTAAGTAAAAAACCTCTCTCTATACAGGAGCCCGTTTTAGAAGTGTTATCCAGTACCAAGTAATTCTGGGTTGATTTTTCCCTTGAGTTGGAGATACAGTTGGAAGGGTAAATGAGGGAGGAGAAGGTAATGTATTTGCTGTTTGGACTGAATGACTTCCATCATCCAAAGGCAATTTCATATGCATGTGTCATTTAAATAATCCCCATTAAAACCCTGTATTGGGGGGGGCAGTTAATGCCATACTTTGTGGTACCAAGACTCAGAAAATAAATAAAATTCCCATAAAATATTACATTGTCATAAACAATGCCATGAGCTTCTAGCCTTTTGCTACCTAATTCATACAGTGTTAACCTATTCCTTATGCTCAAAAATATAGCTGCAGGAGATCCAGGCATCATGCCTTTAGGTAATGAGGTACAAGATACAGAGAAAAGGATTACAGTCCAGCCAGGTTTGTTTTCTTTCTTAGGTTCTTGGTACCTTCAGATGACACTCCACCAGCTCTTAGGATTTTTTTTTCCTAAAGAGACATGAAAAATTTTTGCAGTGTCTAGATCCATTGTCATCTCAATTTTTTTTAATAGATGTGTTCCATAGACATAAAACCAGGAGAGAATTGTCATTAAATAGGTCTCAGTTTAAAATGTCTAAAGTTTAAACTCTGGTCTTCAGATGAACTTGACAGAATAAAGATTCCAACACTATTTCTGGACATCCTGGGCATGAAACAGAGATCCAAAAAGTGAAATGATTTCCCTCTATGTCTACCGTCAAGTAAAGGGAACTCCGGCAAGGAGTGGAGTTGTCAAGTGCATCCTCAAGCAGATGTGAGGACAGGCAATGGTGCTCACTGTGTATTGGGTGTCTGCAGATCAGGGCAGCCATCTCTGTGGTAAGGGCACAGGAAGGCTGTGTGGAACTACTGGATCCCATTGGCTTGGCAGAGACAAAGGGCCATGTGCTGAAGCTCAAGCTGGAAAAGAAAGTATCTGGCACTCACCAGATGACGGCTGTTCACTCAGCAAAATCTTTTCTCTTCCAGTTCCCCACAAGCTACGGGCCTGAGCGATGCTTGCTTTGCCATAAAAAGCAAAACGAAACAGTGATGCCTTTAAAATGTAAATGCTTGTGTATGCAGTTTTCCTCTTGATAGAGAAATGCTCCAATGAGAGCCGCTATCAGCCACTGACACCAAGAGCAAAGTTATGTTTCTCTCTTTTTTTTTTCCTTTTTCTTTTTTTCTTTTTCTCTGCCAGGCATGGAACCACAAGAGAACAGTGTGTCCTACAAAACAGCTTGCACAGGAAAACAGAATCCACCCTGTTGGTCACCTGAGGAATCAGGCAACTGAAGGGAGCTAAACTAGTTTTCTGTTCATCTGCATAAGGGAGGAAACTTGGTTACTGCAGCATGAGTAAACTATTCATAAGGAGGGGAAGAAGGTGGTTTTTACATGAAAAACTAGAAGTGTGCTACACACAGGTCACAGCTGGAAAGACCCCAGTGTCTGCCACTTCACATAAAGGTGTGAGCTGAGCCGGTCTAGAGAAACTGCTGTTACCTGGAATGCCACATCCACCCTGGCCCCTTTTCATGGAAGCCAGACATGTGGAATTTCATGAGAACAACCCACAAGTTTTGTTTCATTAGTGTTGACAACCCTGGATGCCACTAGCTCATCTGGCTCCTTTGTCCAAATTAGAAAACAGCATCCCTTTCTTCATGCCGATCTCATAGCTGTGCAAATCAAAGGAAAGCCAGCATTAAGCTCTCATTCACCAAAAACTGTGTAGGCTACCCAGGTTTACAGGGTCACCTCCAAAATTACTACTGGCTCATGAGGCAAACAAAACCTATCTGTGAATTACGCCCAGCCCTAACATTTTGCAGCCTTTGTAGCTGTGGTTAAAACAAAGTTCTAGGGCTAGATCACCTGGCATTAAACCAGAACCCTGCCATTTATACAAAAAAAATTTCTCTTCCTCAAGTCATTTCTGTTTGTATCAGGATAAACATAAACTTGAACCTACTTCATACAGTTCTTATGAGAACATAATTAAACAGTTATGAAAAAGAACCATTCAGATTATAACATAAAGTTATAACATTTAGTAAGTGTTGGACAATGTCAAAATAATGTGAAAGGCTAATTTTACACACTCTTTGGCTTATCACTGAGAGTCAAAGTTTTGATAAGCAGTTCTAAGCATGCAGAATGGATGCAAGAACTCAGGCCTTCATAGCTTTTTACTCTTGGGAGTATGTTGTAATTCACCCTGCGGTGACTTTGGGAAGGCAAGGAATTCAAAACAGAAAGTATCATTTACCCCTGACCTACTAAGGCAACAAGAACCTCGGTAAAAATAAATGCTGTACGTGAACGTGCTTCTCCTTGCACAGGTGACTAGCTGACACCTGGCTTAGTTAGTGTTCTATTGCTGTGAAAAGACCCCATGATGATGGCAACTCCTATAAAGAAAAACACTTACCTGGGGCTGGCTCGCAGTTTCAGAGGTTTAGTTCATTATCGTCATGGTAGAAAGCATGGCAGTGTGTAGGTAGACAGTGGTGGAAAGGAGCTGAGAGTTCTGCATCTTGATCCAAAGGCAAGAGAAGGAGACTGCCCCCACTAGGTTTACCTTGAGCATAAAAGACCTCAAAATCACCTTCACATTGGCACACTTCCTCCAGCAAGGCCACACCTACTCCAACAAGGCCAAATCTCCTAATCGTGCCACCCCCTATGGGCCAAGCATTCAAACACATAAGTCTATGGGTTCCTATTCAAAGCACCACCACAGCCTTTACAATGACTTCTTAAAGCCATTACGAGATTAAGCTCAGTATCATGTGTTATAAAAGGCAAAGGTATGTGGCTTATATTTTAGAATAACTTACAGTGAAAGCATTACAAAGTGTTGGGGTTCAATATGGAAAGTATTCCATTATTTGACTTTATCTTCACAGCTGGGTCTCAGAGACAATTCTCTGTCTTTAAGAACTGTCACAGCTGCTTTTACATCTGAGATGTATCAGACTCTACATAAAAGACTGGTTCTTAGCCCCAAGTCTACACTGGAAGGAGGGAGCTGGGTGCCAACTGTAGTGAAATATGTCTCTAGCTCCAAGGATTTGGAAATGAAATGAGCCTGAATCCAGTAGCTTTGCTCTGCTAAACCCAATAATGTCTACATGTTTTATGTTTTTAAGGTGTAGTCTATCAGATTTACTAATAAAACATGTTGAGAAAAAGATATCCAGAGAAAATTTAGCTCTCTTGTATTTAAATAAGGACTTTCCTCTCATTTTGTTAATGTAGAAGCTTCACACAAATATTTATTAAGTCATAAGTGTACGTTCATAGGGTCCATCTGATGTGAAAAGACAGTAGTAACCCCTAAACTATTTTATTTATGTAACATGATCTTGGCCTGACCATCACCAATCTAAAGCTTCTCTTTCTAGACCAGGTTTTCTTAGTCTTTGTATTACTGATATATAGGGCCAGACATTTCTTTGTTGTGAAGAATGTTACTGTCCTGAGAAGTACTTAGTGGTGTCCTTGGTCCCTAATGACTGGGTGACAACCCTCCTTCCACCCTTTGCATTCAGAAAAATTGTGTGCCAAGATTATCTTCCAGGGGAATAAAAGAGGCTGAAATTGGTTCCTACTCTCTTCCCCCAGAGATAAAAGATATGCTAAAGATGGGAAATTTACACAAACTAAAACCATCTACAAGCCAAAATGCAAAAGTATAAGACCACAGTCACTACGTTTAGCAAGTGGATGTTTCTACAAAACATTCTAGCAACTTCTCCGCAGGTTGACTGCTTTCAAACAAACCAGAAGACTGGATCATCATGTAGACCACCTACCTTTTGCATGTTTGTTCAGACTTCTAGACATAGTACTGTTTGTCCTTCTGCACTTACATAAAATCTCAACAGGCAAGAATCAATGGTTCTGAAAGCAGAAGAGTAGGCATGGTGGTGCATCCGTATAATCCAAGCGCTCAGAAACTGAAGTGGGGCCATCCTGAGCTTAGGTACAGCCTGGACTACAAAGTGAGACTCTTATATCAAGGTGTGGACATCAGAGATCTTCATGTTCGTGTCTTCATTTTAAAGGGTGAGATCCTGAGGTCCAGTAAATAGAGTCTGCAGCACAAATATCTCTTATAAGCCTCAGTCATTCAAGGCATAGCCTCAGATTTTCAAAAAATATGGAATATACAATTTTTATTGAATAAAATGTTTAAAATTACACTCTTATGATAAATTTCAAAATCCAAGGAATAAATAAGACAGAGAAATGCAAAATAAAAACATTCTTCCAATTGAACATGCAAAAGTTAAAAAAAACATCAATTTGTCTTTTGCTTTGGCACCAAGAAATACACATTTGTTTCTTCTTTATAGCATATGATTGCATAGTATCAGCCAGTTTTGGGTGATTGATTTCCACCCATTTTACCTAATCACAGTTATGGATTTTGTCTACTGAATAAATTATTATTAAGACGTTGAAGAATAATGGTTTGAAATCGCTCACTTTTCCTTCCTACTTTTGTGCAATATTGTGATCTTCATATAGTTTGTAATCACAAATAGGGTCACGTGACTGGCTCTAACCCTCTGGTGCAAGGTGACCATCCCTGTATTCATGGAGGAAATCACTAACTCCACATCTAAAATCTATAGCATATGTGTGTGCACTTGTGCCCCTCCCCAGTGTGCAGTGGTGTGTGTGTGTGTGTATGTGTGTGTGTGTGTGTGTGTGTGTGTGTGTGTGTGTGTGTTCATGTGCATGGTATGTCATTTGCTCCATGTAATTCCTGATCTAAACAAAGAAGAATAAAGCAGAGATCATCAAGCTCACACAGTAGTGAAGCAGGGAATGAGACCATCACTGAGAGAATGGTGGAACATGTTTTACTGGTGTGTCCAAATTTTGATTATACGTGTACATTGCAGCCTGTTGCTTGCTGCATGCCGCAGGCCTTTTCTTTGGGGGCGGGGGAGGTTTTCGAGACAAGGTTTCTCTTTGTAGCCCTGGCTGTTCTGGACTTTCTTTGTAGACCAGGCTAGCCTCAAACTCACAGAGATCTGCCTGCCTCTGCCTCCCAAGTGCTGGGATTTAATTTGTGATTGTCAGAGTTAGACGGTTATGGAGATTATGTTTTTACTATCATATCCCAAATCTCTCCCAATGCTTAATTTTCTGTGCGATATGAAGAAAACTCCCTACTGTGATTTGGTATAAATGTTATTGAAAGACCAGGAAAAGCCTTTGACCTTGTTTTGGGCTGAAAATGAATGATCTCATTCAGAAATGGATACAGTGCCAAGATATGGGATGTGCTATTGAAATAAGCACATGGCTTGCTTAAAAACAAAGCAGAGCAAAGCTTGCCTAAGGGGTGGAGTGGCAACCTGTGCTAGCTAACTGCGGTAAGAATGGGTTGAAAGAGATGTGGTGTTTTATCTGAAGACACAGCAGAGCACGCTGGCACCTTTTGACAAGAATGTAAAATGAAGAATTCCTTTTGACACTTTCTGTGCATTTAACAATTATTAAGAAAGATTCTACTGTTGTAGGTGAAAAGCTCCACAAAGATTAGATGTCTTCTCTTATACTTCATGATTGGATATATATATATATATATATATGATAAATGCTGGGAGGAAATCAAAATATGGCACAGGGGTAATGTGTATAGGGAGTAGGTAAAGGGGTTGGAAGAAGGAGTTAGTATGTTAGAATAGTTAGGGTATGCCTCTCTAATAAGGAAGCATTATACTCAGAGAATTAAAAAGAAGTGTTTTGTGGATATCTGGAGAAAAACATCAGAAATTAGTCTATGTGTTCCCACAGAAAATTTGCTAGCGTACAAAGCAACAGGCTTTTATGTGCTTAGAATGAAAAGGAGTGGGATAAAAGGCAGGGTGGGGACTTGGGAAGACATGAAGGAAGTTTTACATGAGTGCACTGAGCCCAGGGCTGCCAATGCTGATTGGACAAACCTTAGAGTTAGATTCTGTATCTGCAAACCTCATCTATGATTTTGTAAGAATAAGACACAGAGCCTTGACAAACATCAGTAGGCAGAATTTTAGTCAGATGTGCTGACCATGAAAGTGTCTATTGGAACTTCCCTTCAAAGGTTAATGAAATTAGCAAAGTTCTGCTTGGATTGCCTAGGCCACATGGTACTGTGGATTTGGGTTGGGAGGAGGAGCTGGATGATGTCTGAGGGTAGGCACTGGTCCAGGTCACCAGACTGCATGCCCAGTTTCCATGGGAAGTGAGCTTGCAGAGAGAAGATACAAAGCAGTTAGAGATAAAAGTCAGAAAAGGAGACTATGTGTGATATCCCATGTTATTCAGACTCCATTGCTTTCATATCACAATAGGACTTCACAATCCTAGTCTTCAGTATAAGCAATTTGTTCTTTCTAACACTGAGCAATTTTGCTGGCTGAGACAAGGATGCCGTATACCTTAGACAAAGGACCTTTCCAGGAAAGGCTTTTAGAATTTCTTACCTTTTTTTCCTTTTATTGAAAATAGATTTTTCCTCACATATTTCATGATCACTGTTTCCCCTTCTTCTACTCCTCCAAGCTCCTCCCCACCTCCCTTCTTATCCAGAGCCCCCCTTTCTGACTCTAATTAGAAAATAAACAGGCTTTTAGAGGACAATAATAAATGAATATATATAACATAATATAAGATAAAACAAAAACTAATATTTAAGAATTGGACAAAAACAAAACAAAAACAAAGGATTAGAGCCCAAGAGAAGGTACAAGAATCAAAGTCCCACTAGCTCACATACTCAGAAACCATAAAAACACTAAAATGGAAATATATATATATAAAGAAAAATATAAATAAAATAAAATTAAACTAATAAGATAATTTAATTTAAAAAGGAAGAGTGCCTTTTTTTTTTTTAGACAAAGAACTTTCAAAGACTCCATTTGAGTTCATTTTCTTTTGGCCGTTTACTGCTGGGCATGAGGCCTACTCTTAACAGTACTTTGCTTCCCCGGTAAGAGTGTCTTGCAGGAAACTAAACTTTTCATTTGCAAGCATTTATCAATTGGTTATCAACTGCTTCTGGGTTAGGGATGAGGGAATGTTTCCACTTCTCCTTTCAGCTCTAGGACACTAACTGGTGCACACCCATGCAGGTCCTGTGCATGCTGTGCATGCTGCCTCAGTCTCTGTGAGTTCATATGTGTATGGACCCTGCTGGTTTAGAGAGCTTTGCTATTTTGGTGTCCTCCATCCCCTCTGCCTCTCATACCCTTTCCACCTCCTCTTCCTGGAGGTTCCATGAACCCTGAAAGGAAAGGCATTTAATGAAGATACTCTGTTTAGAGCTAAGTAATCCAAGGTGTCACACTCTCTTCATAATGCCTGTCTGTGAGTCTCTGTATTTCTTCCCATTTGCTGCAGCTCGTGATGGCTGAGCAAGGCACTGATCTCTGAGTAGAGCAGAATGCCACTAGGAGCCATTTTATTGCTATATTCTTGTTTCTTAGAACAGTAGTATTTGACATTACCCTAGGTCTTTGGGCTATCTAATCTCAGGTTCCTGGTCACTCAAGCAATATCAGGTATGGGTTTCATCTCAAGTTGTCCTTCAGTCAAGTCTGATATCATTGGTTACTCCACCACCTTTGAGTCACCATTCACTAGCATAGCTTATAGGTGGAACACCATTGTACGTTGAAGGGTTTGTGGCTGGGTTGGTATTTACATTTCTCATTTTGTAGCATGCAGAGTACCTTCCTGTACCAAAAATGCTAGAACATAAAGATGAAGGCTCTATAGAAGCATAAGCTCCACTTCTCTATGGTCAGTGAGTTGTGTGGGTATTATCTTCAGCAATAGGCCTTACCATCCATCGCCTTGTGGAGAGCAACCTACAGTCTTGGAAACAGCCTGGATGGTTTGGGGGTTCCAATGGAACCCTCTTTGTCATTTGGAACAGATTAATTAGATGTAACCCAATCTTAGTACTGGAAACTTCATTTGGTAACAAGAGATGTCCAGGTGGGATTCTGTCTCCCCATTCTTAGTGATTTCATTTAAATTGCCTTCATATATAAAGATATTTTAAGAAGCTTCTACTGTAATAGGTTTCCATACTATCCCTCAAATAGCCCTTAATTTTTAACTCTCCCCAAATTCCCTCCCTTGTGCTGCTCTTTCCTCCCCTTCTCTGCTAATTCTCTCATTCAAGTCATTGAAGAAAATATTAGAAGGTGGAAAGATCTCAAATGCTTATGGATCAGTAGGATTAATATAGGAAAAATGACCATCCTGACAAAAGAAACCTAGAGATTCAATGCAATCTCCAACAAAGTTTTAACACAATTCTTCACAGATCTTGAAAGGACAATCTTTGGCTTCATATAAACATGTTCACACACACACACACACACACACACACACACACACACACACACATACACACACACATGTTTAGTTTTTGTCTGATTGCCATGTCTATTGGTGAAAGTAGGGTATTTAATTTTTTCACTATCAGAGTGTGAGAGTCAGTATGTGATTTAAGCTGTAGTAGTGTTTCTTTTATGAACTTGAATGCCCTTGTGTTTGGTGTATTGATGTTAAAAACTGAAATACCCTCTTGATAATATTTTTCTTTTGGTGAGTATTTAGTATTTTTCCTTTTCTCTTTTGATTAGTTTTTATTTAAAGTCCATTTTGTTAGATATTAAACCGTCTGCACCAGTTTGCTTCTTACATCCACTTTCTTGGAATATCTTTGTCCATCATTTTCTCCGAGGTGTTGTCTATCCTTGATGTTGATATATGTTTCTTGGATGCTGCAGAAGAATGGATCCTATTTTCACATCCATCCTGTTAGTCTGTGTCTTTTTGTTAGGGAATTGAGACCACTGGTGTTGAAAGATATCAATGATACCTATATATTGTGTTGTTGCTGATGCTGCTGCAGCTGCTGCTGGTAGTGGTGGTGCTGGTGATGGTGCTGGTGCTTGTGTGTGTGTATGTGTATGTGAGAGAGAGAGACAGAGAGGGATGGAGAGAAAGAGAGAGATGGGGGGGGGAGAGAGGTTCCCTTCTTTTGATTTTGGTTTGTAGGCTTGGAATTGTTTATCTCTTGTGTTTTCTTGGGTATTATTAACCTCTTTGTGTTGGAGTTTTCCTTTTAGCGTCTTCTGTAGGCTGGATTTATAGATAGATAATTGCTTAAATTTGATTTTAGTTATTGAATGTCTTATTCTCTTCATATATGGTGATTGAAATTTTCACTGGGCATAGTAATCTTGGATGGCATTTGTGGCCTCTTAGAATCTGTAGAACATCTATCTGTCCAGGTCCTTCTGGCTTTTAGAATCTCCATCGAGAAGTCAGATGTCATTGTAATAGATACACCTTTACATGTTACTTGGTATTTTTCCCTTGAAACTTTTAATAGTCTTTCTTTGTCCTGTACAATTGATATTTTGATTATTCTGTGCCAAGGGAAATTTGTTTTCTAGTCTACCCTATTTTGTGTTCTATAAGCTTCTTGTACTTTAATAGTGATCTCCTTCTTTAGACTAGGGAAATTTTCTTCTGTGATTTTGTTGAAAATATTTTATGTGCCTTTGACTGGGTTTCTTCCTCTATTCCCATTCTTCTTAGACCTGGTATTTTCATAGTTTCCCAGATTTCCTGGGAATTTTGTTCCAATGTCTTTAGATTTAACATTTTCTTTGACACATGTATCTATTTTTCTGTCATGTCTTCATTGCCTGAGATTCTGCCTTCCATCTCCTTTATTCTGTTGGGTGACATTTGCCTCTGAGGTTCCTGATTGATTTCCTAAATTTTTCTTTTTCAGATTTCCTTCAGCTTGCATTTTTAATTGATTCTATTTTCATTATAAATGGTATCTTTGTTATCTCAAGGAGGTTTCTTTTCTCTTTAAATGTTGAAAGAGAATGGCAGTATGAGCTAGAACTACTCCTTTTAGCTAAGGCATGTTCCAGATTTTTGAATATTTAACTTTAAAACCAAGTCACATGTCCCAGTTGGAAGCACTTTCTCTGTTTCAAGGGCAGATTTTACCTACCAACCTCTCAGGCTTTCCTTGCCTTGAGGGCATTAAGCATGCATGTTGGGAGTTGTCAGACATTAGACAAAGTTGGGCTGGCATGGGACCAGCAGAGAATATGCTGGAAGTCTACTTCTTGGAGTTATGGAAAATTCTGATCAAGCCCAATCTTGGACTGTTGAATCAGGAATGATAAAACAAGCAAGAAAACATGTCCAAGTAAAGGGCATAGTCCATGTACAAGTCTTTACTTGAATGATTTTGTGCATGTTTTACTTGATTTGGTGTTTATTCCTTTGTTATTTTATTTGTAATTTATAACTTTCTTTTTAAAAGTGCTATAGATTATATATTTGGCAAACAGTTTTTATCATCTACAGAGTTCTAAGCTTTATATTCTGCATGTTTTAAAAAATAGGTAGCATTGTACTTGGAATTCTGGTATTCATGGGTTTTGTTTAAAAATAAAAGAAAGTGAGAGGAAGGAAAAGAAAAAGAATACCTAGCCATTCAAAATAAAAAATTAAGTTAGATAAAGATTCACAGCAGGACATTAGAATCATACAGTCTTAGGCTACAGGTTGCTCTCAGATTTTTAACCCAGAGTGTCTTTGTAAGATCACCAAACCAATTTAATTTAATAAATAGTTGTCAGGTCTTAGATTTGACCAACAGTCTTTTAGCTTTGGTCAGCCAACTTATCACATTATCCATGTCAATCACTTGTAAAAATAAAGGGAAGTACTCAGTATTTTGGAACAAAATCTTTAGGATGAAAGCTTCACAATACACTTTCTTATAATGGTAATAGAATTGATTGCAATAAAACCCCCACATTTACTGAGGACTTGTTTTGGAGCTAAGAGCTATGATGGGCTCTTCATATTCTTGTATTATTCACTGCATAGCATACTGGGGGAAGCAAATAACCTTGTCCTATTAATCAGATTGTAAATGTGTACTTTTCTGGTCTAATGTATTTTACATCAGAATGCAATCTGCAACTTATAAGTGCATTAAATATGGATTTTTTCTTTCTCAATATCCATTTCTAAGATGTTGCATTTTTCAACTGATTGTCTCCTTGAAGCAAAAAGAATGATTTTTTTAAAGATGGCAAAACTGAGGCTCAAGATAAAGGGACTAACAGAAGCACATTTGAATTTTGCTTCGTAAAACAATTCCCTGCTCTACTCTACCTCTTGGGAGCAAAAACTAAAAAAAAAGTGTTGCTAACATTCAGGTTTTATTTCCCTTCACTTAGATCTCCTATGTATTAAGTGTTAGTAAAAATATGTTACTGTTGCTAGACTTTATATACTGTATATCTTATAAATAAATAATTACATGTGTGTGTGTATGTGTGTTTAATATTACTACCTTTTTGAAGTTGACTAGTGACTTTGCAATCTTATCTTTAGGAAAAAAAGCCTATTGAATCCATAGATCTATAAAAAGGAACTTGACCTAAATACACCTGGATGATAGCAGAATTTTCCCTAGACTTTCAGGATCTTAAAAGTCTGAGCCCTTACAAGGAAATAGGGTTGTAATTATTAACAGTTGATTATGAAGCCGATTCATTGAAAATTAACTGCAGTATTCTTTGACCCCGGTGTTTATAACCAAAGTGCTATTCTTGGATAAATATAAGATTGTACTACTAATCTTATGACATTTAGCACAAATTACACATCAAACTGGCCACTTGTTACTATTGAAAACTTCTGTAGTATATTAAAATTACTTCATTTTGTATGTTTCTTTCTACAGCATGGAATTTTGAGTCTTTTTATAGGTCAGAGAGAGATTTCCAAGCAAGCTGATGACTAGCACAGTAATTGTCCATAGCATCAAGGCAGCCCTTTCCCCAAACTGATTCCAGTTTCAAGTTCACTCAGAAAACATTGCTAGCCTTGTAGATAACGTTTGACTCAGGAAGTGAAACTTTTATTGTAAAGAGCTATTTACATTCTGTCTATGACATTCAGTTGCCTATTTATCAATGCTTTAGTGAGAAATGTGTATTACAAATCCACCCAGTTTAATTGAGGGAAGCTACGGGCATGTCGTGTAGGCTTGGCACTTGACTTTCTTCCTCAGTGGTCCTCTGATCAAGCAGCTTCGGCATGGAGATGCAGCTGTAAAATTAGATGTCACAGAATTTGAAGTGGCCAAAGTCTTGCCAAAAAACCAAAATTCAACCTGGAAGCCTCCAGAGACTTTAATGAAGGGAGAGATAGAGAAGGATGGGTGTGACTGAAGTCATCAGCAAGGAAAGTGTAGGCTCGTGGTCCCTGTGGGTACTATGCTCAGGCTCGTAGAGCTATGGTCACGCCTGAGCCTGAAGGTACTGTGGGAGGAAATGGCATTCCTGTAGCACTGGCAAGTGAGAGCCGTGGCAGAGGCTTCCTGTCAGAAGCTGAAGTTCTGAAGCGAATCAGGCTCTTCTAGAATGCAGAAGAATGGGAGACATCCTTGACTTCCCTCTGAACCGCCTTCTGATCGTCATTGTTAAAATCAAATAGAAAGTGAGTCAGAAAATGTTTGGAGATTGTGTCCACGGCACATCACTAAACTTCTTGACTATAGAGCTGGGTATAGGGCCAACCAGGAAAGAAATAGCCCAGATTAGAAATGCTATTTTAAAACTCATATGAGAAAGGGAGAGGAGGTGGGCAGGGGGAGGGGGTATGTTTAAAGAATTAAGAGCTCTGACCTCATTTGATCTTGGATTAACGTCTACTTTCTGATATCTTCTTCCAACTATACTGTACGAATCTGAGAGCAGCCAAGAGAATTGCTGGTCAACTCAGCCTGCCTCAGCCTTAGTTCTAAGTTCTGTATTTGAGTGTGGAGCCAGGCTCCCATTTCTGCCCAGTGCAAAATATCCAAAGAGGGCAAAAGGTAACAAATAAAAGTTAATGAGACTTCACCAGAAAGTGCTATAGCTGGAAATGGAGTGTTGTTTGGTAAGGAAATCTGTCATAGGCATATGCATTAAAATAATTTACAAATGTTTTCACAGCTGTGCAATGATGTTTTGACCAACATATCTGCTGAACCCTGTAAGCTTCATTTGCAAGCCTGACTGATACAATGTTTTGTTTTGTTTTTAATGAATGGTAAGACCCAAGAGAGGGTAGATTGTCCTATTGGTATGGTTACTATACATTCTACTAATTTCCCAAAGGAAAGGGGAAAAGGAGAGAGAGAGAGAGAGAGAGAGAGAGAGAGAGGGAGGGAGGGAGGGAGGGAGGGAGGGAGGGAGGGAGAGAGAGAGAGAGAGAGAGAGAGAGAGAGAGAGAGAGAGAGAGAGAGAGAGAGAGAGAGAGAGAGAGAGAGAGAGAGAGAGAGAGCTATATATAATTGGGACCTGGAGAGATGTTTCAGCCTTTAAGAGCCCCTGCTGTTCTTTCAAAGAGTTGGACTTTGGTTCTCAGTACCCACCTAACTCCAGCTCCAGAAAATGCAATACCCTCCTCTGGCCTCTAGGGGCACCCTTATACATATGCACATGCATACAGGCAAACATACTTAGACATAAAAAAATAAATCTTTAAGAAGAAGAAAAAATACCACCATGTTATAAAATTTGCATCTTTTAATGGCATTTACTATACAAAATTAATTGAAGCCAATATTGGTTATCTCTCTTCTAGCATCTCTTAAGAAATAAATTATCCTGCATCACAGATTGTTCCATGGTTTGTTATTGCAATACTTTATGTCTCCTGTTTCATCATACATTTTCCTGGCAAATTGTAAACCCAGATTAAGTACAAGTCTTTTTCCTTTACAACGCCAACTTTTTAGTGCTCAATTTAATGGGGGAAACGTGATATGTGGGACTGGATATATGTGACCCCCTAAATATACTGGGCTATTTATTTATTGGTAATATCTGGCAAATCCCCATATTTTTCTATTCTATTCACTTTCCTACTCTCAGACAATTATTTTACATCCCCTCTCCTATCTTCAATCCTCTCTTAAATTCTATGTTTTTTACCTTTGTGAACTTAACCTTTCTTTCAAATCAAAAGTAATCAGAGGCGTACTCACAAGCTCCCTCTACCACACCTCTGTTTGTCTGATTCCAAGCATCAAAACGCCTTCTTCTCTTCTTGCTAACAGAGAACTTCTATGAAATATAAACCTCTCTGTGAGACCCTTGCTCCCTCTCTTGCTTTATACTTAGGGACATTAACTCAATCATTTTCCCTCCCTCCTCTTGTATTATTACCTCCACAGACTGTTTCGGCTTCATGCAGACATGCTATTGTGTCTGTATCCAATCTTATAAAAAGTAACCACATAATTGTTGATTTGGTGTCTTTCTATAGCCACTGCCCCATTTTTCTGTGCCTATTGTCTTCAGTACAACCCTTTAAGAACTTTATCTATATTACTGATTATGGAACAGAGAAGAGAGTGATGCTGTGACATCTGCTCACTTTGGAAATGCTTAACAAATTTTCATTTTACTTGGCCTATTTAATTTGATTTATTTGTCCCTGCTATTCCACTTTTCCTTGAGTCTCTCAAGACTCACAGGTTCTCCTCCTAAGTCCCCTTCCGTGTTTTACTCATTATTTCTTCAGTTTTTAGAATAACACAGAAATACTAAGCCTTGGAATGTCCCTGTTCCTTCCTCTCTCCCTCCTTCCTTCCCTCTCCCCCTCTCTCTCCTACCTACCTCCTTCCTCCCCTCTTTTCTTTTTTTCTTTTTCTTTTTTAACTCCTTACCACAATAACCACACCTGCTTCATTTCCAGAAATACAAGCTCTCATTATAATAATTTAAAAATCAAGCCACTAGAATTGCAATAGTACTTTATGCATTAGCTGCTAGTGAGCTTCTGGGAGGAAAAACTAACACGTTTATTAGAGACTGAATATATTGCTCTTGTCCCTTCATACAGCTTATTGGCTGAAAACCTTGAATTTCTCAAATTTAGTCTTACTCCATCACACAGATAACTGGTTCACAGTCCCATTGCTTCCATCTCAGTTGGTAACAGTCCATCCTTCAGTGGCTTACATTAAAATGTTGGAATAGTATCTCACACCTTTCTTTGTCTTACTGCATAAAGCCAGTTTATCAGCAAACTGGGGCAATTATTTTGCCATTTCCATCCTATCATCTTGTTGCCAAACTGCCATCCTCACCCTCTTGGCTTATTGCTAAGGCCACTGAGGATTCTCTATCCTGTGCTTCCGTGCTCTTAAGTCTTCAGTTCATCTTGAGCACATTGCATCATTTCATGCCTCCACTCAAAGGCCTCCAGAATGGCATTTAAAGCCTTTTCTAATCAGATTCTGTATGAGTCTTGTCATTATCTGGGCAACCATTTCTACCATGACACTGTTAATGTGTCCATCTAAAGCAGTGGTTCTCAACCTGTGGGTCGCAACCCCCTCAAGGGTCACATATCAGATATCCTGTATATCACATGTTGACTTTTTGATACATAACAATAGCAAAACTACAGTTAAAGAGTAGTAACAAATATTTTATGGTTGGGGGTCACCACAATATGAGGAAATGTATTAAGGTGTCAAAGTATTAATAGAGTTGAGAACCACTGTTTTATTATTATTATTATTATTATTATTATTATTATTATTATTATTATTATTATTTGTATTTACTTTGTTTTGAGAACCGCTGTTCTTAAACCTTCAGTTCAATGTGGTATATTTTAAAAGTAACAGAGATTATGAAAAAATTAGAATTGGGGGAGATCGCTTGCACCTTACAAAATATTATTTTAAAACACAAATACAGATTCCTGGAATGCTTGTTGAAGAGCCCAGACGATTCTGACTGATGAAGATCTAAATCAGTGAGACAGCTATTGAGGTACAATCTTCCCAGAGCAGAGGGCTGTGCCAGGTAGGAGGAAGACACATTGTTGAAGAGAAAGCTCTGAGTTTAGGTGCTCATTTTAAATCCTCCTAAATGAAGCCATGTAGATCAGCTAACCTGAGGACTTTCCCCTTTCCTACTGAGCTTCTAATTCTAGTGCTATTCAGCCTCTTCTCTCCCAAAAGAAACCATTGCTGTTATACCAACATCATTTTGCTATTTGGCTATAGTACCTGAACTAACTTTTACAGAAACATGTGTATCATAAGAGAAAAAATTAGTAATGAGTAATAGAAAGTACTACAGAGAAAAAGAAAAAGAGCATCTTCACCCACCCACAGCATTCCCTACTCCACATCACTGTTTATTTTTCTCTGCAATACTTCCTATTACTCATCTATTGGCTGACCCACTTTCAGAAGTATGTATGGGACGGGATAGCAAGAATTGTGAACATGTGTTTGGTTTGGTTGGGTTTTTTGCTCATTTCTTTTCTTCCATCTTTCTCTCTGTTCTATATCTGGAATAAAGCCCAGGATGCGCAAGGCATTTAATAAATGTTGAATTGACAAATGAAACTTAAACTACATCTGAATCCATTTGTTTCCTACTTAGCTAGAGAACAGCCATCTTCCTGTTTTGTTTTGTTTTTCTAATTCTGGGTGTATGCTAAAGAGACTTAGTAAACCTGGTTTCTTATCTTCATTGGCAAATACTATAGTTTTGGTATGGAATGCTCTCCCTAACCCCAAAGGTGTATGTGTTCAGGTCTTTGGGCTCAGGGTGACATTATTGGTGGAAACTTTGAGAAACGGGACTTAATGGAGGGTGTGCTGGAAGGATACTATGAGGCCATTGAAGATCTGCCCTTGAGTCGCACACCTTTCTGGCTGATGGAGTTAGCAGTCTTGTTCTATCATGTGCTCTCACTATGATATGCCACCTCACCCCAGCCCAATATAATAGTGCCAATTAAGCATGGATTAAAATATCAAAGACATTTTCTCATTCTCAGTTAATTAAATTGGATATTTTTATAATGATGCTTTCACCATGTAATCAGACCAGACTGTCTTCTTACTACCTCTGCCAACCATCCTTAGCTTTGCAAAACTGTCCAGTGGAAGCCTGTATGGCCAGGAAGCGTACTCCTGGCACTGTACCTGGTTAGTGGGTGACAGATAAAGATCTACAAGTTCATGCATATGAATGGATTTTGCATACTAATTCCTCAACTTTTCCCACAATAAAACTTCAACATCCAAGTCCCTTAGGGACTTGTATTTGATTGAGGCCACACATTAGGAGTGGGCTCTAGGCTCTCCAAACAGATAAATGTGCAATACGCAGATGCTCATTTTCTGCCTTGGATTAAACACCTTAGTACATCCTCTCTCTCCAGTCTTAGGTTCCTTCTCCCATTCTGGTTCTTCTCTAGAATTCTGGAGGTGTCATCCCTTTACACTCAAAATGCTTTTGAGCACCCTGAGGTTATTGCATTGGTGTTCGGAACATCTAGTCCAACGATCAGGGAAACAAAGTTGAATTTGAGGAGTTCTTAGTGAGGCTGGTAATTAAAAAAAAAAAAAAAAGTTCCCTGCCATAGCCAGAACCTCAATCCTGCTATGGAAAGCTTATCATGAAAACATTCTCTCTGGTTTCTGGATGTCAGGTGACTAGCATAGCAAATTACAGACACCTTAACTTTCAGAAACATACCTTAAAGTAAAAGTACGATTGGTTGGGGGTGGTTATTTTAGAGAACGTATCCTCTTAGGCCCTTAGGTCATGTACCCTATGTATATAATAAACGATACACAGCTTCTAGCTCGCACTCCTGATGGCTTTGTAGACTTTCTGCCCTTTAATCTTCTCCTCTACCCCCTATCAGGAGGATGGTTGTCTTTGGCTACTTCACAGCTCATTAGCAGCCCAAATAGAAGGAGAGGAAATAGATGAGACAAAATTTAGAAATGTCACCGATTATTTCCTGGGAGTTCTGGCAAAAAGGTTTAGCTGGAGAGATTAGAGCTTTATTGGGGCAGTTTGGGCTTGGCTGCGACTCTAGAGTACTGTGTCACTGTTGCTCTTTCCTCTTCTACATCCTTACTTCTGGGTACAAGACATAAATTGGCTGCAAGCATAAATGAGAATAATGAGAAAAGCTTTAATGCTCCTGATGATCCTTGTAAAGTTACTTATCACATACTGGCAAACAAGACCAAAGTCAAGTTTACAGCCCCCAGAATTTTGTTTTTCTACTTCAAAATGAGAAATTTCTTTAACCTCAATTTGCCTTGAAGACAAAGTGCTAAATTTGCCAAGGAGGTTCTGGATTCTGTGTAGGATGCCTACAAAGAGCTTTTAGGTGTTGGTCTCCAGACCAGATTTTTTTTTCCCCCTTCAAATCTCCCAGAACCAACAGTGTGAGTGGCAGGTGACAATGGGAAGATTAATTGCCATTTTTCATTTAATGTGGTTTCCAGTCTTTCTGCTTTGGTAAGCAAATTTCTCTTTGTTTCTATGAGAGTTTATAACTCTCAAAAGAAGAAATTTTCCATGAGTTTATTCTAACTCTCTTCCCAAAGACATACATGGTTCAAGATATGAGAAAAAAAAGTTAAGAAATTCAAAAATATACAGAGACCAGTAGAACTGGAAAATCCAGAACTATATGTTGTGTTTGAGAAATGCAGATTAAAAAATCAGAGCAGGTCCAAAGTGAGGTGGGACTAGACTGGAATTTCTGATTAAGTAATGCACAGATCTGTTTCAGGAAATTACTAAGGACATTGATAAGAATTATGATCATTGTACAATAAATGGGAAAGAGTATGTAAAGAAAAAAACTGAGTGAGAGTTAATGAAGAATCCCCCTAAGTAGTGTGCCCCACTTCAACCTGAGAGAGGAACTCTATAAATGCATTAGTCATTTTTTTTCATCCCTGTGATAAAAAAATCTGCTAGAAGCAATTTATGAGGCAAGAGGTTTATCTTGGCTGACAGTGGGAAGAGGTGCCATCCATTGTGATAGAAAAGGCACGGCAGTGGTAGCTCCATGGTGCCAATAAGGAATCTAAGAGACAAGTCAGAACCAGAGACACCTATAATCCTGCAGCCCTGTTTTATAACCCTTATCTGCTAGGCAGGTTCCGTGTCCAATAGGTTCCTCAACCTCACAGAACAGTGCCATCATCTGGGCGCTAAGTGTTCAAACACAGAAGATCCATGGAGAGAAAGGCAAGTTCTCCTGCCAGGTTGAGCCATACCCTGGTTCCACTGGGCCACAGCTACATCAGCCCCAAGTGCCTGCCTTGTTAATCCTGGAAAAGCACTTATTTCCCTTAGCATCTTTGCTCTTGAAGCTCAGTCTTCTTGGGTACTCTTTCTTCAGGCATTCTCCTTCCAAACTATTTTTAAATTTTATTTATTCTTTGAGAATCCCTTGCATCTATATTTTGATCATATTCACCTGTCACTACCCCCTCCCTTATGCCTCCTGCCCCCCCCACCCTTAATTTGCATTTAATAATATGTCCTGGAGAGCTAGATGGTTAAGTCCTTGATACATGCTTGGAGTCTTACCCTCAATACGCCTTTTCTACTGTACTGGCTCAGACTTCAAGCTTCCTTTTTAATGATACTAATTTCTTTAACAAATACTGGCATTGCATGCTTCCACTCTGCCTGGTCTACAAGCTTATGTTTTCATATTCCAAGAAGCACATTTTCATATCATTCTGTTCTGTTTCTTGCTTTGAATTCTCACTATAAACCTTACTAAAAATATTGAGCAATAACCATGCCAAAGTTTAGATGTTAAACTGTCTCGAAATTTCTTTCACCAAACAACTTAATCTATCACTTTTGAAGTCAGCCTCAATCAAGATTTCAGGACACAAACAGAACATAGCCTGATCCATTTCCATAACACATCATGAAGAACCTCCAGTTGGCTCCCAATATGGTCCATACTCCCCCTTAAACCTCATGAGTGTTGCCTTTACTCTCCTCAGTTCTCTGTAGTGCTGGACTCCAAACAGAAGGCCATATTAAGTTCTGCTTATTGTATTCTAAGACATAGGCAGCCTAAAGCTCCAGTTCCTACACAGCCTTCCACTAAACCAGTCCCAAAGGCTTATGAATCACACAGTCAAGTTTACCACAGCCCACCCTGAGCATTAGTTACTCTTCTCCTTGCTGTAATGAAACATCTGAAAGATGTGACTAAAGAGAAGAAAGGTTTTATTTGGTGGAGTAGGGCTGGCTCCATAGCAACAGAAGCATGTGACATCTGCTTGTAGGGGTCACCAACTAGAAATCAGAGAGGCTCAGGGTGAACCCCTAAAGCCCTTTGTCTGACAGCTATGTCACACATCCAAAAACTTTCACAGTCCTCTCTCCCAAAAAAGTACCACCAGCCCATGGGAAGCATTTACACTGAATCCTTAGCAGCAAGGTGTCTTGATTTAGTCTCTAACATCTGATTTGACTTTTGAGAACCTAGTCACTGGGACTTTTTTGACATGTTTGATGAAGAAGCTTATCTGAGACAGGTGCTGGTTTAACTATATCTCAAAGCAAACTGTCTCATGAGAGGTGCCAGGAAAGGGCAGTCACCTTTGATCAAGGGTAGAGACAGAAATGGTTGAAAACTTTACAAGCCACAGATTATAATGCATGATACAGGCTTAATCAAAATGTAATAGCTTACACATGATAGGCTCTTGCTACAAATATGCAAAACATGCCTTTGCTGTGGCTTTTTTCCCATATTTTATCATATTTCCATGACTACTCTAAGCCCAATTCGTCTCAAAAGGTAAAGGAATAGCCATTAAGGAAAAGAATTGCAAATCCAGAAAGCAACTTTGCTTTCTGGGTTAAGTCTTTCCCTTGCAGTTTATTTTAAATAGACAATGCCTTTCATGCAGATAGCTACTGCTTACATCTGTTCAAAATGCCTTTCATACAGAATTGCTACTGTTTACAATTGTTACCACGTTTTGCTGTCTTCTTCCTGAGTGTGCTCTTCCTGTTGTTACATACTGCCATCTTACTGGTAGACCCGGCTTCCTGAGCTGCTGTACTTTGTTCCAGTGTTAACACTGTGTGTCATCTGAATTGTGTTGGCTTTTATACCCTCAGGCATTGTTCAGAGGGAGGGAGAGTGATGATGGGCACCAGTTGAGCACTTACCTAATGAGTATATATTTGCCAGTAGCTTTAATTAGAATCCCAGTTTCACACTGTTGGATGCAGTCTGTATCCTGTTGGAACTCAGTCTTGAATTAACGCTGGGTGGCTATAAAAGAACAAGCCAAGAATTTTGCACTTCTCTCAACTGTAGCTGTTTATTTAGCTGGGGAAATTTAGCGGGTGGTCCAATCTCCAAATCTTCACAACCAGTAAGAGCAGGGTATAGTTGTAAATAGAATAGAGTACTATTGCAATCTCTAGTGAAAGGAAAGCTGTAGCAAACATGCCATTTCTCCAGCTTTATCATGGACTATGAATTAGTTCATTAAGTATGCTGGTATTGAAGGAGTTATTGTTCTAGCATTTTCCCCATCAAATGATTTAATTTAAATCTAAAAATTTACCACCAATGAAAACTCTGTTTGACCACAGAAACAAAGAAAAACAATAAATGGCACCAAAACAAAGATTTTATTTGGTTTATTTTGGAGGATGGCACAAAGAATAACTGTGACATATAATAAATTAGATTTTTATTTTTATTTATTTTTTATCATACGTTGGGGTCATTATAACCTCTGGTTTGTATTTTGATCCTGTGGGCTTCCTTATGAAAGAGGCAAGACTTAAGGCAGAGAGAGTAATTGAGGAACCTCAATAAAGTGCCCTGTCAATCAGCTAGCTTTAAAACCAATGTATAGCAGTTTAATGAAGTGACAGTTTGGGTTTTCCCAAGTGCAACAGAGCCTAACTGCACAGATATGATGTCTAATTTCCTACTTAGAACCCATAAGCAGTCCATATCCATCCTAAGTGCAACTCAAATGCCACAGAAGAGACTACACAGAACAGTGGCTGCTGGGACTCTGGGTCAGGCAGTCTGACTGGAATCCTGGCTCAGCTGCTTCTCAGCTGTGTAGCCTTAGGTATCAGGGTCCCCTGCTCTGCAACATGGCATACAACATGAACACATGTAAATATTTACACATTCTGCCAATCAAGTGCAAATAACTAAGTTTCAAAGTTTGCCCCAACCACCTGTCCGTAAATCTGTGGACTGTGCAATCTCATCACAAGAGACAGCACAAAATTGGCTAGGACACAAGTATGAGCTTCCTTGTGTGGTTCAATACATAAAAACAACGTGGAGTAGGTACGACCTTGGCAACAAATAGTGAGAAACAGTGGGAAAAAGAGAAGTAAGAAGAAAGGTTTGAGGATAAGTGATGGAGAAAAACCTTAAGAGGGAAAAAATGTAAAAAATCTCAAACTTGGAGTGGCCATTTTTTATTTTTCTTGAGAAGAGATATATGACAATGCTGAATAAACTTTGAAACTGCCTAAAATTTGTCATCAAAAAGGCCAGAACTTACACTTGAAGAGGAAGTGTTGGGCTGTATGACATTTGTCCTGGTCAATTGCCTGGTGTCCCTTTTGCTAAGACTGGCACCATCAAAACATATATGGACAGGTGGTTGGGGCAAACTTTGAAACTTTGCTATTTGCACTTGATTGGCGGGATGTGTAATTATTTACAGGTGTTCAGGAAAGATGTAACTCTTTGGGGGTGAGGAGATAAAGTGTAATATTTGAAGGTATTTTTCAGGTGGCCTGTTCTGGCATTCGTTAGAGTACACAGTACATCATGTAACAACAGATTGAATAGGTAAGGGATTTATTATTCAGAGCTACATATTCTCAAATCAAAAATGTTGGGTGGTTGAGAAAACACATTTGGGGGAAGACAATAATAAGACTTTTCCTTAGATGAAATTTTTCCTTTTAAAAACCTGAACTGAGACTTTATTAAAAGAGTAACTGAACTTTGAAACAAACACAACTGCTGGATTAAGAGATTAGGGATGATGACTATAATGTTCAGCCCAGTCACAGGTGACTAAATAGTATAGTATTGGAATCAGCATGGTTGAACCCTGGAATAACAAGTCGATGAACCAGAATGTGAGATAAGGCAAAACAATGATCCACGTCCCTCATGTCCGGTTCCTGCTGCTTCTGCTCCAGTTAAAGATAATGAAAAGAAGCAAAGGGAAATACTCTGCATCCATATTTCATTTGGTCATCTGCAATAAACGTAACATAAACTTGTCCTGAGTCCAGTTGTATAGCAACTCTCATGTGCTCCTGCTAGAATTCTTCATTCAGACCAGTAGAGTTAATCTGCTGTCACTCATAGCAGCTGTGTTTTCCATTACTCAAATACTGTGTCTTCTGGGGATTGCTTTGAATTCTGAAAGCTTGTGTGCTGTCTCTGTGTCCTTTCGGTTGCCTCTGCAGGATCCACAGACACAGTGGGGTCTTGTTTCTAATAATCTCTTGTGTGTTTTAGAGTATGCTCTGACCATTTATACAACCACCAGGCTTCATTTGAGGTTTTTTTTTTTTAATTATCTCATTGAATTGTTATTGTCCAGCTTGAACTTTAGAAATGGAGGATGATTAAAATTCTCTTCCATCCATCTCTTCTTCCATTTCTTTAAAATTGCTACTTTGATCTATGATAGTAATTCACATTATTATAAATATAGTTTATTGTAATATTATTCATGATACTAATAGTCTTGGTTAATGTATTGCAGTATATATATATATATATATATTGATCACTGAATAATTTGGCTGGTTATTTTACTAATGTCAGAATTTCTTATTAAAAGAGTTTTCATATGTGTTCTTGCCTCCTTGTTCCCTTTGCAGCTCAAATAGCATAGTCTTATTAGGTTGTGGGGAAAGCACATTCTTTGGAAACAACACCTTTTTTCTGTTACTGTGGATGACACATGCAGAAAAAAAAACCTAGAGGAACTCATTTCCTCTTGCTAGAACTCTGAGTGAAATAGTACTTGTGAAGAAGAGAGCTCAAGCAGATGTGAACACTGCCGTACTTTCTCCTGGCAGAGTTGTCTCCTCACCAGCAGGTTTTCCCCGCCTCTGAGAAGCACTCTGGGGTCAACCAAAGTTCCCACCTTCTCTGTCAGGGTGAGTTGTTCATAGTTACCTTGCTGCCCTCAGATAAACAGAGCACCTCAGGGCCACATTTTACCCTCCTGCCACTACCCACTCAGTCGAGACGAATAAATCTGGTGGAAGGCTGGGAGGGAGTTTGGCATTCACCCCTAAACAAACTGATATCTGATCCACCCATGGTAGAAACATATCAAAGTGAGAAAGGATGATTCTCTGGGACTCTGAAAATATAAATACCAATAAAACCCAAAGCTGAAGAGGCCACTTGAAAATCAAAACAAAGAAGTGCTAAAGCTCTCTGTTGGTCATGAGACTTGTTCTTGGCATTCAAGGGGCCAGGAGGCTCTTGTGGTCTAATCTGGAAAGAGTCACTAACTTGTTGTGTCACCTTGGCAAGTGGGTAGTACTCCTTGGGCTGCAGAGCTCCGTCCAGCTGCTGGACGGGATGAAAGCAAGACCTCACTGAAACCAGATGCTGCTGCCTCCCCGAGAAGCCTTCAGCAATAAATAATATCATATATACTTTGTTCCTGGCACAGACACTGAACTGTCATAACCCCCTGTTTTCACTTGCTTCTAAATTTCTGGAAATTTCTCCTTTGGGCTTGAATTTTTCCGTGCTTGTCTTCTGCCCAAAACTTTTTTTGGAAAGTTTTACCAATATTTCATTTAGCTGTTTTTTCCTGAGTGATAGAAGAGTAAGATCAAGGCATCGTTTTTTTTTAAAACCATAAAGTGGTTTAAATTTTTCCTTATATACCTTGGGGGTGGGAGGAAAGGCTGAACTTCCAGGTCTAAAAGTCTGGGGCGGGGATAAAAGAATTGGGGGGGGGTGGAAGAAATGGCCCAGCTATTAAAAGCACTTGCTACTCTTCCAGATGACCTGAGTTTAGTTCCCAGCATGTAAGCCAGGTGGCTCACAATCACCCATGACTCCATCTCCAGCAGATCCAATGTATTTAGATCCTGCAGGTAATTGTACATACATCACACACACACACACACACACACACACACACACACACACACACACACACTTATCGTATGTTAAAGAATATCAGAAAAACTTGGGTAGCAGTATTTTCACATATAAACAGGCACCACACATAAACAGGCAAGGTATACAAAGATTTCATCCTAATATCTTCCAATGATTATAAACATCACATTGATTCTGTTACCCAGCCCCAGCTGCCAAGAAGCAACTTAAGCAGTCATAATTTGTTAGCTTTTATCACCACTTGTTCTGTGCCTATACAGATGACATCTAAAACAGTGACATGGTTACATGCTATAACTTTGACAGGATGATTTCTTTTGGGTGACCTTCACAACACCCTCTAATCCTCATACTAGACCGTGCATCTTTTCATGGCACTTATAGCATGTTATATATGCTTGTATGGACACTTTAATCACATATATTTTCTCACTAGATGGAAATTTCTTTTATGGCAGAGCCTATGCCTCCTCCCCTTACCACTGTACCTGTAATCCTCAACTCAGTACTGAGCACATGGTATGAACTGTTAAATTAAATGACTGTAGGATACTAACTGCTTTTTTATCACTATACTGAAATAAATGGCATGGGCTACTTATGAACTAAAGAGAGGTTTATCTTGGCCCACGTTTCTAAAGGTTCAAGTCCAAGATCAGATGGCCCTGTTGGTTTGGGTCACTGGCAACGAAAACTTGTCAGAGTACACAGCAGTGGATCATGTCAGAATAGAGGCTCTGCCCACATTGCATGCCAAGACAGAGAAAAAAGAAAAGGGGAAGATCACAAGATCCTTTTCAAGACCACTCTGTTAATTATATGGAGGCTTCTCTAATGAGATGGCCTTGTCATCCAAGAATCCATAACACTCTCAATATCCCATCCTTGGGGCCCAAGGGACCTTTAAATATTGGCCTTTGAGGGAAAGTCATCCAAAACATAACATTCTGGTACAATTATTCTATTAGAATTTGTTCGTAGCTTTGTCCACCCACACATGAGTACACTCAATGAGCACCTTTGAGTATTTATCTACCCCTGGCAATCATTGATAGGAATGCTGAAAGTGTGTCTTTGATTTGTCAGATCACAGAAATTCTTGAGGGCATATTGCTTATATATATAAGCAAAATAATTGTGTTATTTTGGCATTGTTACTATACCTCAAATTATAAATTAGGCAATCAAGTGAAAACAAATCCCAGGAAATCTGTCATTTCCCGAGTACCCATTAAGTATCTGGCTCTTCGTAAAGTTCTAAGGAAAGATAAATCAGTAAGATAGCCTCAACCCAGAAGCCATTTATATGTTAAGCATGACATATAGACAAATTCTATAGGATCCATTACACAAGGCAGAATATACAGAATAGCACAAAGACAGGAGTCAGGAGCTAGAGAGAGATCGTTGCCCTACAGGGTACCTTGGGATCATGTGCACTATTGAAGATTCAGGAAGAAAAAGTTTTATGCTGTGGTTAGATATTTACTTGTCATTCCTTTTATAGCTACAACCTGTTGCCATGTACTCAGTGCCTTCAACTGATAGAAAATTGTCAAATCTACTTCTACTGGAAAAATGATTTACATCAATGGCCCTAATCATTATTATTAAGTACATAGTAGCCCAAAGTAACTCAATACTTTGGCAAGCATGGGCATTTTGGAGTTCTCAATTTTCTTGTACTGCCTCCAGGTTCAAGAAATTGTTATAGTACTTTCTACATGGGTAAGTCAAGAGTCTTACTTAGAGGACCCATCTCCCACCTTGCTCTGGAGCATGAAGCTACAAGTGCTGAGCCCAGCAAGCTTTTCGGGATTAAATCCATTTTTTTTTTTTTTTTTTTTTTTTTTTTTTTAGTGCTAGCCCTTTCAGTCACCTGCTCCTCTGTCCTGCAGCTGTAATTTAGAATTTTGCCTCATGAATTAAGATTGTTCATGCGGTGGATCTTCTCTGACCTGTTAATGACTTATTTCTTTTCAGTTGTACAGTTGCTCTTGTTAATGATTTTCATCTGCCAAAGGGATTTCTGCTTTAAAAGCAGATCTCTGAAGACACTCTTGGCTCACGCTTTTGTTACTTCTTGGGTCGATTTTTATTTAGTTCAGTTTCTTTTTCTTCCCTTAGGACACCTATTTAGAAAATAAGAAAAGAAATAATCACTTTTTACCTTAGTTAAGAAAATGCAACTTGGGTTGAGGTAGTAGTTACATAAAAGAAACACATTGTAAAGCAGAACGACGTCAATAACCAGGACAGTTTTTTTGGAAATAGTTTGGGACAAAAGGTTTGGCACACTCATGGAATCTATTAGCTAATTTAAAAATAATTTTAAGAAGTTTATTATGTTCCCTAAATTTCAGATTTTGGCCAAACAGGAAGGCTAAAGTAATGGTTTTTCTCTGCTTGAATTTTTGGGTGTTATTAATTTATAAGCAGGATTTTATATTGGAGAACGTAGAAGGACCTTTGTACAAGGTCTTCAAGCCAAAATAAACAGTCCATTGTTCCATGGTTTTGTATTGCACACAGGAAAACATTATTATCATTATTTTATTAAATGGATACAGATTATCCGATTAGTAAGGAAAGGCCAGTGGTTAGTTGAGACATTCAGTGTATAAAAGGTAATAAATGTTGGCTGCCAATTTTCCATCAACTCAAGAAAAAATTATATATTAAAGTATTTTTTCATTTATTATGTAAGAAATTTATGCATGTTTGTACACACCAGCATAAATGTCACAGATATTTTCCATTTGGGTAATCTGTTGAAGTATTATCTTTCTGTTTGAAGATTAAAAGGGACCATTAGAATATAGAAGTATCTACTCTTAATAGATGTATTTTTCTATCATTTTAGTACATACTTTCTCTTTGCCAGCCATATTGAAATCAACATATATTTAACCACAAGGCTAGTAACTTCTGTTTATTTTCAACTTTTATCTTTTTTCCTTTTATTGAAACTAGATTCTTTCTCACTTAACATTCCCTGATTGTAGTTTTTCTCCCTCTACTCCTCCCCTCCTATTAAGATCCAATCCACTTCTATCTCTCATTAGAAAAGAACAGGATTCTAAGAGAAAATCATAAAATATAATAAAAATCAAACAAAGACTACCACATCAGAATTGGACAAAACTAACAAATGTTGTTCTGATTTTAGTGTCACAAATCAAAAAACCACTTTCACCAAGTGGTCCTGAAAAACAGGAATTAGAGTTCACTGTTCCCTGATGCAAAGAGCTGATGCCATTATGGCTGATGGTTGACAACTTTGCTTCTTCTTACAAAATAAACACAACCAGTTTAGTTCAAGAAAAACAATGACTTTTAACTCAGAGTGTCTACTGTGGTTTCTTGCTTATTCATCCACTTCACTGCTTTGCTCTAAAGTAGAAACAGAATCTGAACATAAAAGTATTTAAAAAAATAACCACTGTTACCTTTTCAGGGGGAAAAAGTTACAGGGATTATAAGATTTTCTAAGTAATGGATACAACTCTTGTGTAGTGGCGTACAGTGCTTTTAGCACTAAACCTCTTCATATTCACGATGTCCCAGTTTTGTGCAAGCTGAGCACATTCAGTGATGGATTGCTGGTACAAAGGTACCCGTTCTTGGTTTTTGCTTACCTCTTCCCAAGAGAAGAACAGATAAATAGAGGGATTGTCTGTAAACAATTGAAACTGGAAGCTGGAAAACATTTGTGAAGGATAGTTGGAAATGCTCATATAAATGTATAGCTATTTTGGGGTAATAAAGGAAGTAAAAATTTTAATGTCACTGATTCTATTTCCAAGAAATCTCGGCAAGCACTTCTAAATGGATTCTCAATAGTTAACACTTATTAATAACAGAAAAAGAAAAGTCCTTGTGTGCTTGCTTCAGATAGTCTCTGCAGTCACTGAAGATAGTGACTTTTTGGCTTGTTTATAGGTAGGAACTCAGGCATTTGCAGGTGTATGACATTTGTTTTGAACTGCTATGTCCTTTACAGCGACTTTGCCTTGTGATGCCTTTTATTGTCAATTCAGTACTATTTTATGTCCTGATGTCCAAAGAAATCAGTTTTGTTGAGGCAGAAGGAGTAAGAAGGGTGTGTGGTAAATGGAGGCAGAGATCAGGGATGGAAGACTATTAGATAAGACTTTCAGAACACAGTAAGCACTTTGTCATTTACTCCAAGTGAGATGGGCTGCCAGTACAAGCATGTTAAACCAGGACATGGCACGTTCTTTCATTATTGAGATGAATTTACCTGTTATCAGACCCAGATAAGAAATGTCAAGATTATATAAAGATTAGAATTGGTTTAAGAAACTGAACAAAAAAGAATTAGAGACAGAAATATAACTATTTTTTCAAAAAGTTTCTTTTAACATTTTATATATTCAGTGTGGATTTCATATCATGCACCATAATTCCAATCATCTCCCCACTCCTCCGTATCTGCCCTTATTCAACCTCCCAACACCCCAGAAAACATAAAATAAAAATAAAAAAGAGAGAAAATTAACATTAAAAAAAAACCCTCAGCTTACTGAGGAAGCTCTACTGGATCACAGTGTTTCACACAGTATTCTCTTTTGCCCAAACAGCTTTACTTGCAGATATTCATTGTGATGAGTCACTGTTGTGGTTTGAGGCCTCTGGCTTCTGCTACACCATCAATACTGGAACCTTACTACGTCTTCTCTCAGATATCCTGTTACTGCTCTGAGTCAGGAAGATCCTGCAGCTTTGGTTCTGTAGGACTGGCCGGCCCCCTTCTTGTACCCCAACAGTTCATAGATGGGGTAGATGTTGAGGTGGGCCCATTCGAAGGCCTCGATCTGGACCTGGATGGAAGCTGTGTTGTTTAGCCTGCCAGCTCTCCTGCGACTATGCCATCAGAGTCAACTCTCCTGCTTTGCACAGGTGGGGCTAGATCTCTCACACTCATGTCACCAGGGCCAGGTCTCTGCTTTGCTCAGGTGAGGGGCAGGGCCTGCTCTCCTGTGCTGCAGCTAGTGAGGGGCAGGGCCAGTTTTGTGCAGCTCTTGGACGTTGAGATGGCTCCAGCAGGCAATCCAGCCCAGGGACATTGCATGGCCTATGGTGCTAACATGAGCCACAGAGGATATCAACTGCATGGCCATGGTCTCAGCCATGTTCCTGAATGGTAGCACAGGACTTCACCATGACCTCAGGCGGCAGTGCAGGCCATTCCCATCAAGCTGATCCTCACCACCCCCAGGTCTCCAGCTCTCTTCATAGTGCGCACACCATTCCCTTTTCTTTGTCTCCCATCTCTCCATCACACACTTGCTATCATAGTGATGCCTCTGGTTGTTGCCTACCCTTCCGATACATAGCAGCACGTGTGCCTCTCTCAAAAATCTTTGATTTCAAGGGAAATGGAGAAATAAATCAATAACTGAAATGGCAATGACTAGAATAGTTGGAAGAGATAGTTATTTTGTTTTATATTTTGTTTGTTTGTTTAAAGGAAAAAGTTTTTAGCATGCAGATAGCTCTTTACTGTATAATTTAAATACTCCTGAGGTAGTAAAAGTGTCATAGTCCACTTAGTGTTTAGTGATAGTTTAGTTGGATATCAAATTCAACTTGTGAATGGATTATTCTCTAACATTTTAAATGTCTTGATTTATAATCTAGCATCTGCTGTTGCTAAAGAAAAATCTTTTACTATATCTCTCTAAACTCCCTCTTATTTGAAGTACTTTCTTAAGACTTTCTACATTTTAATGCTTTGTAGTACTCTCTGTTGATTAATATAGGCATTTAATATATAATCTGAATCCCTTCTTCAGCTTTATAAAATTATAATTTATAACATTTTCCATTTCTTCATAGTTGAAATAAATCCTTTCTTTCTGGAACTTTTATGAGAAACATGTTGTAGATTATCAGCGTGTATCCCATTAATGGTAATTGCTTACTCAAATGTCTCACAGATATTGTTGTCTTCATTTTAAAATATTAAAAAATCCTATAATTGTAATGTTTGGCACAAAGAAGAAGTTCAAATTATTAGTTTCCTGTGTCACATCATCCAGCAGTTCTGGCACTGGTTATATTTTAAAGTCATTTTTAAGGTTAATATTTTTTATTGGGTAGCTAGTTTTGAAAACCAAGAGAAATGTAAAAACCTAAAGTATGCTGACATCACTATGACAAAGTCCAGATGATTAAAATGTTCTCTCCAGGGGCCTGCAGCTGCAATTCTGTTTGAAGTAGATTTCAGTTTACCTTGTTCATGTTATCTCATGATGCACAACTTTATGTCCAAGTGGTTTATAGGAGCTGGTACAAAAACCTAGAAAGGGGCAGCCCAGCCTCACTTTCTTATTCTCTTAGTACAAATATTTTTAATTGATGAAACCTCTAGTAGCTTGAGATTTGAATTGTAACAAAAAACAGAATGCCATCCATTTTCTTTATTAGGCCAAAGTAGCATTCTTACCTAACAAGCCCTTTGCCTCTGTAAAGTCTAATAATTTGCCCCCCAATAAAACTTGTCACTGACAATAAAAAGGCTTAATTTAATGTTTTTTTAAACCTACTAGCAATTTCTAAGTATTCCAAATATATCTGGCTTCAACACTACAATGAGATTTATTACTCTCTTGAAAAGGGAGGAATTACTCTTGAATATTTATAAGAAGGCAAATGCAAACATTGTGCACTTGGGTGCATTGTCTTCCTTTGGGTATTTGGGTGACATTTTTGGTTATGTTGTTCTATAAGTCTTTTCACTCAGCACCCCCCACACCCTCACACACCCCCACTTACTTACATTGGAATCTGAGAAGTAAGGAGAAAAGATCCCCTTTCAATTATAAATTAAGAAGATTTAGATTTGCATACAATCCCCATTATTTAGGACTACACAGCACCCAATCCAGCAGGAGAAGGAAAAGAGGATACTTACTTTCCAAAATTACATGCTACTCCCTGATGACTTGATAGGCAGAATGGAGTCATGTGACCACAGTCAGCTAGAAGGTTGTCTGTGAAATGTCTTTTAGTAGGTCCTGTTGTTAATTCAAAGTAGACAGTATAGCTAAGACTGGCAATTAGCAACTTGTACTTAGAGCATAGCACAGATTGTTGTACTAATCCTAAGAATAAAGTATTTTAAATGTTTATTCACAAGGTTGTCATTTTTAGGGTTTCATATGTGTGTTTCATGTGTGTGTGTGTGTATGTGTGTGTGTGTGTGTGTGTGTGTAAACATGAATCAGAGAGAGTTAGGAAAGCATTCCTCAAGTCTAAATTAGAAGTCTAAATTAGGACTTGGGTATTTCTAGAAAAGATAACGAGAATATAATGGACTCAAAACCGGCTGAAAAGGCAACTTGAAGATATGAAATAGACAAAGAAGGTAGAGAAAGCCTTTAGATTACACACAGACTTCTGATAAGTAATGCAAACTCTGGAGACAGGTATTTATGGGTACTGAATTTTGTCTTACAAATGTGTTTTAGAGGTATCTACCATGCTGTCAGTTTCTGTATGTCCAAAACATGCTTTCAAAACAAATTAGCCACAGTAGAATCACTGCAATTATCAGTGCTAGTCACTGTCATCTATTCGGACAGCCTCCTTTTAAGACTATCTTGTCCTAAAGGGGCTTGAATGTGTCACATGTCACTGGCTGGTTCATTCCATCCATAATTCAAAAAGCTAGCTACACGAACACGTCTAGTAACCAGCGCGTTAATTCTGTCAGCAGTCATGGATCACAGATGTCTTCTTGTAGTAACAGTGTGGACAGGACTGTTACTCACACAGGAGAATATCCATTTCACAGTCTTCTGTGTGAAGTTATTCAGAACCATGATTTGTCTAATAACCACATGAGTAGTTACAAGAACTATAGCACAATTCAGACCCGGGCAGTCACCCTTTTGCATTTTGTGTGTGTAATTTACCAAATGCTTGGTATGTTGTAACTTCTCTTGACTTGTGACCTCTTTTTTTTATCTGAGAGAGCTCAGTCACAAGATAATTAAAACTCACCCAACAAACAAAGCATGGTGGTGCACATCTGTAATCGCAGCACTCAGCGACTAGAGGCTGAAGCAAGACAATCAAGAGTTCAAGGTCATCCTGAGCTACATAACAAACACTTTCTTAGGAAATGTCCTCAAAAAATAAATAAAACAACTAAAATGAACAAAAAGTATCATCTAAGGGCATGTTCCTTCTCAAATAATTACTCTTTGATGGTCAGGAACATTGGTGGACTGAGGTGAAGGAAGAAGCAATACATAGGACACACTAAAAGTGTTATAGTTAAAGACAGTTATTATGAATAGGTAAATGTCTACAACAAAATAAAATATGCTAGGATTTTCAATGTACCATGGTATTTCAGAATTTGGTTTTGCATTAATTTCTTCAGTTAAAAAAATACTGAATGTTCTGCATGATGGGGAACTTAAATTTGACACCAGTGGACTTCTGCTCTTTTTCTTGCTCTTCTGTGAAGTGTCATAGGACCAGATTAAAATTACCCAATTATTGTATTCCATCTATCTGGATGAAAAGCATCGTCTGCCTCAAGTTCTAACGTTCAGTTCTCCTCTTACATGATCTTACGGCCTCAGGTAGACTCCTGCTCACCTTGTCCTTCACTTCAGTTGGAAGCATCCTAAAATGTTCTGGGCAAAGGGCAACAGCTGCATTGGATGAAGCAATCATCTGACACAACTGATTTACTCTTCTGGCACCTGGTGTATGCAAGCGAGGGGGAGAGATCACAAGATAGAGGATTATTAATTTATGGGGATTTTCAGAGATTTATATACCCAGCAACAACTACTAGGAGCTGCAGACCAAGCCACCCCAATCAGTGACTACGGAACTGCTATAAAATTCTAACTTCAACCCTAGCTTCTCTACCAGAAGGTAAATGAATGGAGTAGAAAATGGAAAATGTTCTTGATATAAATTCTGAAAGATATTATAACAATAGCCAGCCTTGATTTCAGAAGTGCCTATAGGATTGTTGGTTTGTATGTCTGTGTGATTAACTCTGATTAAATGTTCCGAAAGTCAAGACAGGCCTCTGTCACTTTTCCTACTTGCTTTTTGCATTTAAAAAAAAAAAATAAGTTTCTGACCTAGCTAAGCTTGCACTTATTTATTTTGCTTCCACTTTATTTATTTCTATTTTACCTAGATTTTTCTGTACCCTTCTTCCCTCTAAGTCTCCAAGTAATTCTTTTCCAAGTGTGAGCAAGTGCTGGCAAAGCCGCTGAGTGCTTGCTGCCTTCATCAGTGAGATGTAATTCAGGCTTCCAAAGTCTACTCACTGCAGGAAGTAGTTTTCTGAGCACCAGTCCGTTTATGGAGCCGGTACAATTTGAGAGATTAAGCTTTGCATCTGGAAATACTTCAAAGTCTTAGTTCTGTTCCATGTTTTCCGTTTCTGCATTGAATTTACATCAATGAAAATGCCCTAAAGATCTTGCATGTTTAATTTTCATTGTCTTCCTCTTTTTTGAAGTCTAAGTGATGGACATCATTTTGAGGAAAAGGAAAACCGAGACTTTGCCCTTCTGTAGTTTTAGACCTAGATCTTCACTGATTAAGTCTGATGCCTTAGGCTTCTTCCTGCTTGGTTAATCAAAATCACCTTTCTTTGACTGTTCTGACAGAAACTATCATTTTCCTATCTTCCTCTGAGGCATCCAGGTAAACTTTCAGCAGAAGACCATGTTCCTACCACCTCCAAACACCTTTTAAAATGCTGTCCTGAGATCTCTGTCATCTCTGACAATAATTCATTTAAAACTGGATTGCTGTGTACTGTAGTAGAGAGTAGGGAAAGATCCCAAGAGCATCCTCTAAAGAGAGAAGAGAAAATCACTGACTGTAAAGGAGAAGTTTGTCAAGGCTTCTATGGATTTAGAGAAGAAAATCACCTGACTTTACATAAGAGGTAGGCATTGCCACTAGAAGACCTTGAGCTAAGGTTCAGGGAAGGCATAGCAAAGGTAGATGAAGCTGGAAGAGAAAGGAAGCAAAGGGCCTAGAGATATAGAGATGGCTTTGTAGACAGAGGAAGTTTGGAAAAAAATAGAGTAGAGAGAAGTCAGATCAGATCACACAGAGCTGGATGTATCTTTCTGTGAGTTTATTATTCCTACTGTAAGACTTGATGGGCTACAGACATGCTATGTTTTGGGGTTTTGTTTGTTTGTTTGTTTTTGTTTGCTTGCTTGCTTGCTTTTTTTATGGAGAATAACTTTTTTCCAAAGTCCTAACAAATTATTTCATCTAGATGTTGGTTGGAAGCAAATACTTCTCTTAGAATTGTCTAGACTTTTGCCCACTTAGAAGAAAATGGCAAGAAGAGCGTGGTCACCACTGAGGGATGATGTATATTTAGCAAGCCAGTTGAGGCAAGACAGATGGGAATCATTGTTCATATTGTTATGATTTGTTTATGCCTAATGACTAACAGTACACCAGAACATGTGAGTTTGGTAACTATGAGCCTTGGAATGAATGTGTCTGATTGTCCCCTGAAATGCTTCTTGAAAACAACGTGGCTACAGGTAATATAAACACTGAAGCTGCCCATCAGACTGGGAATATGTGGCCTGGGTGCTCACCTAACCAAGTTGTAGCCACCTGCAGGGTCTTATACACTTTCTTTCACTACTCTGGTTTCACTTTCCACATCTATAGATGGAAACAAAGCTAGAATGGTACCTGGGGCCCCATCCCTCTTCTAGGTTCTAGACTTGATTCTGCCTCCTCAGGAGGTTTCTTGGGCCCCATCATGACTTACTTTGACCACTATGATTAACAGATATTAGAAAAGCTCTTTATCATCCAAGAAATTGCGTCTTAAGATATCTAGTGGCGTTAGTGATGATTTTCAGTGGAAAAATTCATGATTCATGCAGCTGATGAAAGAAAAGTGAAAAGTCACTTACACTTACACAATTTCATCAATTCTTTGTTACTTTGTATTCTCCAGATTTTTATTTTCTGTTTGTCTGTCCTGTAGAAGCATAGTAAAGAATGGTGTGTGTTCTGAGGGTGCTGAGGATGAGGGACCAATGGGAAAGCTGACCTCACCACTTCCACACAAGAGTCCATAGTCTTGAGATTTTGATTTGTGGCATGTAATAGAGGTTAAAAATCAGTATAGGCATAAAAGAGTGATTTATTAAGTCATGGGGGTAGAAGCAACTCAATGAGGATAATGGTATTTGAATGTGATTTTGAAAGAATGATCTGTCAAACAGCAACCTGAAAGGCAAAGAATGGCAGACTAGAAAGGAGGTTGTTGAAAGTACATGAAAGAGATGAGGTGGGGAAGGACAGGGAAGAGCACTACATTCCAGTGACAAGGCCAAAATAAAAAAAATTCTCCTCTTATGGTGCTAACTTAAATGTAAGAATAATTGGAGAAATTAGTCTTCAGCTTAGGTAACTGGGTGAACTGTGAACTAATTAAAAAGATAAGAAATAGAAAAGATAAATCTACTTGTCCATAGGATAAGGATTTGGTCCAGGTGTCAGTTTGTGGTGGTGTTGTTGTTGTTGTTATTGGTTGTGGTAGGTTTTTTCTTTGTTTGGTTTTTGTTTTGTTTTATTTTTCGATACAGAGTTTCTTTGTGTAGCCTTGGCTATCCTAGACTCACTTTGTAGACCAGGCAGGCCTTGACCTCACAAAGGCCAGTGGTGGTGGTTTTTAAATTAACCCAGCAAACAAGATAAGAATCAGAGGATGACTCTAAGACTCAGTTGAAATAGATAGAACTGAACCACCATAGGCATGAGAGGCAGCTGCACCTGTGTCTGCATTGGGGAATTCTTGTTTACAGGTCAGAGAGCTTTTACCCCAGGACATTTCAGTAGACAACTTCAGTAGCACTTAGTTTAGCTGTTTACAGCCATCCAATAATACTATGGCCCACTGTCTGCAATGGCTCCCTTTGGTTCTTTAGCACTAGGGAATTTTATTGTGTGAAAAACTTCCTTCTGATTTCTTACAGAGTTGCTTCTTTATCGTAAATAATCGAAATGTAAAAATTCCATTCTGATCATTTCAATTTGAATGGAGGGGGAACGGTGTATTTCTGAACTTCAATCAGTGGCATTTCAGGGATAAAAATCATTTCACATGTCTATTTCTTTGACTTTCTTGTGGATGGACAGTGTGTAAATAGTGGTGGTTCACAGTTTCGCTCAACCTGTTGGTTCCAGTGCTTCTCCATCATCCATCTGA
Organism: Acomys minous; assembly: GCF_964271855.1. Classification (NCBI taxonomy): domain Eukaryota; kingdom Metazoa; phylum Chordata; class Mammalia; order Rodentia; family Muridae; genus Acomys; species Acomys minous. The sequence goes on along the minus strand of NC_140492.1, from coordinate 117,189,698 downwards.
TTTTTAAAAAACACATAATTTCCTGACATGCACTGTGGTGGGCTCCTTAGAAAGTAAACATGCAAACATGAATATCCTTGGAATTAAATGTTTCATTTAGGAGGATGAGAAACAAGCCCTCCTGAGCCAAGCTCTGCACTTGTGCCACCAAGATGGAGTGGCCATCACAGACTGTACCTATTTATCTTACCTTTGCCCCCACTCAGTGATAGGTTTCAACCTTGGGTTTGATTTACTTTACTACTCATGTATTCCAGTTTTTAATTGCTAGTTTGGCCTTGAATTAAGATGAAAAAAGGCCAACAAACACATGAACACGTCATCTTCCAGACTTTCTTGTTTTTCCCTCGTATAATCTCATATAGATTTATGTGTTCAAGAAATAAATTATTTTAGGTAGTCTAGAGGTAATCAGACATCTGGGCTTGAGTTAACACAAGCCAAAGTCAAGAGAATAGACCAATGTTCCTGAATAAAACCTTTTTGTTTTTCATTCCTTACTGCATTAAGAAAAAAATTCTACCTCAGTTGACTACTGTATTAAATTTTTAAAAATAAACTTGGGAAAATAAGATAAAACTCAGATGGTGACTTGGTGACTCTAGAGTTGAAATACAGGATAATTAATGAGCCTAACGTATAAGAGAACATTGCTGCTGTCTGCATTAACACATTCTACTTTCTAGGTCAAAATCTTCTTATCCCAGGAAATTGCAGGAGACAAAACTATAAATTATTTACCATCTGATTTGTTTGTATCATCTCATAACAATTGTCAGTAGACATTATTATTAAAGTCCCCATTGCCTCCAAATTTCTGCATACAGATAAGATTGAATCATTTATTATCTTCCTGATCTAGGAAGCCAGCCTAAGGCTTAATTACAGACTTTTAGAGCCTTTCTTCATTTTCTATTGCTTCTGTAACAAATTACCACAAATTTCAATGGCTTAAAACACTACCTTATTGCTTCACACTTATATAGATGTCTAGGCCCAGTGTGGCTCAGTTGGGGTCTCTGCTTAGAGTTCACAGGGATGAGGTCAAGGTATCCCAAGGATATGTTGCCTTCTGGATGTTCCTTCCAAGCTCATTAGAGCTGTTGGCTGGTCTCAGGTCCTCACTGTTGTGAGACTGTATTTCAGTTTCCTTGCTGGTAGGCAGCCAGAAGCCAGTTTGTGCTGCCAGTGGCTGCTTGGACTGCACCTCAAGCTATTCCTCCACTAAAGGCAGATAAAGTCCCTCCCAAATTCTTAATTTCTCTGCTCTCTCTGCCATTGCAGTGACTGGTTTCCTCTTCTGCTTTCATAGGTCCCCGTAGCAAGATATTCACCTTATTTTAAAACTCAGTTGATTGGTCATCTTAGTTGCACCTGAAAAGTCTCTTGACAGCAGGACCTAAGTCAGCCAACATTTGATGGAATCATTAGGAAATCTTGGAGGAAGCCCACCAGCATTTAGCCCACCCAGTTCATCAGTGACATTTTGGAACATTGCCTAGGCGATTTCACCTCCATGTGTATTTCTTTATCTTGCTACTTCATAGAATAATAATGTTGGTTCATAACTTCCTATTTACTGTCTCAACCATTTGACACAGATGATTGTTGAAAAGTCCACTTATGAGCTGGGCGTAAAGGCAAGAGACGTAAGTATAGCAAGCTCTAGAACAGGCTGGGCTACAGGAAACTTTGTATCTGAAGACTAAAACAGAAAGAAAAGAAGAGAGAGAGAGAGAGAGAGAGAGAGAGAGAGATTACCATATGATGCAATCACTCCACTCCTGAGCATATATTCTGAGGACTCTATACCCTCCATAGAGATAGTTCCATATCCATGTTTATTACTGTGCTATCTATGATAGGAAGGAAATGGACCAACTTAGATGTCTACCAATGGTGACTGACTAATAAAATGTGACACATGTACAAAATGGAACATTATTCAGCTGTGAGAAGAGTAGAATCATGAAAATCTGGAAGAAAGTGGAAGGACTTGGAAAGCAAAATTTCAAGGAAGATGAAAGAAAGGAACCCACATGTTCTTCCTCATATGTAGATCTTAGCCTATAATATATAAAGAGACCATAATAGATATAGAAAGAGACCAAGAGAGGCTACTATTAGGTGATGAGGAAGGACAGACAGCAGGAAAAGAACACAGGTCATAGAAGAGGACATAAAGCTATTTGGTTGTTGTTGTTGTTGTTGTTGTTGTTGTTGTTGTTGTTGTTATAGTTTTATTGTTGTTGCTGCTGGTTTGGTTTGTTTGCTTGTTTTTTAGCTCCAACTACATTGGAAGGTTTTTTCTTATTTTTTCTTTCTTTTTTGTGGTGAATAAGCAATCAGAAACATAATTGATAGTGAAAGTGTAAAATCCTAAGCAAAGCTCCATTGGTTCTGAGTGTCCATTTTTTTTTCTGTACAGAATTTTACTGAGATTCACACAGCTTAAGATTGGCAAGTGATTGAACAGCTACTTTAATCTACCTGTGTGATATTTTTACTTTTGATGTAACTAGAACACAGTGAGCTGATTGAAAAATATATTTTAATAAAATTAACATAATCCAGCTATCTCCTTTTTGAAGGTGACCACAAAAAGGTTTAAAATGGTACGTGTGACTTGCATTTCTGTTAGACCAGTGGCTTTCAACCTTCCTAATGCTGCAACACAAAATTACTTCATTGCTATTTCATAACTATACTTTTGCTACTGTTATAAATACTAATGTAAATATCTTATATGTAGGATATCTGATATGCGACCCTCATAGAGGTCGCAACCCACAGGTTGATAATTGCTGTGTTAGACTGTTCTACAGCACAGTTGTTATTGCAGCCATCAACAATGAATGATCTAAGTTCAAGTGCCTGTGATCCTAAAGACTGTAGTGATTAGTATGTAGTGAACGCCTTAGAGATGAGACATGAAGCTGATCTGCCTGGGATTTCTATCTCCCCTGCAGACAGTCAATCTGGCCAAAGTAGCTTCTTTCTATTTCTATAGACTTAAGTGGGCAGGGTGGTGACCCCATGTCATCTATTGAGCACACAGAGGAGCCCTTAAGCAGTGTGCTCAGAAGTAGACCAGAGCCTTCTTGAAGGCTCTAAGGCAAGGAGACAACTATTATGTTCCTCCTCAGTTGGTGCAACTCTTGAGTAAGCTGCTACATGGACATTTATAAGTTGTCACGCCAGCATCGATGTGCCAGCATTGATGTTATTGCCACCCTTGGCAGTCCTATGCACAGGAAATACTGTGTTGTCTGTCTCTTTCTATAATCCCAGTCTCAAATTTAATCTTTCTACTCTTCTTGCTCTTCCTAGTTTTAGTCTCATTCACTGATAAAATCTTGGTTTGTGTAGTTTACTACTGAGAAGTAGACAAGTTAAAGGCAGGCTTTACACACACTGAGAATGCCTCCAGATCCTGCCCAGACATAGCCTAGATTTGTGAGTTGGGGAGATTCTCTTAGTCTTTTTATGCCTCTAAACCTCCATTTTCTCTTTTGTTCTATGAGGTTTGATTTTCAGTGTCTGTGTGAAGACTGAATGAAATAATAAGATGTCTGATGTACTTCTGTAATGAGCAAATTCCAATGCTAGTTGTTACAGATAAAAGAGTCATCAAGGCACAGTTACTGTCTCTCCTTTGATGATAAGCAGAAGAACAGAGACACAAAGAGCCCAGTAATGTCAGGACATGGGTGACCCTTAATAAATGATAATGATTCCACTTGTCATGAAATCATGGACTGGTACTCAGGAAAGCTAATCAAGATTCCCTGGTTGATGACCACCCAAGTCACCCACCACTTTAAGCAATGATGGCTTGGCCCTGCAGCCTGCCATTGCGACCCCTCTAGCAGCATGTTCCCCAGGAGAGCTCAGTGCCTCACTCTTAATTTGTTCATTCCCAGTTTGTTTACCTGAAAAGGACAACTCTAACAAGAAGAATTTAGAAAAACAAAGAGATTTCGTTTCATATGTTATGAAAGTAATTCTGTCTTTGGAGGAAAAAACCCTACATTTCTGATATTGTGCAAAAGAGGCAGGGACACCTGCATTCCTTAAAGATTTCAAATCACGTGGGACAGTCTGACTTGTCACATTGCTCATGGCTGGATCGCTATCTTATCAAGACAGGGAATGCTTTTGTTTGAAGACTTTGTTCAGTGAAAACCTCCATCCCATAGTCCTAGTAACTAGTTGAAACGAATAGCATTTCTATCTCAGAGCACGTAATTCCAGTAACTTTAAATTTGTTTAAATAATATTTTCCATTTTCTCTATGTTCTAACATGGTTATTAATAATCATCAGCTCTAGACAAAGAACCACAAGGAACGCCACCACAAGGAACCACGAGGACAACACCACTAGGTTGTCAAATATAAAGTCTGCTCTGAAATATGCATACAAGTAACATTATTCAGACTGAGCAGGTTATATTTAGAAATATATATGCATACACATAGACATATATTCAGGTAAAAGCAACTAATGAAAAAGAGGCCATGGGAGAGCAGGGAGGGAACTATGGAAAGATTTCGAGGAAGGAAAAGAAAGGGAAAGGTTAAATGATATTATATTACAATCTCAAAAATAAGGGAAACATTTATAACTCAGAAGTCTAAAGGAGTTAATTGTGGAAAGAGAGAAGCCATGAAACTAGTAAGTAACAAGGGATTTCCTTTTTCAAACTCTGATTTGAAAATAAAAAAGGGCTTGATGAAGGAAATGGCATAAAGTGCTGTAAGAAAGGACACTCTGTTCAAATCAGCACCACAAGACTGGTTTGTCTCTTGCACGTAAGAATCATGACTGCATTGTAAATCCATAAATATACCAAGTAAAGTCAGTCTGGGTGAGCTAATGGCCCTCTACTCCCTCTTCCTAATACTGTGACCCATTAATACAGTTCCTCATGCTGTAATGCTCCCCACACACCATAACATTATTTTGTTAGTACTTTGTAACTATAATTTTGCTACTGTTGTGAATCATAATGTGAATATCTGATATGCAGGATATGTGATATGGGACTCTGTAGCAGGGTTATTCACCACCACCAACAGCAGCACCACCATCACCACCACCACCACTATCACCACCACAACCATCAGCACCAGCATCACCACTACCACCACCACCACCACCACCACTATCACCACCACCAACAGCAGCACCACCACCACCATCACCACCACCAACACTATCACCACCACAACCACCAGCACCAGCATCACCACCACCACCACCACCACCACCACCACCACCACCATCACCACCACCAACACTATCACCACCACAACCACCAGCACCAGCATCACCACCACCACCACCAGCACCAGCATCACCACCACCACCACTACCACCACCACCACCACCACCAGCACTGCCACCACCAACACCAACACCAACACCAACACCAGCACCAGCACCAGCACCACCACCTCGGGTTGAGAAGCAGTGCTCTAGACTTTAGCATCTAAAGGAGAATTCCTTAAGGGAGTTGCTGCAAAGTGCTCAGTGCACCCTGCTGACTTTAAATAGAATGTCCTGACACCAAGGAAGTTCCTCTCTGAAGAAGATTGCCACACACATATATAAAAAGAGCTCCAAACACCTGACTGCCAAAATGTTCTTTCTGCTTTAAGTCCATAAAAAAGGGGGGAGACCATGCTTCCTCTCTGGTCTCCCAGGAAGGGTCCCCACCTTAAGCCAGCCCTCATACTGTTAGAATTCATCTACTCAATCAGCTCTAAAAATCTGTACTAAAACAAATTATCTGAGCTCTGCAATAATATCAGAAACAATTATTGAAGTAATGTATCAACCCTTAGCAGAGTTCCCACACAATTGGACCTCTATGTAAGAACGTTAAACTCCTTGCACACATAAACACAAACAGAAAACATTCCTCCATAGTCCCAGGAAACACATGTTACTTGACAGCAGGCTTTTCCCTTCTCTGCAGCCTCATGTGACATAAATTGATTGCTTTACCACTCACACAGTCTTCACTTTCACATAGTATATAAATTAAGCCCCACTCTCGGTCTACTCTATGGAAACAATGTGGTGCCATTCTCAGAGCTCTAATAATCAGCAATTTATTGAAGAATAAAAAATTATTTGAATAAGTCATTTTAATCTAATTCTGAGGGGTTTTTTATGGAAAAAGTCTTTATAATGAGTAAAGGCTGGGTTTGAACCTAGTTTTCTCATCTAACTACTTACCTTACCTTCTCTGAAATGAAGATGAAGGTGAGAGGGCTATTACAATGTCTGTAGACCTGGGTATGTATCTCTGAGTGATTATTAACTAAACAGGATCTGCTGACAGACGATTAGATGTCATTAGGTGAAATCAAATGTCCAGGGTTCATGCTGAAGCCCTCTTACATTTTGTGTTCGGGTCAGCACATTCCTCAGTCTTTGTACCTGATACTTTACATAGAGCTAGCCAGAGACTGCCACTTTCCCTGCCAGTGATGGGCTGGATCCAACTTCTACTGGCTTCATATTGGTGGGCTAAAATCAGCTTTAGCAGAGGTATTTACACTGCAGAGGGTGGCAGAAAGCAGATCATGGGCTTTTTGTAATTCCAGAGAGACCATAAGGAGACACTTGTTAGTCCACAGCACATTGTGGATAGTTACACATATGGCAGTAAAAGTAACGCCCACTCTAAGAAACCCCTGCAAACCCTTGGTGAATGTCATCGCACTGAAGACTCCAAACACTTCTGTGACTCTTGGGTCCCCGTTGCTCTGCATTTGCGGGGACCTCAGAAGGCATGCTCGTAATGTTTATGTTTCTAAAAATGTTTTAAACTGCTTATTGTTGTGTTACAAAATATGTGTTAATAGTATAATATGAGCATAAATGAGCTTAATGTTTTAGTGCAAATATAAACATTTGAACCATAAACTGTATGAGTAATGTTGCCAACTAGAAAGTTATTGCATACTATATATTTAAATTTTTTAACTAATCACATTTGAAAAATAAGAAATGAATATTAAATATAGTAATATTTTAGGTAACTCAATAACCTAAGTTAGAAATTTAATATGCAGTCAGTACAATTATTTATATACTCTGAATCCATTTTTATCAAGTCTTTAAGATCTATATGTAGTTGATACTTAACATATTCAAGTTAGCTACTAAATTTTATGACCTTAATTTAGATCATAAACTGTACAGTTGGAAAAGCATATTCACCTTCCAACCTTATCCAAATACACATAAGTGTGTAGTTAAAACAGTTGATTATGATTAAATGAAGTATAAAATTATTTTACTCCTAAGTCACATTAGCCATATTTCAAATGTTTAGTAACCACAGGTAACTTAAGTTGGTCAGCTCCAACATAAACAACATATATTTATTCATTGGGTGGAAAAAAGATCTACTAGAGCCATTTTCATCTATACCTCACCATACATATAACTAATGTTCCTATCCTGAAATCCCACCAGATTCCAGAGAAAAGAGCAATCTCAAAACAAAACTAAAACCAAAAACCCCACCCTTTTTCTACATAACTATGTTTCAGACCACACCAGGATCCATACCCAAGAGTGCTCTCATACTATCATAATGAAGATGAGACATTCCTTTCACCGCTTGACTTCATAACATAGTGAACTACATTACTCATGTGTGGGTAATAATTAGGGGTGGGCTTAGGCTTAGAGTTAGGTAAACCTGCTACATTGCCAGTCGCACAAAGCTAATTGCACTATACTTTCTACCATTGCTTTAGGGTACATATCTACTTGTGAAAACAAGAGGGACCAATTGGTTACTGCATTTTTATTACATCATTTTCTCTTGCATTTATTTTAAACTCCTGTTGCTAGTTGGTAATAACTAGGTCATACTACATGCATAAATGCATACATATGAACATATAGGTGCATATATTTTATTTATATTTATAAATATATCATATACAAGTGAATATATCCATTATATACATAAAATATCATATGCATATATATGTATATGTGTATATATATATATCATCATGTAGCCTTAGTATATAGTAGGCTATACCATCTAGATTAGTCTAAGTGAACTCTGCCATGTTGAAATGACAATAATCACCTAACAACATTTTCCTCAGACTATGCACCCAATGTTAAGCAACACACAACTTTTGTTATTTTTTTTAGAAATATGTGGGACTCAGAGGTAGCTCAGTAAATAAAGCACTCTCCATGCAAGCTTAATGATCTGTATTAGATCCCAAGAACTGCGCTAAGAAAGGAGAGAACTGACTCCACAAATTTATCCTGACCTTCAGACATGTACTGTAGCTTGTATATGTGCATGTGCATGAGTGCACACACACACACATGCACACACACATACATGCATACGCATGCACACATACATGTGTGTGCACTTGCACAAGTAATATTTTTAATTGAAAACAAAACTCTGTAAACTTCTCCTTCCTCCATTAATGGGAGGGAAATAACTTTATATCTGATCAAATGATCCCCACTGTGAAAAAAAATCCTAATGTAAACTCTATATGCAAACTATTCAAATAAATGCTTGGTGCTAATTAGAAGAGGTGGTCTGAGGTATCAGTTTGGATTAGCCTTTGCATTTTTCTGCACTGGGTTAATTCAGTTTTGCAACATCTCATTAGTAATACACACCAACACTGGATCGCACATGTTTACTAGGTTATGTTCTGGAGCTCTTTGCTGTGCAACATAAGCTATTCTATCTCAACTGGACTTTTAAGATCAGCTCTCTTTCAATATCAAAAAAAGTGAGACTAGCAAAGTGAGAATTTGAAGGAACGTAATAGTTCTGATTAATCCATCTGTCATCACGGTGTTGTTCCCAACTTGCTTGAGAGGGCTCCAGCCCCAACTCTATCCTGAACTCCGCCCGTATATTAATATGCTAGCAGCACACTTTAAGGAGGTCACTGTCCGCATTCCTTTAAAATATTTAACAAAAGTCAGAGGATAGCGGTGGTTTGGGGCGATGTTTTGTTTCTGCTAAATTATAAACAAGCCACAAGAACAGATTCCCCACCCCCGCCATGTCATTAATACACGTTTTAACATTACTTTTAACAAAGATAGGTGTTTTTCCACGAAATAGTCTCGTCTATATGTTAAATTTACCTAATAGTCATCTCTGTACAAGTCTCCCGTTTATTGATGGCTTCTCTCCCTTTGCTTGTTCTTTTACCTTGAAATTCACACTAGATAATTCTCACATTTCTGGAATCCTTGTGGCTTTGTCATCACTAAGTAGCCCAAACAGTCATGTGACCTTCTCTTCCTCCTATGCAAATCAGATCCCAGGACCCTGGTTTCTGTCTGTAGTTTTGCCTTTCACTCCTGTGTTCACTCAGTCATTTATCATAGATGTGTCTTCTCTCACCTTCTCCTGTACCCAGTTACCACCAGGTCCTTTGAGTGATTAAATGAAGAAAGCACGAGAAGCAGTTTTATCTTAAGGAAAATCCATTTTTTCCCATGTTATCTACAGCGTAAAGCTAATGTATATGATTGAAAATGCTGCTTCGAGCATATACGGGGGAGGAGGTTCCCCTCAGTCACAGACATAGGGGAGTAAGGGGAAAGCGGGAGGGAGGGAGGAATGGGAGGACACAAGGGATGGGATAACAATTGAGATGTAATATGAATAAATTAATAAAATATTTATAAAAAGAATAGAGAAAAAAAGAAAATGCTGCTTCAGTCCTGTCCTACCTTGCTAACCCAGTTTTAACTATGAATCTGGGCAATGATCTCTAGCCACTGGTCTCAGAACATTAAGTAAACTCCCTCAGAATCCATCCCTGCTCTGGATCATTGACATTGAGCTTTGGTCTGTACAAGTTTACTACAGCTTGTCTCTCTTTATTTTTCTTTTTGGTTTTTCAAGACAATGTTTCTCTGTGTAGCCCTGGCTGTCCTGGACTCACTTTGTAGACCAGGCTGGCCTTGAACTCACAGAGATCCGCTTGCCTCTGCCTCCAGAGTGCTGGGATTAAAGGGGTGGGCCACCATGCCCAGCAGTAGTTTTCTAAGTTAATCAATCAGTATTTAGCTAGAAATTAGTAATTCAGATATATTAGAGATTAAAAGTGTGTGCCACTATACCTGGCTCTGTCTCAATTTCTTTTTATTTATTTATTTATTTATTTTTATTAATTTATTCTTGTTACATCTCATTGGTTATCCCATCCCTTGTATCCTCCCATTCTTCCCTCCCTCCCATTTTCCCCTTATTCCCCTCCCCTATGACAGTTCCTGAGGGGGATTACCTCCCCCTCTATATGATCATAGGGTATCAAGTCTCTTCTTGGTAACCTGCTGTCCTTCCTCTGAGTGCCATCAGGTCTCCCCGTCCAGGGGATATGGTCAGAGGTGAGGCACCAGAGTGTGTGAGAAAGTAATATCCCACTCTCCACTCTACTGTGGAGAGTGTTCTGACCATTGTCTAGATCTGGGTAGGGGTTTAAGGTTTACCGCCTGTATTGTCCTTGTCTGGTGCCTAGTTTGAGTGGGACCCCTGTGCCCAAATCTGCCTATCATAATGTTCTATTTGTAGGCTTCTAGGACCCTCTGGGTCCTTCTACTTTGCCTTTCTCCCATGAATCTCACATCTAGAGTCCCACTAGAATGTCCTCTCTTCTGTCTCTGTTTCCTGGTAAGTGAAGGCTTTCGTGGGACATGCCCGTTGGGCTAATATGCAGATATAAGTGAGTATATACCATTTGAGTCTTTCTGCTTCTGAGTTAACTCACTCATTATGATCATTTCTAGCTCAATCCATTTATCCACAAATTTTGGGAATTCCTTGTTTTTAATAGCTGAATAGTATTCCATAGTGTATATGTACCACAGTTTCTTTATCCATTCTTCTATTGAGGGACACTTAGGCTGTTTCCATGTTCTGGCTATTATGAATAAGGCTGCTATGAACATGGTTGAGCAAATTTTCTTGTTGTGTGCTGGAGCATCTTCTGGGTATATTCCAAGGAGTGGAATAGCTGGGTCTTGAGGAAGCCCTATTCCCATTTTTCTGAGATAGCACCATGTCTCAATTTCTTTACACATCAGAATATTATATATCATTTAGTTACACATCAAAATCCTATCTATCATTTAGTTCTAATTTTAAGCCCCTCAACTCAATAGCTGATTTCTTTTTTCTATTTTTACTTTCTATTTAGGTATATAAGTAGGATCCATCCTTTCTTGGTTTCAAGTATTGCCTAGTTCTTACAGTAAAGACACAGTTTTTATAACTTTTGCATTAATCCCTATAGTGCTTTGTACAATGCCAGGAGCCACTAATCATTCAAGAAATACTTATTCATTTTAATTTAAAAATAATGTAGCCTGTTTTCTTCTTTGCTTGGAATTGGTTATAATATGTTGGGTGGAAATGCCACATCTAACTTTTATCTCTTTTTTTGTGTCTGTGTGCTATGTCACAAACACAGTATGATCAGTATATCATAGAGCTGACTGTATAATTTGGGAACATTCTTTGTTGGGCAGTCTACAGAATATACCAGCTGGATTATTCTAGTTTTAAACTGATTCTCTATTTTAAGGAGGAGAGAAGCAGGCAAAATGCCTCAGACTTTGAGAGTAGAAGTGGTGTGAGTTCTATTATGTAAGAAAAGAAGACTATTCTCTCCCTCTTGCTGAAAACGTTGCCAGGAGTCTGTAGCCAAAGAATGAATAAATATCACAAGAAATTTAAAGAAAGATTTTCCCCCTAGGAAAATACTACAAATCTGAAAATTAAATTTGGTATATTTCTCCTTTAATAAGTGCTTCTTAGATGGGCACTTTGGATGAACTCCTCTATCTTGATATTAATGCATCTTTATAAATTTGGAAATTCGGGTGGAAAAAACTTGAAGTTGATCTCTCTTCCTGACAACTATGTATTAAATTAAAATTACAAACTCTGTGTGACAGAACTCTGTCCTCCCTGAAGTCCGCAGATAGACTTGTAGACATCAGGTGAGGCATCTGGTCTCAGCTAGAGTAACCCAGAAGGCTCAACATGGAGTTCAGCAAAGTTGACTGGGACAGCATCCAATCAAAGCCAATGACAAGTTCTCTAGACTGTATCCACTGAAACATCACTGATGGGAGAGGGGAAACTGGAGTCAGATAAAGCAGTTGGATCCTACTAAATCAGCTACAGTTCTGTGTCCTCTTCATGGTTCCTATGCCTGGAGTGTTACAAGTCCAGCCCTTCTGCAGTGTGCTCCAGATGACAACTGTTCTGAGCCCCTGCTGGGGAGAATTACAGCTTTATTTTTTATTTTAATTTTATTAATTTATTCAGATTACAACTCAATTGTTATCTCATCACTTGTATCCTTCCATTCCTCCCTCCCTCCCACTTTCACCCTATTCCCCTCCCCTAGGTCTAAGACCGAGGGGGACTTCCTCCGCCACTATATGATCATAGGTTATCAAGTCTCATCTTGGTAGCCTCCTTATTCTTTCTTTGAGTGCCATTAGACCTCCCCACCAAGGGGAAGTGGTCAAATATGGAACACTAGAGTTCATGTCAGAGTCAGTTCCCGCTGTCCACACAACTGTGGAGAATGTCCTGTCCGTTGGGTAGATCGATGTCCCTCAGTTGAAGAATGGATAAACAAACTGTGGTACATTTACACTACAGAATTACAGCTTTAAATATCCCTCTTTCTGTGATTGGAGTGTGAAAATGTTCCCCTGACTAGTTTTGATTCAGGGATTCGGTTTGCTTGTTTCATTTTGTTTTTGTGACATTTAAAAAAGGTGTCATATGGTGCTATGCTTGACTTATAATAGCATTGTAGTAACACCAGTTCCTCATTTGGGGCAAGTAAAATTTATGAGCATGAAGCAACTTTGAGAAGACTGGGGACTAAGGCAGAGTGCAATTTAGTGGCAGAACCTACCTCACATGTACAAGGCTCGAAATTTAATTAAATTTAAAAGACAGCACAAAAGTTTGAAGGTTGGCGAAAGTTTGTCCACTAGTTTTCTGATCTAAATCCCACTTTTTTCTGGCACCTTATTGGTCCTTTTGAGATTCTTAAAGACCTAACTTCTAAAGCAGGGATGATATCTTCTGAGAGACACAAACATTTTCATATACCTACTCAGAAAAAAATGGTAATTAAGAATTCACTATTACAGCCCAATATCAAGACAGTATATGGCAGTAGGAGCTTCTGCCCTGACACTGTGTTCTGAGATGACTAGTTAAATTATCACTGCTAAAATTCAGAGTCCACTTCCTCAGTGTGTTTTCTGCTTCTTTTTTAATGAGATCCAAAGAAATTTTAACACAATAGCATTTTCATTCTATTACACACTTGGTCTAGCTATTTGATTCATTTTGCTAAGAGGCTCCAAAATACCATTACAGGGCTGGACCCCTAGAAGTAAGGACAGAATGCTAGTGACTCAAGTTTGCAAATGCAAAGCTGTCAGCCCATAGCCTTCCAGCTAAGGATCAGAATGTGGGAGGTGGGGGTGGGGCACAGGTCACAATAACACCCCACTTACTCAAAGCCTCCCAGTTAGCTTTCGCATTTGGACCTGCCAAAGACTCCAAGGGGTAATGTTTGGAAGCGAGGGTCGTCCTCACATATGAAACCATGCAAATATATTCAGACAAGAAAATACTCAGTTTGCATAGAGATGTGTTTTTGCTACGTAAAAATACTTGGAGAACATGGATTTGAAAGGTTGTCCTCCATCTACAAAGGAAAATGTAAAACATTTGGCATGTTTTTTAAATAGCTCTTCTGAGTTCCGTGGCTGTTGCCTCAGAACTTCACCTGTAAATCCCTGAGAACAAACTCTTCCTGCTCATCAATTCACCCTGATTAATAAGGAATAGCAAGAAGAGTTATTTCAGCACTGTCAATTTTGCATAGTGATAATTAAAAAAAAAAAAAAAAAGAGGTCCATAGAGGCACTATAGGAACTGGTGGAGTTGTGACCAGGTGTGCCTGGGTGACATTGCAAACAGGGCAGTTCTGTGGAAATACTGGGACTAAGACTTCAGCATTAGCTGGCAAATGCAGGAGTCATTCTCCAAAGAAGAGAGCACTGAGTTCCTTTCCAGCCAGTCCAGACTTGTCTCTAGAGACTCCTGGACATAGTCACCATAGTTTATTTTTCCAGAGGCACATCTATATTTTTTTTTTTCAGATAAAGGTATGTGCTGACAGAGCCTGTTGGTTGCTCCCTCATTCGTTAGACTGAAGGGCTGAAAGTGAAGCCACACTTAGGCTTCTAAATGACTAGAAAGATCAGGACGGATCGCTCTTGGGGAGTATATCCCTGGGTGTTTCAGAGCACACACACAGTCATTGTAAGATCAAAATTGACCAGGCTTCTCTTGAAATTTGAAGAGCAGGTGCTTCTCACCTTTCACCTCTCTGGGGTGGCTCATCAGTACAGTGTTTTCAAAGTATAAATTAAGGTCATTTGGTCCTTGGGAAACAAGTTTAAGAAATGTTAGTATTATAGAGGATTGCTTTTTTTTTTCTTTTGTCTTTTTCAAAACCCTGAGTTGAGCAATTTTTTCTATTTCCAGATTAAATTAAAATGAGTTTACACTGGCTCTGTTAATGAAGTGGTGTGTGGGGATGAGGGGCAGGTGATCCTCTGGCTGTCAGCCACAATCTGTCTGTCCACGCTATACCCTGCGGCAAGTGCTCATGAAATAGAATTCTTTCCAACCTCATGATAAGTATGACAGCACTGAAGTCTGAGGCAATGCAAGACTTGCTAAGATTCCTTCTACACCTGTCTTGTCAGCACACTCACTCCTTCACTGGGCTTTGAATGTTATACCACAACCACAGTCCATCGCTGCTTGCCTTGACCTTCTGCCTCTTCTCGTTTGCAGGTGTCGTCGGTATGGCTCGTTGGTGGGTGTTCTTAACCCTGGTACTGGCCATCTCCAGCAACACGTTTCTTGGAAATGCGGGTGAGTCTTGCCTTCCTTTTCTCAGCCTGTGGCATTAAGAAAAAGCAGTGCCGTGTTCACTCCAAAGGAAATAATCTAAGTTTTAAGTAGCAGGAAACAGGAAACCTGTCTTTGCTTTAAAATCGAAAACCAGGAGAGCTGCTTGGGGAATGCCTTAAAGAGGGCTATAGTGGTCAGGCTTGGCAGCTGGGGTTTTCACGTTGGAAATCAATGTTATGTAGTGGGCTGAGGGCATGGATGGTGAAGACAAGCTAGGTCTCTGGGAGAGATACTAAAATCACACCAAAGCGTTATTAGCCCACTAATCCATCCGCGCATCTGTGACTAAGCATAGCAGAGTCCGTTTCCGGAGCTTGGAATGCGGTCCTCTTAATTATATTCTCTGAGAGGGGCACTTTCCGGCTTCCAGCGAGTCTGTCCTCTTATTCTCTGCATGATTTCCATGTGGCTGAGTCCTAAGGAAGAAGACACCTGAACTAGGTGACGGATGTACCCTGAGTTGTGAGCTGCCTTGGCCGTCTGGATAAGTCTCTCTTCTCTTTTATACTTCCCCGGTGGTCTCAGTCTTTCTAGACTCATGTGTCATGGCAGAGACAAAGAAGAAGAATGAAAGTGGGTGTGGAGGCGCCTGTCTGGAAAGAAAGGTGTCCTCAATAAGGGTTGGGAGATTTTTTTCGGAGAAAGTCTTGAGCACCTGGCAGTTTTCTTTACCTGAGTTTCACCAGAGGGCAGGAACGATATGTTTTTGCAGCACTGTAGCACTGGACTTGGTGTTGCTTTAAGAGTAGCCGACTCCCTCACTCAACACCCAGCTCATGTTGGAAAACACAGTTTAGCAGGCGACTTAACGCCTTAAGATGTCCTGCTGACCTTGTGACCAAAAATAAATGCAGAGTAGTGAGCTGCTGACGATGTCAACAGCAGCTTAGAAAGGGAAAGAATGGGTTATTTTGTTTCTTAAAGTGATTCCAAAGTATTTATAGAAAAGAGGTCATAATTGTTTGAAATACTTTTTGATCTCTCTGGTGTTATAATGTCAACATTATGCAAGTCAGACATGGAGAGAATTGAAGGCTGTGCTGTGGCAGCTTTCCCCATGGCTGCTTTTAGACCCTGGTTCTGAGCCAAAGAATTACAGCTTAGATCCTCTGCGGGTCCAGAGTCACGGTGGTTTAATCTCTCCTTTCTTCACTAAGGTGACTTTCAGTCCACCAGGGTCAAGACTTGAAGAATTTAAAAGCCTGTGAAGTGAAAAGTACAGCATAAGAATCATTAAAGAAGTTGAAAAATGCATCCCAGACTAAGAGATTAGAGCTGGAATTATTTTCAGTCCTAGAGAATTTCCATGTTCTGATCAACAGCTGAAACATTTGAACAGCTTTTGACTTCATAAGAAGAATGAAGCCCCCTCAAAAGGAACTGATGGCTTAGTTTGAATGAATTTCATTGCATATGCTTATGATAAACAATGTTGTAAGATAGGGGTGTGTGTGTGTGTGTGTGTGTGTGTGTGTGTAGAAAAGCCATGATCTACTTATATAGTGGAAATCCTGAATATAATAATATATACGACATTAATAATATATATTAATATATAATATAATAACCTGTATTGGTGTTCATTAAATCACTAGACTTGTTAATACAGCATATTTTCTATTTTGTGCACTATATATGACAGTCTGCCATGTCCTTCTCCCCAAATCTGGTAACCACTTTTCTCTCTACAATTTGACCTTTTCTTTTTAAAATCATGCATTAATAGAATCATGTTTGTTCTTTCCAGATCTGACCTGTTTCACTTAATCTGATGTCCTTTAGGTCCATTCTTACTGTGGCAAGTGGCATGACACTCAGTCTTAAGTGTGGGCTGTTTCATGTCTTGACCACTATGAATAACGCTGCAGCAAATATAGGAGTGCAGCCCCTTACACAAAGTAGTGATCTCAACAGCCAGTTCCAAAAATAGCATCTTGACTTTCTTTTTAATAATTTGTGTTTGCTTCTTGTTGGCTTGGGGGAAAAAACAGTAAGAAAACAAAATATTTTATAGTAAATATAAATCATGTATTTTACCAGTCCTTCTATATAGGGAAGAAATTAACAGAGAAAACATTCCCCTCTTTCTTTTCTTGTTAAGCTAAGCAAATCGAAATATTTGAGTTTTCCAGAAAACTTTCTCTTTTTTTCCAGAAAACTTTTTAAAAATTGCCTGAAGATTAAAAATAGGGTATGTTGTTTGCTTAAGAGAATGTAGGCAAGCGTGCGCAACCATGCTCATACACATGAATGCGCGCGCGCGCGCGCACGCCTGTGTGTGTGTGTGTGTGTGTGTGTGTGTGTGTGTGTGTGTGTGCTTTTACCTGCCATTTACGTAATAGCTTCAGGCAAACAACACAGGACACAACATGGGTCATGATCTCAGATGACATTTGTGGACCATGTGTTTCTTTTTTTTGCCAGGTCAAATTATTTTATCTTCAATCTTCCTCTTTCAATATAAGGCAGACTAAAACTATAGGTGTAGAATTTTTTTTAAACCATAGTTTTATAATTCATTCTTCAGTTTAGTTTGATTAGTACAATACATGGCACTGCAGTTATCATTAAAGAATCACCTGGAAAAATCTGCCCAGGAGCTAGATTGAAGATGACAGGTTTGTATGGGAAGGGAATGTTGGCTCTCAAATTCTTAAATGAGGCTTTACTTGTTTGGGCAAATACACAACTAGAAATATACTGAGTCTGAGCAGATTTATTTTAATTAAATTTAATTGCTCTGTGGAAAACTTAATGGGAACCAAACAGTGAACAGTCCCATCACTCTGTTGTTTAAAATGTTGTAATAGTGTTTTATTTTTAATCACTTGTCCTTAATATGAAGTTCTACATCCCTCCTCAGTGCGTGTTCTCATAGCAAGCCCCCTATTCCATGCTGCATTTTCAGAAGGCTTTACCAGGCTGGAATATTGCTGATGAGAAATGCACATAAAGATGTGATGTGTATAGAAGGGCCATAACAAAGTATGCCATCTATCTATCTATCACTCAGTCAGCAACTCGCCATCCATCTCCTTGGGCCTCAGCATCCTCAGGAAGAAGCAAACAAATCCCTGCTGTTCAGAGAAGTTCCATCTGGATGTAAAGAGCTTCTGCAAGTATCTTGGGGGAGAAGGCTATCACTTTATGTCTAGTTTCACAAGGAAGGCAAATTATGGAGATTCCCTGAACAAAGTCAACTTGAAAGCATTAACTCACCAAGTTCACTGCAGAGAGATCCTCAGCTCTTCCTATCTTCAAAGCTTGAATTTAGGGCCAAGAGGAATGCAAGGGCTGTCTCCAATGCCTGATCATGAGTTAAGAGATTAGGTAATAGAGTGTCAGGCTCTGTCTATGAACTGTGGACATGGCCCAAATCATACTCCATGGGAGTAACAATGAACATAAAAAACAGTTCATTCAGCTCCCAAGTTCTACAATGTTCAGTGCACAAGAGAGGCAAGAAGTAGTTCCATTCTATGCATTTAAAATCAACAAACACCTACTGATCACTTCCTTTAGAGAGACAAGAGAGGAGTCACTTGGCAAAGCTCACTATACATGAGCACTTTGTTTATATTTGTTTCTCTTTGAAGTAGAAGTAAGGCAGTTGATTTCAGTCGAATTATATTCAGTCTACAGATGGCAAAGGTTCCATAGGAAAAGACAGGACTTGTCAGGCTTTGAAGAACAGGCAATATATAGAAAGGAGGAAAAGGAAGAAAAAGCATATGCCAAATCCATCAGATAATAATTATTTTTCAAAGTTGTAAGCAGGCCAGTGAAAACAAAAGTGCTAACCACAGGATGGAACACTGGTTATGCATGTTTAGCATTTATAGACTAGATATATAGTATTAAGGTATGATATTTGTATATAATATATGGAAGTTTATATGTATATCTATACATTTAAATTATACAACCTATAGGAGAAGCTTGTAATTCATATCTCCCCACTCTGGAGAGAGCTTCTGCAGAACATGTTGCATGTTTCTATACCATTTAAGAGGAAAAGACTTTCTGAGAATGATATACCATGTTCTAAGGAAACCAGAATTCACCAAGTAATGTTCTCTTTATATTTCTGAACATTCTTTACAATCATTTGCTGAACGACACAAAGTTTATTTGGAAGATTCTGCTGATCTTATTGTTCAATAGGAAATAATTGCACAGTAGGGGAATTTTATTTTTTAAACAAACTCTTCCCCACTACAATTGAAGCTCCACAGGATTGCTAGAAGTTGCCAAGACATACTGGATACATTTCAAAGAAGTCTTAGAGTCACAGTTGGAGCAGATAGAATTGTCCACCCAACACTGTCACCCTTACACTACCTTTATCTGTGCCCCACCTACTTGATAAGTCTACTCAAATATTGACAGACAGAGAGAGAGAGAAGACTTGCAGATCCCAAGTCAAAGTTTTCATAGCCCCTTTGGACACTAAGCTTGAGATTATGAAAGACCCTGACTGCACACCCTATAAATGCCCGAATTAACTTTCCCGCTCAGTCCCTAAATAGCAGGCCTCCCTAAGTTCCTTGTAAGAAATGTGAAACTCTCCTGGCTGAAAATAAATATGGTATTAGCAAAATCCTTAACTTCTTAGTATCTAAATGTAACAATGACGTTGTGTGTCCCATTGTAAGCCTTGCAGATGTATGGAAGTGGAGAGAATGCTTTTGGGTAGGAATGTGCTTTGTGTAAACCTTATTAATATACTGGCCTTAGTAGGGAGAGAATTGGTTGCCAAAGACTGGGGAAGCTTGGCTCCCCCCACCCCCCAAAAAGAGAAATGAGATGAAAATGAATAGAAACTCTAATTGATTATAACTTTAAAAGCCACGAGTGTTAGACTATAGCTCACTGGAAGAAGATGGACTTAGCATACATAAAGTATTTAGAGAGAGCTGATTTATTCTGAAAAGGGGTCATTTTCACCTATCTAACTTTTGGCATGTGCCATCATTTCTCCTCTACCCTTCACTGGCCCACTGCGCCTTTGGTTTGAGAGGTAGGGCATGTTTTTCTTAGCAGTAACTGTGATAAAAAGATATGTTGTGCAGAGAGCAAAAGCCTAGGGAAGCAAATGAAAGACAATCACTTCAGTAGCTTCACCCTGAGTCGGCCAGTTTGGCCTGACCAGCTTGTTATGAGTAGATTCTATGTTTCTCAACCTTCCTAAATGCTGTGACCTTTAATACACTTCTTCATGTTGTGGTGACCCCCACACATAAAATTATTTTTGTTGCTACTTCATAACTGTAATTCTGCTACTGTTATGAGCAGTAATGTAAATGTCTGTGTTTTCTGATGGCCTTAGGTGACCATATGAAAGAGTCAGTTGACCCACCAAAGAGGTCACAACCCACAGGATGAGAATAACTGAGACAGAGTGAAACAAAATTCCCAAGGTGCCATGCTCAGATGGTCCTGGACAGGTAGACAAACTGTTGTATCATGGGACCTGACTTTTCTTAGACCAGCACCACATTTTTCTGGATGTTCATTCTGAGGTTCCTAAGTGTGGTTGCACAGCACTGTAGTCATTATCCTTAGTTTCCAAAACTATCCATGCTACTGAAGTGCTAGTCTTAGGTATATACTAGTAGAGATTTAAATTGTACATCTCTGCTTCATCTCCATGTTTACTTAGGCCCTAGGGTTTGCAGTACCTTGGCTTCAGGCCAAGAACGGACACCAGTAATTGGATGCGTATGCACTCCTCCTACATTGTCTTAGTAGATCATTTATTTGTTGAAGACTTTAAACATGTCATCTCTCTCCTGTGCAGCAGATGAAGAAATCAAGGCCCAGAGAATGTAAGAAACCAAAGCCGTCCTAGAGGATGCTGCTCTTTGCAGTAGACCTCTTTGCCATTCTTGGGCACACAATTTCCTCTGGGGCTTTCATACCTAGCACTTTTATCTTCATATGCTGCCTTCAGGCTACTGGAACCACCTTCACCTGAATCTGGAGAGCTGATAGTGTCCGAGAATTTATATCTTTGAGTTGTCCCTAACCACCAGCAGAGGATTATCAGCACAGTTCCCAAGGGCAGTGAGCCAGATACTTGCTTCTTCCCCCTACCCGACCAAGGGACAGGAGTTGGTATTATACCTGGTGTCCAGTTGTTCTTGTGTGCAGGCAGGTGCCTGTGGGTGTATGTGCATGCAATAGACAGAGGCCAACCTTCTTCAGTGCCATTCCTCTGGATCTGCTCCCTGTTTTGAGAGAGGGTCTATCACTGGGACCTACAGCCTGAACGCTAAGCTAGTCTAGTTGGCCAGGAAACACGGGGATCTTTCTCTCTTCTCTTCTCTAATACTAGACTCACAGGTGTGTATTTCTATGCCCTTTAAACACTGTTTCTTTTATTTTTTGAAATTACCATAAAATTACTTCACACACACACACACACACACACACACACACACACACACACACACACACACACTTTTTCCTCCCCCCAAACCATACCATATACCCCTTCTTACTGCCTTTCAAATTCATGGCATCTTTTTAATTTTTTAATGTGAGTGCTGGGGACTGAACTTAGGCCCCAGGCTTGCACAGCAAGTACTTTAACAGCAGCTCAGCTGTCTCTTAAGCCCCTAAAAGAGTTTCTAATACCTCATTGCCACGTGAATATTTGTCTCACTCTTTACACTGCTTATAAATGTATTCAGATGCAAATCTGATAGAGTTCAATTATAAGCATCTCAAGGTCAAAATTGGGCTGCTGAGACAGGCAGGGTTAGGGTTAGGGTAAGTGTGCATGACTCACCTGTGCAAGCACTCTGGGCTCCCATCCTTACCTAAGCACAGCTTCCTATAACGCTTATTTTGATTTTACACATTGAGTTTCCATATAAGGTTTATTTCAAATATATAATGCAGTAAATGTTTAAAAGCTGAAAACCAGTGAACAAGATAATAGGCAAAGGCCTTTTCTTCTTATCCAAGCCCTTCTCTACTGTGAGGGTTGCCAGTCTCTGGGCAAATGAGTGACTGTTGTACAAAGATCCAAATGCATTACTCCACTAGATCTACTCGGAATCATTTTTGTAAGCAATAAGATAATGTTCAGTTGTGACAGACAAAGATTTCAGAATGATGGTTTATGGTTCTTTGCCTGACTTCACTTCCATCACCTCATGCCCCACAATCATGTATGGCTGGCTTCAAAGCAAAAGATGGAACTAATTTGTTCACATTTTAGCAATAAGTTTTTTTAAACAGCCAGCATTTAAATTCATTTAATTATCTCAGGATCCTTAATCAACAAAGACGAATTTATAAATTTTCTAGGAGACCTCAGATAGGTCCCTCTTCCTGGAAATGGCCCAGTGCTAACCTACATCCATGTGTCTTTTTCTGCAAAAGCCAAGCATTCATTTATGGTCAAGAATTAGAAATCAAACCCTGAACAGGTAACATCCCTGCTTTTTTGGTTACTTTGTATGTATGAGAGAGATGGCTTACTAAAAGTATAGTCTTTTAAGGCACCTTCAATATGTTCTTACAAGAGATACTAGATTAGAACAGAATTTTAGGCAGGCACTCACAAAACATGGTTACAATAGAGTCAGACAGAGATCATGATTCTACACAAGAATTTCTTGCTATTCCTGGACACCGTTGGGATATTAGGTAAGATAGTCTTTTTGGGGTAGTAGATCAGCAGTGTATTTATTATAGCATATTAGCAACTTCCATGACATCTATACACTGGAGACCACAAAGATTTTCTCATCAACTCTAACACCCAAAGTTCCTCCACAAATAGTTAAGTGTCTCCGGGCAGGTGGGGCATTTAAAAAAAAAAAAAAGGTCTATTTGAAAGCCACTAGTCTGAAGTCAATGCCTACATGTTGAACAGACTGTCCCAGGATTTCTATATTGACTGAGGTGAAAAATGTCTGGGTGCTTTTAAAAGTAAAGCAAATATTTATACACTCAGTCACAGTAACCCCGTTATCTTCTCACAGGTCCATTTGTTCTTTTATTTAACTAAGTTTTTTTTTTCAGCCAGGTGCTAAAAAAAAGCCCCTAAGTTAGCCTTTAAGAGGGCAAAGGTTTCCATCTAAGAGGGTCATAATGAAAAAGGGAGATCATGTGAGGTATGCCACAGCAAACGTATGCATATAATGTATAGAAAGTGTTGTGAGTGTCCTGGGGGTGCAGGGGAGGCTGCTTCTACAGCAGACAAGAGCAACCCTGCTGGGCCATACAGTTAATTATTGAACAAATAACGACTGGCCGGTGGCTTTCCATGAAAAGCCACAAATGCATGCAGTTTTGCCCATGATATTTAAGGTGTGTGCTGAAAGCATCCACACAGCTTGGTGTATGATCATTTCTCTGGGCTGTTCTCAAAGTGGTATCAAAATCTGAATGAGCAACTTCAGACTTGAAGTTTTTTTCAAAGACGGCTGTTATTTTTCTGTTTTTCAAGATGACTGGAAGCAGTCAGACAAAAAATAAAAAGAGAAAACCCACTACAAAAAAAAAAAGTCAAACCAGGTTTCCTGAACCATAAAATAAGTACTAGGGGCATTAGTGACTCATACTAGGTAAAGAAACACTCAGTTCCGAGTATCCTCGCCCAACAGAAGAAACGTGTGTGTTTTAGTTTTGTTGACCCAAAAAGAAACACAGAGAACAAACACCTGCTTGCAAACTCTGAATCTGAGTCTATGTATATGGGTGACTGTCACGTAAGAGCCAGAATTTCCAGCCTCCATCCCATTGAGATCTGCATTAAATAGCCCTCAACCAGGAAATTCCACATAAAAGCTGGTGTGCTGGGTGGGACCATGTTTATATTAAAAGGCTACAGGATTTCTCACCTAAAACTCCTATGGCGCTCAACCTACTCCTTGCTCTGTTCCAGAGGCATTCATGAGTTACACAGTTGTTAGTTTTAGGCTATGCTGCACTGATGGTTATGACTCACTTTGGCTTTGAAACTCACCATTAAAGCCCGTCACTCACACTAGTTTATAAGGAATGCAACAATTTAAACATCAGTTAACAAATGCCCATAAATGTGCAGTCACATCTGAGTGCTCTCAACAAATGCTTCCTGTCATTTGTCCCTCGACAGCCTCACAATTTAAAGTCTGGTAGAAACTCACTGACAGACATCTGTGAGCATTTGTTAAAAGAAGAGTGGGAGGGCATGATAACTGCAAAACCAGTTGCTGAAACTAATATAATTGATGTGAGATTAAATTTCATCAGTCTTAAGACTTGCTTTTTACCAACAGAGAATAATCAATCTGGAATATTTAAGGTTTTATCCATACAGAGAATATTTAACATGCTGAGCTGACACATGCCTTTGAAATAATCATGTCACATTGGCTTATGAGCATTATAATGGAGACAAACAGCTGTCAGGTAAATATTTTGGCATACCCAACTACTTGTGAAAACTTCCCATTATTTTAAAAATCTCAGTTTGGTTATTATACAGCACAGCATCCTTGGATTCAACCACTCATATGTCAAAAATATCCTTACTTTTTTTCCAGTGTTGGGAATCAAACCCTCGGATTTGCACATGTTAATCTGGTACTCTACTCTTGAGGCAGTATAGCAACACTAAATGCACAAAATTTTTCTTGTAATTTATTTTTTCTTATATTTATTCTCTCAAATCTCAAATAACAGCAGGTATATCATACCAGGCACTATAAGTGATATGAAACACTGGTTATATACAAACAGTTTGTACAAAGACTTTAAGCCTGAACAAACTTTGGCATGTGAACAGTGTTAAGGCAATTCCCCACAGACAGCAAGTGTTAAAATACTTGTAGTAGAAGAAATAAACATGCCATGTGTAGTATTAGCATGGATCAATAGCTTTTATGGGGCAGCTGACTCTGAAACTCAAACCTGTGTTGTAAGATAAATTGTCTTTAGTGTCTCTGATTTGGAAATGACCATACTTTTCATAAAGATACCAGGAATTAATATGTTCAACAAATATTTTTGAACATTTACTACGTCCATAGTATTCTATGTGATCATAATGAGCCAATGAACAAAAAATTTTTAAAATAAAAATAAAACCCTGTTGTCTGGGAACTTTCTTGAGTGAAATGTGGAAGGGTAGGACATAGAGAGGCCATCTGCATGAGGGAGACAACAGCCTGCAGAAGTAATAAATAATAATTAAATCACATAGAGAGGCCATCTGCATGAGGGAGACAACAGCCTGCAGAAGTAATAAATAATTAAATCACATAGTATTTTAGAAGGTGTAGAATACTACAGGAGACTGTCCATTTTCTCTTCAACTGATTGTATACAGAAGCTGATCTTTCATATTTCACGTCAATTTCCTGAGGGTCAGGTGTTAGAATCCAGTTTTAAAGTGTGAGGATGAGTTTCAGTGTCTTTGGTAGGAAGCTCTAGGACCAGACACCTATGTGGTAAAGGAAGTCCATACTCAGAGGAGTCAATGGGTTATCCAAGATGCAGTGTGGTTATTGGCAGTGGCAGGACCACAACACAGCCTCTGCCTGCATGGGGGTTAGCATTTCACAGCCAGATTCCATGGGATCTATTTGAAGACTCAGAATGTTGCGGAGTAAGAAATACCGCCCGCTTGTCTCACCGCAGGGTGGCTAACAAGATGGAGGGAGGAGACAGCACCATTAGGAAGCCAGTGTGCTCTCCAGTGGGGCAGAACTTTTGTCCTTGACCCATAAGCCTTCTACTTGCACGTAACTTGAACATTGTCATCGTGCTTGGAATTCCACCAAGTTATATGACAACAGAGTTAGTTCTAAATCCTAGGTTAGAAGAGAATTGAGACAGCAGTGAGCTCTGAAATGGAGCACAGTAAGAAGCCATTACTTATGGCCTCACCAGTGTAAGACTGTTGCTGGAACTTCAACCATTAGTGGGGTTAAGAATCTGGTTTTTTTTTTCCTTTTTTCTCTTTTTAACCTTAAGTTTTGAGTTGAAACATTTTCAGATGTTGGGGGAGGTATCCTCATAAGAGGATCCTTGTGCTTGCATTCTGGGGAGCGGTCCCAGGCAGGTGAACCACAGCATCTGTTGTGCTTGTTCTCTGCTGATTGCGCCCTCTTCCTCCTCCTCCCCCTCCTCCTCCTCTTCCTCCTCCTCCTTCTCCTCCCCCACCCTTTGCTCTTGGGTCGTTGTGCTTACTTTCCCTTCCTTTGCTAATTTCTGTTGTTAAGTTGGTTTTACTTGAATGATTTCGTGTTTAGAGGAGAAAAGAAAAACACCCTTAAATTTTTGTTTCAACTCCTCCTGCAAATAAAAACAATAAATTAAGATATATAGATATAGATATAGATATAGATATAGATATAGATATAGATAGATATAAAGAGTCTTTCTACTAGCTGGGCATGGCGGTTCATGCCTTTAATTCTAGCATTCGGGAGGCAGAGGCAGGCGGATCTCTGTGAGTTTGAGGCCAGCCTGGCCTACGAAGTGAGTCTAGGACAGCCAAGGCTACACAGAGAAACCCTGTCTCAAAAAAAAAAAAAAAAAAGGATTTTTCTACCTATGGGTTTGTGGTATGAATTTAAAAGTTAAGAGGGGCCATGTGTAGTATAGTATACTCTGAAAACTGTAAATCATATCAACTTCAGTTACTTCTGTGCTTTCTTTCTCTAAAAACATATTTGAAGAGAAAAGTTTGAAAGTTTTGAAGACTTCTTAAACATACAGTGTGTTCATGGACTTAGTATGTTTAAACTTGGAAGAGACTTCAGAGTTCCTATACAGGACCAACTTTGACCTATCTTAGAATAAAGGATAATATTTTGAAAATTACTAATTCACAAGCCCCAAACCTACAGATATTGAAAAAGTAAAGAATGTGATGGAGCCTGCATGGTATGCATGTGACTGCAGTGTGTGTGTGTGTGTGTGTGTGTGTGTGTGTGTGTGTGTGTGTTTGTATCTATGTCTGCCTGTGTCTCGCCTGTGTGTCAGTGTACATGAATGTCTGTGTGTGCATGTATGTCTATGTTTGTGTGTGATTGTGCATCTGGCTCTGGCTCTGTGTGTGTGCCTGAAAAACTCCAAATATAAGTGAAAGAGGTTCTTTGATGAAAACCTTTTCCATCCACTACCTGAGGCTGATCTCCCTCCCTCATTCATTCATTAGAAATGGAAACCCACTAGTTACGAGACTCACATTCCCACTCAATCAGTTTACCCTTTGCACTCAACCTTGACAGGCATTGCTGCAAAATACCAATGTTAATCCATGTTGACATCCTCTCCTTTCCACCTGCTGCCCTCTAGTGGAAGTGCTGGCAAGTATCAAAATAGAAGTCAAGGAAGGGTACTAGTTCACACAGTTCGCTACATGCCCCCACTGGATGTCACTGACCATAGCTATGCCAGGAATTATTAGGACGCCTCAAGCGGTTTAGACACCATTGCCACACAAGTTACTGGCATCTATCCATCAGCTCCTTTCAGATTACGCTGACTCTTTTCTCCCTCCTCCTCCTCCTCTCCCCACTCTTCTTTTCCTAACCCTAACCCTAAATTCCACTCTCTTTCAAAATAAAACAGTTCTTTGTCTACCTCCTCAACATTTTGATTTTGGAAAAAAAATGTTTTAAGTTGTGAGGTTTCTTTCCTTCCAGTCACCAAGCAACATGGTGAAAGGGGCTCACATGAAGTGAATGTTGTCAGTGTGAAGGGCTCTTGGTTGGTGTCACCTCCTTGCATCTTTCCTAGACCCTTTGAGATCCTGTAGTGATCCTTTCTCATCCAGAAGGTAATGACATTAAATGGCCTTATAAGGTCACAGAACACCATGCATCATGTGGAGAAGCTACAGCTGCAACGCAGCCTGGCTAGATGAAGTCCCTCCTGTATTTCTTTAAGGTCATCATATAGCGTTTAATGATTGTTTGGTCTTCTACTTTAGTAATGTGAAAATAATAACTTTTGTGGGAAATGAAATTCAATCCCATGGAATGGTACTTACTATGTTTATGGCAAAAACCATTCAACTTTCCTATTAGTTAATGTTTAACCATTAGCCTGTCTCTACAATCCCCTCAATCCAGAATTGCTTAGCAGAGGTGCTCAGTAGGGGTAAAGACCATAAAAACTACACAGCAGTTGACCCTAGACTTCACAAAACAGATGCCATGTCTCCCACAAGCTCTGGGGAAACAAAACAGCTATGTGTCTAAGGAACAGAGCAGAACCTCAGCTGAAGCACCAGTATAAATGATGTGTGTGCACCTGTCCACCCTTTTTCCACCCCCAGATCACGTGTGATTCCCAGCCATCTTTTTAGTGTGTGATGATTTTTCATGGTCTTCTTTTATTAGCTTATTTTAGTAATATTTTCTCCTTAAGGTACATAACCAATGTGAGGTTTCTTTGGCCGATTTTTCCTGAATTACAGCTATACAGAATTATTCTTACTATTATCCTCTCATACAAGGTCTTCAACTTCTTTTTAAGATTTATTGATTTTATTTTATAAATATTTTGCCTGCATATATATGTGTGATTTCACACCTGCCTGGGTTCAGTGGAGGTCAGAAGAGCGTGCTGGCTCTACATCTGGAGTTATGGGTGGCTGTGAGGCACAGTGTGGGTGCTGGGAGCTGAACTCAGGCCCTCGGAAAGAGCAACAAATGCTCTGCACTGCTGGGCCAACTCTCCTGCCCCAGCCTTCTCACTTTTTTTTGACACTAATACAAGAACAGGGATATCTCTGTGGTGATATAGCTCTCTGCAGATGGAAGGATTTCCTTTGCGATCTAGTTCCACTCCTTTCTCTCTCTCTCTCTCTCTCTCTCTCTCTCTCTCTCTCTCTCTCTCTCTCTCTCTCTCTCTCTGTGACTGGTATAGTAAGGAAAGAGTAAGGTAGAAGCTGTATTCCAGCTCTCTGTTTTCTTGTCACTCCTAAGCCCTGTCATCTGCTAGATAAATAAGCTTCTGGGAGCTTCCAGTGCAACTGTTAAAACAGTGTTAGGTTACCTGTGTCTCTGCAGAGCAAGCTCGTCCAAAGACGGCAAAGGTCCTTCCTACTCCACATGCTGTTTTGTGCATTAGTTGAGGTTCCTGAAGAATTAAAATCAGGAAACCAGGAATTCACTCTGCTTTCCCACTGGTTTGCCAATTGGTGCTTTTCCTTTTCTCGTGGTGCTCAGCTCAAAGGAATCCTTCTGGCTCTAATTCATAAATAGTCTATCAACAATGTTAAAATGCCACAGCTATAAAGATTCACAATTAAGCCTATCATAGAAAAAATGGTGGCACCTAATTTTATTTCATTTGTGCTTGTCTGAGTTTGAACTTTCTGGTGGCTGACAGCTGATTTCCAAGCACCCGGCATCATTTTACCCTGGCCCATACGCTTTTATTCTCTTCCTATAGCAAGCACTGGAGATTTCAGAAGGAGCACACAGAATAGTTACACACTTTTCATGAGGTTTTTGTCTGTTACTTTTTCAGTTTCTTTGCTTTTAAATCAGCATTATAGAAGCAAGCACTATTTCCCAGGTTTTAATGCCTTTGAAGTTTTGATATGCCAAAGAATGAATGTATCTTAATGTTTAGAAAATGAGTGCTGAAAGACAGAGAATCAGTCTTCTCTGGAGATGATAGGCCAGTCATCCAACCCCAAGTAGTCAGCCCTAACCACACCTATAGAAGAGCAACAATAAATGAACCCAGCAGGCGATTTACATGTATGCATGTGTGACATACATGTGTGGCAATAATACTTAAAGAGTCCATGAATTTGAGGACTTGGGGCAATGTGGGAGGACTTGAAGGAAGGAAGGGCAGAAATTATTTAAATACAGTAATCACGCATGAAATTCTCAAGATATACATTTAAAGATTTTTAAATTAAAAAAAAACAAAGAGCAAGATTGTCCCTATAATAAAAAAAGAACCCTTGGGTGTGGGTAGAAAGGATGAGCACTCTGGGGACTTCCTGCCTGCTGTTAGGCAAGAAGTTGCCTTTGAACAACTCTTGTCTTCATCACTTTGGGGCACAGTGCCCACATTTTCCACAGGTAATGCCCATGAAAACATGACAAGCACATGCAGGAGTAGAGCTTTCCTTCAGGACTGCAGTGCATTTGGAATGTCTTTCCAGACTCTCTGCTCTTCACCCGTCCTCACCAGGGCCACTGACCTCCGAGGTCCCCTCTTGCCAGTCCATAAAGGACATTTGAGCCAGAGGACTGAGACTCCAGCCAAGGCTGGTAAAGGTGAAAAATGTGTGAGTAAAAAAAGCCCAAGCGTGTGGCACTGGGAAGCAGATAAGGTTTTTGTGTTTGGCTGTTTGGTTGGTTGATTTTTTTTTTTTTAAGAAATAGTTCATAAATAACATGGACAAGTTCAAGGGTCAAAATATTGAATTGTCAGATAGTTGAGATCAGTCATTACTAACATTGAGCCCATCAGCCTGAGCCCTGTCCTCTGTCCACTGTTGTATATTCTTCCTACCAACCCTCAATTCATTCACTCCCAACTTTCATAGGCATCTTTCCTTCTTGTCAGAGAGGATGGACTCTGGAAGACTAAGATCCTTAGTGCTAAAATGTAGATTGTTGTGTTTTGCTTTCTGCTTTGATGCTTGTTTTCAAAATGAAAATGATGCTTTGAATGAGATCACACTGGGGCAGATTCTGCAGGCGCCAGGGAAGCTTCCATGAAAGCATTTGCCAGCTGTGGACCAGTCAGTGGCAAGTGGCACAGGAGAATTTTGTGGTCTTGCAGTCAAATTTTGCATTTAGACTTAGGATTTCACATTTTGTCAAAACTAAATGTTCATTGATCAGATAAAATAAACTGGAAATTCTGCACTCCTTTTATGACAGAATTAAGATATTGTATCTTTCATTTCATCCAAAACCTTTAGACAAACAATTTCAGAATATTTTGCAGCCTACTCTGAAGAGCTATGACCCAGGGTCTCCTGAGTTCTATAATTAATTTCTCGATTGTTTTGTTCTTCTTCAGTCGTTGGTGAATTCATTTAACTCTATGATTATTCAGGCTACAATAACATATTTTGTTCATAGCATATCATAAGATATAATATGAACTGCTTCACTGAAATTGAGAAACAACACGTCAACACTTCCCTAAACAATCATCCAATAATCCATCCATGAAAGGAAAGGAAGGACCTTTCCTTTTCCGGTAGAGGTTTGTTCTCAGAGGAGCCATGTGGGCTCCCAGTGACCAGCTGCTTCCTTTCCAGGCACACAAGGACAATATAACAATTCCTTGTAAAAAAAACATTGCTCAGAATTCAGGTCAAAGGTGTAGGTTTAAAAGCTGACCTTTTAAATCCATCCAACAGTGGCATATCTATTACCTTCTGTCCTGCAAAAGTCAGCGGTAATCGTCAATTTACCAGCCTGTTGATGTTTTCAGCATCTGGAATGAAAGGCATTGGGTCTTGAATAGTTGAGCATGCCATTAGCTCTGAAAATGTACTCCATCAGCACTTACCTTGACTTGTTATCCTGCATTATCCTCACATGACTGTGTTCAGCAAGAAAAACAAATCCGTAAGAGTTTCTGTTTCCAGACCTGGGGAGATGGCTCAGTTGTTAGAAGTACTTCTATTCTAGAGGACCAAGGCTCATCTCCCACAGCCATATTAGGTGACTCACAACTGCCTGTAACTCCAGATCCAGGAGATCTGATGTCCCCTGGCCTTCAATGACACCTGCACTCACATAGTGCACCCACAAAAACATAAAAATACACAAACAAATCTTTTTTTTAAAAAACACTTTCTCTTTGTTAGCTTTCTTCCCTGTGTTAATTACTTTTCTTGTTTTCATATAACTTTAGGATTTTTATGAGAAAAGACTAAATTTATCTCAGCTAATAACTTGGCCTTTCAAATAGAAAGTCTCTGAATAATGGATAGTGCCAGATTTTCTTTCAACAATAATGTGTAAAGCATGTATGGGGGGTGAGAGAGAAAGAGGGGGGAGGAAAAGGGGGAGGGGGAGGTAGATAGAAAGAGTCTTCAGGGTTAACTAGCTCTGTGTGTTCCAGTTGACAGTGAGTCTCTAAACAGTCATTTGTATAATATGTACAGTGAGGTACCACCATGTGTAAGATGTAAGGTAGAAACAAAGCTTAGTTTATGTTTGGAATAAATAACAAGCCTTAGAAATTGCAATCTGGATCTAAATGAGATAAGCAAATTTGCTACCGTTACTTGGCAAGACCCAGCAAAACCAGTGCCATTAATTTCAAGTGGAGGAAGGTGATAATGAGAGAATCAGAGGCAGAGAGGGCCAGACGGAGGTGAAAACCTTTGTGAATGACTCTGGGGCCAAGTCAAGAGGAGGCAATCGGGAAGTTAGAGGACAGAAAGGCAACATGGATGGTGTGATTCTCCTGGCCACAAACGTTACTTGGGAGCATGCTGCCTGCCTGGCGTCATCCCAGATTCACTAAAAAGGAGGCTAGAGATGGACCTCGAAAAGGCGAGAATAATCGAGAAGCACTCTGCACCCTCACGTTCAGCTGGGCCAGTGCTGGGTGGATCTACTATTCGGTTCTGAACACACGCCAGGCACTTAGAGTGAAAGCTACAGACAAGTTTTACTTGCAGGCATGAGGTTTCAAATAATGAAAATCTATTCCAGAATAGTCTGTCTATAGCCATGTAGAGAGCTAAGATTGAAGTTGGAAAGGAAGGAGAGGAATTTCAGTGGAGAAGGGTATTTAAAATTGATACTGTCTAACCAGCTGCAAGAGATGACTTTTAGTATATCTTCCTTTCAATGGGCTTTCTAGTGGCATGCAGAAGGAAATATGTTTCTCAGCCATTTGATATTCCTCTGTTGAAAATTCTCTGTTTAGTTCTGTACCTCATTTTTAATTGGATTATCTGGTTTGGTGGTGTTTAATTTCTTGAAGTTTTGTTTTGTTTTGTTTTTGTTTTTGTTTTGTTTTGTTTTATATTAGCCCTTTGTCAGATGTAAGGTTGGTGAAGATCTTTTCCTAGTCTGTAGGCTGTCCTTTGTTCTGTTGACAGTGTCCTTTGCCTTACAGAACCTTTTCTGTTTCATAAGGTCTTATTTATTAGTAGTTGATCTTAGGGCCTGAGCTATTGGTGTTCTGTTCAAGAAGTTGTCTCCGGTGCCAATGAGCCCAAGGCTCTTCCCCACTTTTTCTTCTAACACATTTAGTGTGTCTGGTTTTATGTTGACGTCTTTAATCCATTTGGACTTCAGTTTTGTGCAGGGTGATAGATATGGGTCTATTTTCATTTTTCTACATGTAGTCATCCAGTTAGACCAGCACCATTTGTTGAAGATGCTATCTTTTTTTCATTGTATGGATTTGGCTTGTTGTCAAAAATCAAGTGTCCATAGGTATGTAGGCTTATGGTCCAATTCCATTGATCAACCAGCCTCTTTCTATGTTATTACCATGCTGTTTTTGTTACTGTTGCTCTATAGTACACCTTGAGATCTGGGATGGAGTTTCCTCCAAAAGATCTTTTATTGTACAGGATTGTTTTAGCTATTCTGGATTTTTTGTTTCTCCACATGAACTTGAGAATTGAGTTTCAAGGTTGGTAAAGAACTGTGTGGGTATCATTAGCCTCAGTTGGGGATAAAGTGAGGTATTAGCTAGCTCAAACATGTACTGAGTGCAGAAGCTGAGCGAGTACAATATGACTTGAGAGTTCATTCTTTTAAGCGTCACATTCAAACATCTACTCCCGACACATATAGAGTATATATGTATAGGTAAAGTGTTTGCATATACAAATGAAAGTGTATTACTAGAAGATGCTTTACATAGGGAGAATTAACTATGGATGGCTGTGTATTACATGATCTAGTTTTAATCTAGTGAATGCTAATGAGAAATGAAGTGTGGGCTCATGTTGCTGAAACGGGAAAGTCTGCTCCAGGCAGCCAGATACCCTCCCACCTTCCCAACCATAAAACAGAGAAAGGGATTCCAGGTGAATTTAATCTTACTCATCTTTTTTTATTTTTTTCTCAACAATTATACTTTATTATGAACTCACTAACAGAGTGTACCTCATCTCACTCATCTTTTAAACTTTAAGTATGGCCACCAAAATATGAGGTTGGCAACTGTAATACCCTACTGACATACCTCAACATAATATGAAAATAAAGTGTCTAATTTTTTTAATGTGGCCATAGAAGCAACATAAAATGAGTCAAGTATGACAACATACAGTGTAACTTGCAGCAATAGATACATAGATACATATTTATCGGTTCCTAGCGGGTAACTGCTAACAGTAGTGCAATCATAGAAGCAAGATGTGTGTGTCCAAAACTTCTGAGGCTGTCCACAGATGAAGTGAAATGGCCCCTCGCCTTCATTCCCTATTAGATTTCTTTATCCAGCTTCACCTGTCATGGAGCTGGGGTTGGTTTTTCTGATGCAAACCTAGCAACTTGATTTCTGTTTGTTTGTTTGTTTGTTTGTTTTGTTTTGTTTGGGGTTTTTTTTTTCAGTTCCTCCCAGGAAAATGCAAGCTGGCGAGAACACTCTGTCGGCCACCCACCTCATAGTCTCTAAAAGGGAGCTCTGTGAGGAAGCATTCCACATTCAGCAAATGTACATTTCTGTGATCAAGATGAAAAGCACTTGAGTCCAATCGTCTACCCTTAGCTCTAGCTGATGGAAAAGAATTCAGGGAACTCTAGAAGTTTAAGTGGCTTTGGCAGGAGAGGAAACAGCTGTAACATTGTCAAGGGTTGTCTGTGGGAGCCATACCAGCTGCTGACAGCATCAAGAGTGCCCAGAAATAGGGAAGGCTCTTTCAGACTTTGGTTGAAGTAGCTAAGTTCAGGATGTGAACTCTTGACCCCATGTGAGGCATCCAGCTTTCATGGTCCCTGTTCTGTCATTCTTCAGACCAGACATCTCTTTTAGAACCAAAGGATAGGATGTTTAAATTTTGAACTGTCCCACTTTTGCAAAAAAAGAAATGAGATTACATAGACACAACCAGCAAGGGTGACAGGTAAGGAAAGGAGCTTCGAAAATCATGGCAAGGAATGTTCCAGTAAGTCTTAGATGTGCCACAAAGTAAGCCATGCAGATGAGAACATTGTTTTCTGCACCCAGGGCCTTCCAAGCTCTTTGGGGCTCCTTATCTCATCTCTAGGCACTTATCCATACAACTCAGCACCCTGGCTAACCCTTGCTGGGTTCTCCTCTGCAGCTTCCTCACCAGGCCTGCTCTTCCCAAAATAATTCCACCCCTTGACTTATGCCTTCTACTTCAAGACCCCTTAAATCTTAAGTGCTGGCTGGGAAGAATCAGGTGACCTAATTTATTCTGAAGTATGATGGTCTGGGAATTCTGAATATGATAATTCTCTCAAGGGTGACCACTTTTGGGAGGTGGTTTCAAGACAGGGTTTCTCTGTGTAGTGAAAATTCTGGCTTCTACCCTCCATTTTTTATCACAAATTTTTGGATTATAAGTAATCAATAATCACTGATTAATTATGAAATCATTATTTATTGCTACCAATAATAGATATTCTGAAATTTACTTATGGTAATCAACCTTGGACTTCAGTTCTCAGCTATGAGATCTCTGCACTGTCATCTTTTGGCTGTAAATACCTCCTGTTTATATAGCATCTGATAAATGACTTTGTTTAAAGTAGGCAATTAATAAACACTCATGTAAGTGGTAGATATAATTTCAGACTTCGTTTGATTTGAATTCCTATGTTTTTCTTAGGGTACAAAGTATGAAACCAAGGGAAGCTGTCTCAAGTGTTTGTGTAAAAAGACCGATGCCCTATTTTTTCATAAACAAATACAGTCAGCTCTTGTGGTAAACATTTACATGGCCAACCTGTAAGGAAGTCCTGTGTTGGTTACCACAGCGTTAGAAGAGTGAGGCATGGGTGCAGCTGTTTGGCTCCTTAACTGGATCTAAAAGCTCGGGGACATAGAGCTACCTTCCTGTACAGGCCAAGTTGTGTTAAAGGGCCACAAAAAGGCATATTTCTCAAGGCAATGCCCTGGAATGCAGAACTTGGGGTAGGAATGTGCAGTAAGGCCAAAGGGTCTGCACACAGTTCTCATTTGCAGGGGAATTTCCTTAGTTAGAAATAGATGGAGACTTCAAATACTTAATCCAATTTCTGCTTCCTTTTGAGTTGAACAGCCACTCTTGGAGACCTGGAATGGTGAGAGAATCTTCCTAATTGAGCACTCCGCTGCCAATTTCTAAAGCACAGGTTTGAAGTTGAAAGATGAAAAAGGAATAGGCCAATAAGCTAAGCTTGGAGTGAGGAGTGATGTAAAATGTCTCCCCACCCACGCAGCCTCCACCTTACGTAAGAGTATGAGAAGTCTCTCCAGTAGCCAATCTACTTGCTTATGTTTGATTGGAAACTCTTACTATTGGAATTTTCCTGTATATATAACTCACCTCACCTAAACAGTGTGTGTGTGTGTGTGTGTGTGTGTGTGTGTGTGTTTCTGTGTCTGTCTGTCTGTCTGTGTAGAGGCCAGAGGTTGACTTGGGGATTGGATACCATTCTCACATTGTTTTTGAGTCTCTCACTGAACCCATCATCATCTCAGGTAGACTGGCTGGCCACTGGTCCCCTAGAATCCACTCACTCTGGCCCTCAGTGCCAGGAACATAGGCGTGTGCCTTCATACCAGCTTCTAGTTGGAGCTAGGATCCGGACTTAGGTCCTCATGCTTTTACTTAACAATCCCTTCACCTACTGAGTCATCTGTCCATCTCCTAAATAGCTCCTTATGAAATCTGAAATCTGTCAATATTTTGTCAGTGTTGTGCTCATAAGACGTCTCATGACTTAAGTATATTCTATCTCTCTTGCTCCCTCAGACCTGAACCATAAGTTGTTACACTGTGTAAATGGGACCCTTTAACAGCGCTCCAATCTCCCTGTGACACTTTTATTCACTGGGTTATTAGATGATATTGGAGATGGAGTGGATTCAGGACTCCAGGCCACTTCACTCTCAGTAGTAAGATGAGCCCCATACTAGTCCAAGCACTCCTTAGTTTGGGAAACACAATTTAAACTTGAATAATCCTCACCTTCTCCATTACTTTTGACATCTTTCATATGCTTTCCCTTCTTTTCTTTTCTTCCAACTGCACCTGGAAATAACATTAACATCATTAGTAGTGTCGCATCTAAAGCCAGAGTTCTTTCCTTAGTGATATCTTGGTGCCAACTGTGAATTCTTTGTAATCACCTTGGTAATAAGACCCTGAGCACTGTGACTTCCAGGGCCCTTGTCTATACTTACAATCTGTGTACAAAGTAGTCCCCAGGAGTTTTCTGTCTCAAGGCCCCTTTATTTCTCATTTAAAAACTGTCAAAGATTAAAAAATATAGCTTTGTTTACTTTGGCTTTACTTATTACTATTTGCTGTTTTATATCTTACAGCAGATGTAAAAATAGCGCATCACATTAGATATGAGGATGATGACATCATTGCCTGCCACAAGCATCTGAAAACTCCACAGTACACCAGGGAAGAAAAATAAAGGGAAAAATTATGTTTAATGTTATAATAATAATATTTTGACTTTGTGAACCCACTAGAATAAAACATTCATGACTCAACCCTTAACAATGAGATCCAAGATCTAAACACTAACAGGAGATGCTAAATTCTCACTTAGGAGAGCTCTTAGGGAGACTGAGAGTGAGAGAGAGACAGACAGACAGACATAGAAGACATGATGCAGTCATTAATCACTTAGCTGTGCCTAGCTCCTTATTAAAAAGCCTACAGAATTGTAACTGTTGCTTCACCTGTTTAAAGAGGCAGCTCTATGAAATGTGTCACCACAGACTCAGCAGTGATTGGGAGCTCGCTGCTCCCTATGTAGTTGAGGGAGACTGCTGGAGTATCTGACCTGGTACCAGCTGAGTAGAGTAGCTGTATAGTGTTTCATCAATGAAATAGATCTTAAGTGGAGATTAGAAGGGAGAGGAAGCGGGTTGATGGGGACATGGGGTTCCTTCATATGAAAGACTGGCCGTAAGGCACATACACTTGTGGAGTGACTGAGTGATGGGCTAAGTGCAGTAAGGAGATCTGTCTGACTGTAGTGCCAGGGCTGGCTGCCTTGTTATGATTCTGTTTGGAGAGGCAACCAGGGACAAGAGCTCTAGAAAGATGAAGCAACCGTTTCCCATAAAGAAAGGATTATCACTTCCCTTATAAATTGGAAGGGGAAAAAATGAAAAGTCTGGAGGCCAATTAGGAAGCTGTTCCAGTGGTGTGCATGGAAGTAGGTGAGAGAACAAAAGCAGGTGAAGGCAGGACAATCGGTGGGTTTCTTAGCTCAGCCAAGTTCATCTTAATTTCCTACAGCAGCTGTTTGTTGGCTGCTCAGCAGGTTTGCTCAGTCGTAATTGCACCTGATGTTCCCATGTAGCATCTGTGGCTGAGCACCAACTCCTCTCCTTAGTATGACAAAGAGACTGGGATCCACAGCAAGTCAAACAGAACTGATTGCCTGGAGCACTGAGCTAGAAGGATCCCATGGTCCTTCGCAAGAAGCCAGCTACGTTTGCTGAATGCCAACTTGAAGAAAGGTGAATCTTGAGCAAACCAGTCCTTAACTCTTCACCTTCTAATCTCTCTTAAAAGGTGTCTATTAAGCATCACACACCATTCAACTTGTAACCAGTTTCATTTCAGTCTGTAATGACCATGAGTTTGGCTGTGACTTCACTTAGGACAAAGTGGAGGAAGGATCTGATTGGCTAAATGAACTCTGAGAGCAGGGAGCAAATGGTTCACTCAAGGCCAGGCGATGAGGACTATTTCAGCATTGTGTCACTCAAAGCTTAACCGCTCTTGTGGATCTCTTACAGCATTTGCTGATTTCCATAGTATTCTCACTTTGCCAACACGACTAAAAGTAAAAGTTGGATGTGGCCAACCACTACATGGTATTTCTAACAGGTAGATATTCATAGGCAAAAATAATTTCATGAGCCTGTATAAAAATGAAATGAAGTAAAATGATTGTGGGATGATTGATTTTAGGTATCTCTTTGCTTTTAATATAATTTAATTTTAAGTTGATGTAATGACGTTCTGAATGAAGGCTTTGTTAGGCACTAGCTCACAAAATTGCTGAACATGTAACTACTAGGTGACATGAGCTGGCGAGAGCCATGTACTCATACCCCTAGGAAGGAAGCCTAGTTCAAGACACATTTGTTTCTTTCAAGAAAGGTATCATGGCCAGCAAAAACATCACCCTGACAGAATTATGAACTGGCCTGAATAGCTTTCTTAGATTCAGATCCCAGCATCCTTGGGGATCAGCCAGCATCATTTCCAGGTACTGGAAGGCACTACTCTCAGCATTTTCCAAGAGGCTGGGAAGCACTGAGAGTAGACACCTAGATGCCTG
This sequence comes from Acomys minous, assembly GCF_964271855.1. Classification (NCBI taxonomy): domain Eukaryota; kingdom Metazoa; phylum Chordata; class Mammalia; order Rodentia; family Muridae; genus Acomys; species Acomys minous. The sequence continues at coordinate 117,150,177 of NC_140492.1, read as the reverse complement.
TCAGTTCACCTCCCCCTTGGAGCCCAGTACCAAGTGAAAAGTCCAGTAGCATATTTACCAATGATTGTACCACTAGTGCATGAATTTCCATAACAATGTGGACTTTTATCTTGGAAGGATTCAAGTATAAAATTTTCAAGATGAAGAATTGAGGAGCAGGAGGAAGAGCGATCATAGCTTAAAAACAGGCCAAAGAAAAGTACAGAAAAGAAATGTTCTTAGATTAGATCTTAAATGACGTCTAGAGATGGATTGCATCTTTAATGCTGTCTAGAGTCTACTGATCGAGCAGTTGTGACATGACAGAGCTATGAGAAGGAACCATTCCTGGCAAGGGAAGCAAGCAAGGCAAAGCGTAGGAACGTGAAAGAGCCTTTAGGTATTGTCCTGTGACCTCCTGGATACCTTTGTAGTGGGCAGAGAGAAATTAGAACCAAGAATAGTTGGCTTATTGGGGCATTTATATCATTCTGTGGAATCTCTTATTTTCTTTTCTGCCATAAAGAGGCCTTACCCTAAGGAAATGTTTTATTTTTGAGAAAAAATAGGAAAACAGCCCCAGCCCCCACTCCATGAGGGGGTAATGAGTGAAGTTCCTGTATTGATGCATGCATGGACTGCTGGTTTTGCTTAAGGCTTTATCTTAGTTTAACTTGTTTGCCTCTCAGGGCTTGTCTGAAACTCGTTTCTAAAGGGGATGTTCTTAAAGGCAGTGAGGTCATAGCTCCTAAATCAAAGAAAACTACCAAAAAAAACCCAAGAAGTTTGTACTTGAATTGGATCATTATCAGCCTTATGTCAGAAGTTACTCTACTCCTTTCTGAATGGAAAATTAAAAAAGCAGTATGTCTTTAATCAGGAGGATTAAACTGTGATTATTTAAATAAATGCCACTGCCCAGGTTAAAAGGTAATTCGTGCACTTAAATATAAAAGTGCTAAAACTGTCCCTAAGTTTGCATATTAAATTTGTTAGAGTTTTTTTTCTACAGTTCTAGGAAGCTATTTATACAGATTGGTATATTTTTTAAAAATCATATTTCTATTTTAATAAGAACCAGCTACTTGAAAAATCTTAACCAGAAAACAGTTTAAGTAGATATGTCAATGGAATTTGCAAATGAATTTGAAATATGAAAAATATCCACAGACAGGCACTTCTCACAAGTGCCCTACTTCATTTAAAACTCAAATTATAGAACATTATTTCAAAGCCCTGTGGTAAGAGCTAGTAAGGTTGAGCTAGTGAGCTCGTTTGCATAACTTCCAAAAGGGAAAATAGACAAAGCTGTTCTGTAAGAGATAAACATTTTCGTGAAGCCTTGGCCACTGAGTCATCCACTGGAAGAAATGACTCTTACAGACAGGTTAAACTGGATGCCTTGGCTTGAACCTCCTCTCAGGCTCAGTGCAAGATGTCACATCAGACAGAAATTTGAAAAGCCAGCCAGCTTCCAAACGTTTTTTCTGGAATTGGCCCCCAGGGCCTGTGGACCAGAATGATCTTATCACCGAAGTCATAAATACGTGCTCCTGAGCCAAATCCAGCACACAGGAGTGTTTTGTTTGGCTTTCACAGAATTTTTTTTTAATGAAATTGAATTGTGTGTTGCTTAAAATTTGAAGTATTAACAGTAAGACAACATTCTTGTTTCTGTTTTTCCTTTAACTAATTGGACCAGCTTGGGCCTAGATTCTTTAAACACTTGGCTAAGTAGCTGCTACCTCCTTTATTATTTTGTTGTTGTTGTTGTTCACTTTATATCCTGATTGTAGGCCCCTCCCTCACTGCCCCCCCTCCCAGTCCCCACCCTCCTCCCTCATACCCCCCCTCTTCTCCCTAGTCCTCAGAAAAGGGGAACCCTCCTCCCCTAACATCTGACCTCAGCCTATCAAGTCTCTTCTGGACTGTCTGTATCCTCTTCCTCTCCAGCCTTGCCAGGCTGCTACTCCTTTTAAGTAAGGAAAGTGCTTCTGTCTTTTCCACAGTCCCTGTCCCAGACACTTCAAGCTACTCATAGGTTCAAAAGGCTGGGGTCATATTTAAACATTGATTAGCAAGTCTTTTATAAGAATTTCCCTCAGCACCAGGACACTCCTAGAGCTTGATTCTATGAGGCTAGACTTTAGACTTTTAGTTGCAGACCTGTCGAAAGGCTCAGACGGTCCCAGGGAAAGGCCTAGGGAGGCAGTTTGGAGAATAGAGCACTCAGAAACTTGGGACTGGCAGCTTTTTATTGACTAACATGGAACTACCTTTGATAGGTAAGAGAAGTTTGTCTCAGGTGGGGTAGTCCAGGAAATTGGTCTCTGAGATGGAAATTAGCTTGTGTTTATTAAAGAGTGTCTTTGAGATTAGTACCAGTGGAGTAAACTGATATTAATATCAAAATAATCCCAGAGGCATTGGTGTGACCTTACCCGTCAGTGGACCTACGAGATCAGGTGATGCTGTCAGTCTTTATCCAGATGTGTCGTTTTTAAAAATTCTATCTTCATCCTCACTCAGTATTATCTCCTGTTACAATTTTGAGCTTATACTTTGTCAACTATTGTTAGCATGTCATAACCTCAGAAAGGAATGTATTTTGAGAAAGGCTAGAATCTTCCTTCCTCCAAAACCTAAAGTTCTACTGAGCTCACCACACAATGAATAATGGCATGCCTCAAACCATGGCTTATTATATAATTGCTAGTGTAACATTACTTTTACATATTTATTTTAATCTATTTATGACATCATGGTATTTTTTAAAAAAAATCTTACTCCACAGTTTTAGAGATAATATCACCAAAGCGATTTTAAGTACCTTGACTCATTAATAGATATATTTTTCCAAGTAGTTATCAAGTACTTGTCCCAAATAAGAAACTAAATTCAAAACGTGTCATAGTATTATTATTTTCCAAAGTTTCATAAAAGAATCAGTGTAAATGGAATTTTCCTACTTCCTTGCTTTCTCTCATCCCTGATAGGATTAAAATCATTAATAACTAAAGTTGACTATAATTTATTGCAATTTAGTGATAGATTAGGGAGTCTAAGTCAACTGTCCACAGGTGTCAATCACTTAAGGACCTGTTACTAATTCTATGGCACTGGTTCTTGTCTTCTGAACCTCCCATTTGGTCTTGCATTCATCTCATAGACACATACTGAAACTTGCTCTCTGCCAATCACTGTAAAGAACCAAAGTTCTTTTTCTCTAGTGTGAGAATTTTGAAAATATAAAAAGAAAGAGGAAATTAGACCAATTTTAGAATGTAAGAAAAAATCTGGCATGTATAACAATTTAAACTATTTCTCTATAAAGAATTTACTTAGTAGACTGTATTTTCTTTTTTTTTTATTTTTTTTACTTTATTAATTTATTCTTGTTACATCTCAATGGTTATCCCATCCCTTGTATAGACTGTATTTTCTTTAATCTATGTTTTTGGTTTGGTTTTCAGGTAGGATTTCACTATGTAGCCCTGGCAGCTGCCCTGAAACCCATTATGTAGACCAGGCTGGCCTTAAATTCAGAGATCCACTTATCTCTGTCCCTAAGTGCTGAAATTAAAGACATGTGCCACTAGGCCAGTCTGTATTTTCTCGATTATTGGTTTTAATCTATATACATATATATTATGCATAATAAATATATATGGTTGCACACATGAGGCCTATGGTGAATAGAGTCAAGCAAATTACTATCTCCTTAGTCACCTTCCAGTAAGGAAAAATCCCTTAGCAAATTTCCAATGTAGAGTATATTTTGATTGTGTGTGTGTCTGTGTGTATGTGTGTGGGGGGGTGGTGAACATGTGGAGGTCGGAGGGTACTTTTCAGAAATCATCCTCTTGTTCCACCATATGAGTACCAGAATTTAGTCCCTCAACCTAAGCTTCTGATAAACTTCTCCGTTGACTTGTTTTAAGTTCATTTATCATCTGCTGCAGGTCCTTCGTTTCTGCTTAGTACTTTTTATATTTCCTGTCTTTGTTGAAATCACATTTCATCTACACACTTCTCTCTTAACCTTGGCAAGGACCTTGCAGCTCTTATTGCTGGGTAAGTTACTAATCATTTCACTAAGGGCAGTTTCCATAGATTTGCTAAACTGTTTTCTTATAACACAGTGTCCTTTTTCTTCATTTTTCTTGACTACTCTCCGTTTGGGTGTTGGGGTATAGGATAAAACAGCTGTTTCTCTCAAACTTGCCAGCCTGGCTGTGCAGTAAGTGAACCTCACTAACTCACCTAGGCTGAAATTCTAGGTACCACTTAGACACATTTTGCTCCTTAAAATCAACATTTGTATTTTTGGTGCCCCTCAAGATGTTAACACATCAATAACACATCAAGGCTCATCTGTCCCCCAAGGTAGCGAAGATAGAAGTTTGTTCATTGGAAAGCAGCTGAAATTGACAGGGTAGTACATATATAGTCCACTTCTTTCTCTCAGCAGTAATAAGCCGGCAGCTGGAGTCCCCCACTCACTCATCACTAGGCCAGGAAAAGGCCGTATGGCCAATGCCCATGCTTTCTTTTACACCACACATGTAATAAACCCTTTATAACTCTTCTTGCACTCCCAGAGGCCCCTGAATGGTGGAATCCATCAGCTCTTTTTTTTTTTTTTTACAAGTGAGCTTCCTGGAGGCTTGATTGATTCTCTCTTTGAAGCCAGATAGGGGAAGGAACTGGGACTTGGCCAGATGCCTGTTCAGTCTGTTGCCTTCTCAGTCAGTTCTCAGATGCTGACTCATTACAAGACTGACCTATGGGCAGCACCTGGGCAAGTTACACTTCTAGGTGTGCAGCCAATCACCTTCCATGGAAAAAAGAGGAGCTGTGGGTTTTGCCTGCTTGCCCTGTGCGCAGCAGAAGAAAGAGCTGCCAGTATATTCTTGCAACTACCTAAAACCATCTGTCCTCTGTGCTCCTGGGGCAATCATGAATACCAAGCTCCAACAGTTCCCAGACCCAGGCTATTTAAAACCAGTGCCTTAAGTGGAAGCTGGAAGAGTGAGTATTTAAAGTATGGGTAAATTCTATCCCAGGAGAAGACAGGATAATTGCTTGTATCCCTGAAGTACACTGGGAAATTGAGACTTTCTTCCAAATGGTTAGGTATCATGCCCAGGATCACATTTCTGCTAAGGATGAAGAATGATCTAGCCACCAAAAGGCTTAGTTGCTCTTATTGTAAGAGAACATGGCCTAATCAGAAAATTTAAAATATGTGTATTAAATAACATCAAAACACAAGGCAACATAGTCAGTTGCTAGTATCGTGGCAGGGTATAAGTGAGAATAGAACTTCCAAAGCTGAAAAGGGTTGTGGGAGATGGGAATGGGGAAAAGAGCATGAAAAAGAAAATACTTAATCTGGACATGGAAAACATGATTTTAATTTCAAAAGAAGAAGAGTCGTTCTAGCATAGTGTCAATACTAGGAACAGTGTACGTAAATGAGGGAAAAGCAGAAGTCTCATGCTGGCAAAACTAATAATGTCCTCTTGACAGTTCTGAGTGTTGAGAGCACGCACCTCCACTGACTTTAAATATTCCCTATCAAAGTGAGAGTGGCATATATCTTTATTGTTTTACAGTTAGGGATAGAAACTTTCTTAAGTGTACTTTGCAATTATTCAAATTACCTTCAAGCAACCTATAAGAACCCCAAAAATGAGGACTCCAGTCTGACCCTGGGAATCTTTGTTGTCTGGTATTGGGGTACAAGTGAATCACTTCATCCTGTGCCCTGCTATTTGCATGGAGCTGACTGCTACTGTAGCCATTGAATTATACTAGTAAATATGAAAATCCTTCATTAGCTATAATAATACAAATGTAATATTTTCTTATGCTCTCCACTCAGCCATATTTATGTAAGTCATCTTAAAATAAAAGATAATATGGTATTCATCTTTATATCATGGATTTATACTTCTTTTATAAAAGTAGTCCTTCATCAGTGCTTTTTACATTGTAAACAGCAGCTGTAAGATTTCCATGAGATTTATTTAGAAGCTTCCCTCTAATAGCTTTCTAATGGAATCTTCTAGAGCAGAAGCATAGCTATAACTGACATTATAGAAGATTGTGCCACTTATAATAAAGATGAGCATTTTGTGACAACAGAAGCATAAATGAGGTGCTTATCAGTCAAAATGTAAAATGTATTTCTTTTGTGGATTGATGTTTTTGAAAAATGTAAAAGCCCTCAGGTTTAACAAAATATGGTACATTTCACAGAAAAGTTGCATTATGTAGATGAAGTGAGGGTACAGTGAAGTGAGTCATGCTACTACATGCTCATTTTTTCTTAATGTCTATTGCTGAAATCTGAAATCCTACTTCATTTGTTCACTTGCTCACTTGCACTTCCAAAGTAAAGATATCAGGTTCAGTCACCATGCTGCAGCCAATAATCCCTGAGTATAGAAAACAAATGGTTACTTTTCTTTCATCAAATCCTACACGTGTTTAGCCCACAAGCTTCAGGGTCTGCTTGTGGAAGGAGCCATTGAAGCAACAGGGGATTTTTATTGAGCTATTCTTTCTCAAAAACTTAGTAGGACATTTCATGAATAGGTGCATTTAAGATAACTCCACCACTTGAGTGTTAGGAATTTTAAAAGTGTGAGGAGATCAATACTTGACAATAGCATTATAAAATAACATTCAGACAGAATTTGAATCAAATGAATCAAATTATAGACTCCAGTGATAAAAGCTGTCTTAAACACATCTATTCATGAAGCATTTTACTGTCTTTGAGCAAGAACATCCCACTGAAAGTCTCCTGATGTTTTGATGCCTCGTGCAGGCAGACTTTGAGACAAGGGATGAAAAAGATGTTGTTGTCAAGGTCTGATGTATTACCATCCTACGCTTCATTTCCTTACAGCTTTTAAAATGCTTGTTTTTGAATACTACCAATCAGCATCATAGAATAAAAATTCAATTCTATTCTATTTATCAGTCTGGGCCCAGGAAGAAAAAGATGGCAAATCTAAAAGACTTGACTTTAAAAAATATATAGAAAGAAAGAAAGAAAAGAAAAAAAGCACACTGATATTATCAGCTTATAAAAAGGTTGGGAGAATTAAAATCAGCTAGGAATTGTGAGCAGACTTAAGAGCTGAGAACTCCAGGTCTGAAAGAGCACAGTAATCCAGAGCCCCAACTCTGAGCAGTGTAAACGGAGTCATGTGACCAGAGTCATCATGGTGGAGCATGGTGTTTTCCAGAAGCAGAAAGAGGCATGGGTATGAGGACGTGTAACAAGTGTAACAATGGTTCTTAGAGGCTAAACCCAACTGACAGTGGGGAGGCCTAGAACTCTGGGAGATGCTGTCTGCAGAAGGCAGTCTCCTGCATCGCAAATCAGGGGAGAGAGAAGGATGGGAAATAGATCTAGGACAGCGAATGGGGAGAAACTAGAAACTCTACTATGTGAATTATTACTTTTTATGTCACACTGTAACACATACCTCTTATACAATCCAGTGTCTTTCCATTTTTTGTTTTCTGTTGAAGCACTCACTCTCTCTTACTCAACTGAACTTGTTAGTATATCCTTCATTGCTCTCAAAGAAGAAAAGTGAATCTGCTGAGTAACTTGTCCATTGGTTTAGCTAACACTTGTTTTGAAGAACTATTGAAGTCTGTACTTAAACTAGTTTCACATGTGCACCAAAATGACCAGTGATATACCTGGCCTTGCAGTTTGACTTTTATGGGTAGCATACAAAGAGATGTGAAGAGAGGTTTTTGACTGGTCCCCACTGGAAACCCCCCCACTTTCAAATTCTCCAGCAACATCCACCCTGATTGATACAGCCAGATTTTATTGTCAGTCAGTCATTGAGACTCAAGTGTAGACTGTACCAGGAAGAACCATGAACGTGGGCAAGTGACTCTGCAGCTAAGGCAATCTTTAAGTGGTCTAAGACTTTTAAGGCAATATTTCCTTCTTCAAGGGGATCTTGATTATGGGAGAAAACATATCATATATTGGACACCAATTCAAAGCATGTATTTCCCTCTGGAGAATCCTGCCCCAAGCCTCCAGGCTGCTGACACCCAACTGGTGCTGTAACAGTGTCTTCAAAAGGCTATCCCATTTTTCTATCAGGCCAGCTGCTTCAGGGTAGTGGAGAACATGGTAAGACCAAGATTGCAGGCCACCTGTTGCACTTCTCTGCCTGTGAGGTGAGCACCCTGGTCAGGAGCAATACTGTGTGTAATACAATGACAGTGGATAAGGCACCCTGTAAGTACATGGATAGCGGTTTTGGCAGGAAAGAAAAATGCACACCCAGAATACGTATCGACTCCAATAAGGACAGTGTTGTTCTTTCCACAGAGGAAGTAGTGCAATATAGTCAACCAGTTCACTGGCTGGTCATCCTGGGGAATAGTGCCAGATCTGGGGCTCAGTGTTGATCTCTGCTTTTGGCAGATCTGGCATTCAGCAGCAGGTGTAGCCAGGTCAGTATTGTGAAGTGGAAGTCCAGTTGTTGAGACCATGCATAACCCCCATCTCTGCCACCATGACCACTTTGTTCAAGGGCCAATTGGTCAATAACAGTAATGGCTGAGGGAAGAGGCTGACTGACCACAGAACAGGTCATCATATCTACTTGATTACTGAACTCCTCAGATGAAATTACCTTATGATGAACATTTACATGAGACACATGTATCTTCGCATCTTCCCCCCATTTGTACAGATCTATTCACATGCTTCTTCCTCCGATGTCTTTCTCACCAGTTTTCCAATCATGCTCTTTGCAAGTCCCTGACCATCCAGCCAATTATTTGCCTACAACCCATGAATCAGTGAACAATCACACATCTGGCCATTTCTCCTTCCAAACAAAATATGTGACCATGTATATTGCCCAAAGCTCTGCCCCTGTGAAGATTTCCCTCCACTGGTGTCATTCAAGATTCTCTCAGAAATGGATTGCAGTGATAGCTCTCCATTTCTTAATGGTGCCTGCATAACATCCAAAACTGTCAGTAAACCAGACCCTAGTCATCTCTTCCTCACTCAGCTGATCAAAGGGCACACGCTGTGAGGCTTCTCTCCAGCAGCATACTTTCCCTAAATACTTTGAGGTATAAACTTCTCGGAGTTTTGAAAAGGCTATCTCCTTTTAGAAGGACAAGCCATTAGTAAGAGTTAGGAATCAAAATGGTACCCAAGCTGAGATATAGAAGTTTTGTTTGCTTGGAGCTCTTACTGGAAAGTATTAATCTCTTGAAGTTCCCAAGAATGCCTAGAAGTCAAATGAGAAAAGTTGTCTTAAGTTCAGTTGTTCATGCATCACTGTAGCGTTTTTGTGCAAGACAGGTCCAGGAATAGTCTCCTGTTGTTTCTGTTGCTTCATATGGACAGATTCTGAGACAGGACACTTTAAAAAATATTATTAAAAAGACCAACCTGTTAGAGCAGCAGTTCCCAATCTGTGGGTCCCAATGCCTTTTGGGGGATCTCATATCAGATATCCTGCATATCTGATATTTACATTTCAATTCATAACAGTAGCAAAATTGCAGTTATGAAGTAGCAATGAGATAATGCTATGGTGGGGGGCTGGTCACCACACCATGAAGAATTATATTAAAGGGCCACGGCATCAGGAAGGTTGAGGACCACTCAGTTAGAGAGTAAGCTTCAATTTTGTCTGTCTTCTGTTGCTATAAAAATATAATCTTGAAGTTAGTTTATAAAGAGAAGAGGTTTATCCAGCTCAAAATTCTGACAGCAGAGAGTCCAAGATTAGGCATCTAGGCATCTCTGTCTGGTGAGGGTCTTGGTGTGGCAATGACCTCCTCACACAGATGAGCTCACAAAAGAGGGGACTGCAAGTTTGTGTGTGTGTGTGTGTGTGTGTAAGAGATAAAACATGGCAAGTAACTAGAGACACAAAAGGAAATTCCTGAATGAAGACAGCCAAAAAGCTCAGGCGTATAAAACAAATTTAGAGATAGCACATGTTCAAGAGGAAAGAGTAAAGTAAAAGAAAGGCCCTGGATGAAGAGGCCAGCCATGTTACTCTAACCGTAGACATCCCACCCCGCCCATTGGCACGCAGACCACTGGCATGGAGTTAACCTGAACTTGAACCCTTCCAGGTCCTTGAGACCATCTTTCCACTTCACAGCTTGCCAGCCTTTCTTGCCCAGTGCATGTTCTCCATTCTTAGAAGAAAAACAAAGCTAAGTGGCTCATAAGGTCAGAGCACAGTGCTTTCCAGTCTCTTCTGCAGCCAACTAGTTCTTGACTAATAGAAACCATTTTGTTTGCTCAAGATGTCAAGATCCTGAGACTAATCACTGTGGTTGCAGTGCTAGCTTTCATTTTCTGAGATGCAGACCTGCAGACTATTTACTGGGGTATTAAATATGTGACAGAGTTATTAGAAGAAATCCCTGGGAAGGAAAGGGGGAGCTCCAGGAGAGTGGAATGCAAATTCAATGTCTATGGAGTAGAAGGGGAAAAAAGGAATGAAAGAAGAAAGAAGCCCAAGAGAAAGAGGAAGGGAGGAAAAGTGTTAGCAGATATGCTAAGAAAGCTTCAGCAAGGTTGAAAGTTACTGGATGGAAGAACCTCCAGTCTCCTGGGAGAGGACTTGTCTGGGTGTCTTTATCATGGTAAGTCACTGGGTGAATGTATTTTAGAGCATGGAAGTGGTTTCTCAGCCACAGAAGATCTGAGAGATACATTTCTTGGTCACTCTAATTGCTATGAGAACTTGTTTAGGACAATGGACTTGCCAGTAGCATTTGAAGCTATCCTGGTGAAGTCATTTATCTGGCATCTAGCATACAATTTGTTTTTTCAATGCTTTTTGTCCTTGCCTTTAGATGTGGTCCACCTCAGGTTTGTTACAAGAGCTTCATTGCTCCATGAACAGTACACTTGACTTAAACTTATGCTTAAAGATATTGCTACTGTATCTTAAGTTAAAAACAAATCCAGCTACCTATCCTGGAGTTCAAAGTACCTATAATCTACACTCCTTTCACTTTAACTATCACTACATTTGCTCTGCATTTTAATCACTTTGCTGTTCCCTTACTCTTACTTATCTGATACTGTCCTTTTCACCCATACTGCTACATTGAACTAAAATTAATCAATCCACAGATAATTCCTGTGTCCTTCCCATGGGCCAAGCACTGAACTTAGAACTGGATAAATGCTCCAGAGCAAGACACATGTCACTTCAGCCTTTGGGGGTTTTTGAATATACTAAAAGAGCAATTTTTAGTTGGTAGGTTTATGGAATCACACAGAAAAGTAGACGAACAGAGTAACTTGCAGACTAGCAGAAAAAGCTTAGATTTCTGTAATCAGGAAAGAGCATGGGTGACGAGGCGACAGTTATATAAAGAGCTGAGGCCTTCCAATACGAATCCCATCATTGTGACAATATTGTCATTATCTCCAAAGTCTTTCCTTTTCTTCATTGGACACAACCAATTTAGCCTTTTATGGTGCTCATTTTGTATAACACGTATGTATACCATGTAAAACATGCTCTTTCATCTGTCTGTAATATCGTAAGGTGTTGGAGTATCCAATGCATGCATGATTTGCCTCTGAACCTTGTATGAAAATTAGGGTGATAATGTCTGCTAACATCCAGCAAATACTCACTGAATTAATAGCCACTGTCCTGCTCTGCACAGTTTCACTTCTGACATTTGACTGAATTGTAGACGGAATAAGAGATTGCAGGTGAGAGTTAAAAGGTGGCATTTCACGTAAGCCCGAGCTTTGTACTGCAACCTTCAGCAACTCTGTAGCAGGTAAGAGCATTTCTGTCAAGGAACCTAGCTGTAGATTCATTCCCTCAAGATAGCATTTTGTGAGGGTATAGTCTGTTTGATAACCCATCATTACACAGTTAGTAAGATTTAGGAAGAAAGCCTCATTGCATGATAGGTCAGCTAATATTCTGAATCAGCTCTTCAGAGGCTGTTACCCTTCCAGAGATAACCAGGTGTTTTAATCTATCAAACTAGCATATGATGTCTTCAAATTAATTTGGGATTTTTTCTTTACCCCAATTTAAATGTCACTATCTCTGATTCTTCCAACCCAGAACGTGGGAAAATACACACCAACATTAAGTCTTAACTGGAATCTAGGTTAGATTTTCAATACAATCACTAATTCGTTCTATGGTTTTGATCATTTAGCTCACTAACCCAGGAGCATGGTGATTCACCCATAAAGTTGTGGCTCACTGAGCAGTTAGGTCCTTCCAATGAGTGCTTTCAGTGGTGACTGCATTCTGTTTATCAGGTTCGTTCACTATCACTGATTCCAGCAATAAGACAATGAAAGAGATCCATAAACAGAACCACTCAACGACATGCCAACTCAATGTCAAATCTCTAGAGATGAACACTAGTGCCTTTGTCAGGTCTGAGACCCTGGCTACATTATTAACCACCTGTGGGACCCAGAGTGGGTTTCTATGCTCACCATGTTCAGTCATCTGTGTGGTTAAACTGGCGGTTCAGAAAGGAAAGAGAATTCTTATCATGGATTTAGTTCATGAATTAAGGGAGATCATCCTTGTAAAGTACTAAACACGGGATTCTTGCACCAACCCCAAAATATAGCCTTATCCAATACCAGATACTACTATTGTTCCTCAACTATATCTTCAAGCTCATAGAAGCATCCAGAATGAAGATGTACAATGTACTCATTTTTGCCTATTGTGGGTTAAAAATTTCCAAAACACCAAAGAAAATCATCAAAAAAATCCTTTTGTCATTTTGTTATTTAGTTTGAGAAGAAAATGTACTTAACTGTCATGGTAAATTATTGTCTCAAATCAAGGATAAAGAATAAATGAGCTGAAGATAAGGCAGAGATGTGAATAGAAAAAAAGAGGCCATGGCCACAGGAATGTAAAAAACATGAAGGTCTCTGCAAAGTTTCACCGTAGTAGCACAAGTCCATAATTCTTCATCAATAAACATTGAAATAACTAGTCCTGAGATGCCAGAGAGACCATGGCTTATCTGATTCCTCTAAGGTGGATGCCTGAACATCACCAAATGTAGATGTTGTGTTTAACTTCCAGAGAACCCAAAACACATATACATGGAATTAGTTTCTGTACAGACAGCAAAGCCCTCTTAGACCTATTCCTAAAGTATTTGGGGGGCAAATGCATCAAGCATGGCCGTTCCATGATGTATGGTTTGCAGGGAAAAAAACTCTTTTAAAGGATAAAAGCTAATCAATTTAACTGTCTGGGAAGATGAGCTATACATTGATTTGACCTAGAGTCATAGCCATTATATTTCTCAGAAATGGTCTCAGTAAGCATGTGCTGGGAAATTCAATTGTTTTTTCCATAACAATAATTTTAATAAGTAATAAATAATTTTTCAAACGTAGAGGATTAATATTGGAAACTTTTTGAAACTTTTCTTTGCTTCCTACATAAAACACAGCTGCATAGGTAGAAATAAAACTCTTTAATGGTATTTTGTTTTACAAACAAATTTTTAAAAGCATCCTTGAATGGAAGCCAAGTCTATTTAGTGACTGACTTCACAGTCCAGCACTGGATGGTGATTCACTCAGGCTGTTTTAGCTGGAAATGAGAATAGTGAGTCAGATAGGAAGATCAAACTGAGGGACATATCTTACTAACTGCTGGATTCTGATTTCTAGACCATGAGATCTTTGCAATCATATGGTTTGCTGTTTTTGTTTGTGCTTTGGTTTTGGTTTGAGATGGCATCTCACTAAGTAGCTCTGATTGTGGGGAACTCGCTATGTAGATATGCCATTCACAGAGAGATCCCCACCTCCATCTCCTGGGCGCTGGGATTAAAGGCAGGCAGCACTATGCATGGCAGTCACGTGGTTTTGTATTAAAGTATTTTTCTTGTGTTAACTTACTAGGATTTATTGGTTTTTATTTGTTATCAATTTCTCTTTCAGTTTGTGTGGGGTGTGTGTGTGTGTGTGTGTGCGCGCGTGTGTGATATGTGTGTGGTTTGTGTGTGAATGTGTGTAGTGTCTGTGTGAGTGTGTATGGATATCTATGCATGTTCATGTGTGTGCAAGTATGCATGCATATGGAGACCAGAGGATAACTTTGAGTAACTAAGCACTGTGTGAGTGTGTGTGTGAGTGTGTATGTGTAGTGTGTATAGTGTATTGTATGGTGTGTGTGTGTGTGTATCTGTGCATGTTTGTGTGTGCAGATGTGCATGCACATGGATACCAGAGGGCAACCTCAAGTAATTTTACTCAGCACCAACCACCATGATGCGCGCTCTCTCCCTCTCTCTCTCTCTCTCTCTCTCTCTCTCTCTCTCTCTCTCTCTCCCTCCCTCCCTCTCTCTCTCTCTCTCTCTCTCTCTGTGTGTGTGTGTGTGTGTGTGAGAGAGAGAGAGAGAGAGAGAGAGAGAGAGAGAGAGAGAGAGAGAGAGAGGGCATCTCACTGTTCTGGAACTCATGGAGTGGGATAGGTCGGCTGGCCAGCAGGCCCAAGAATCTTCATATCTTGACCTCTCCATCACTGAAATTAAAGAGTGTGCCACCCTGCCCAGCCTGTTACTTAAGAACTAGGGATAGAATCAGAGGCAAAGCAAAGCAAGCACTTGACTGACTGAGATGACTCCCAGGCCCTCTGTTGTTTATTTTTATCATTTAATAATGTTATGCCTGTTTGCTATTCAAACTAATTGCTGTTCAGTTGAATCAGTATTTGGGAAGCCCTTTGTATTTCCTGGGTTAACTTAGAATTTCAATGCTTCCAGAGCTACAACTTCACTTTTCAAACAGATTTGTATGTGACTCCATGGTCCTGTTCCTCACATACAGTGCATACAGTGTTGTCTGCTATGGCTCTTGCTCAAAATCGCTCAACCTACCCAGCATGCAATGCAGTTCCCCAAACCTTTTCCACTGTCTGTGTAAGCTTGAGATATTGACGTGTAAATTAAGCTTCATTCACTCTCAAAATCATTCTCAACTTTTTCTTTCGATGATGAAATTACATTCTTTTGTGGTTATTTCAGGTAGAGCTGTTTCAAAGTCTAAATGAGTGCATAGTATTCTCTAGGACTGTGCCTCATTGGCATCTCTCCTCTCCAACACCTGCCCATCATCCCCAGACATTGCATGTGTAGGCTTCCCAGGATGCTCTGGCATTCACCACCCCATCCTTGATCTAGTAAGGACTATTGGGCAGTATGCTGGGAAAATGCTGTAATGTACTTTGCTCATTCTGGTTCATCCTGGCTGTTGTGCCACAATGTATGTCTTCATTAAGCTGTACTCCACTTGAGAATGAAGACTTGTTTTGTATTCTTAGTTCTTAATATAAGATCCGATGCATCTTAGTCTATGCTTAAAGATTGACCAAATATAAGAGTCATGTGATAAATATCTTCTTTTTAAAAAAGTGGGCACTCCACAGTTTTACAACTTCTTCCCACTTTAGACCTAGGGCCGTGCTTCTTCCCACATTAGACCTAGGGCCGTGCTTCTTTTATGGAAGAAGGAAGACAGACTGAGTCTTTTCATCATTCTTGCATTTCTCCCCCTTTATTTTATTTCATTTCTCATGATCTCAAATTCTCATCAGTCTTGTGATTTAGGTACATACTCTTGTGACATTCAAGAGTACACACACACACACACACACACACACACACACACACACACACACACACACACGAGGAAGGGGAAGAATTTAAGTATAGCTACCACTTAAGTTCCCTATATTGTATATGAAGTAAAATTTTCTTTCCCTCTCTAAAATTATTACTGTCTCAACTTATTGACACAAGAAAAAGCATAAGGTGCTTTCATTTACATCTACATTGTCTTTGTAGGAGCTACCTCTCTGGGTTCCAATATTTCCATTGTTAGGAAGGTCTTGGTTTTTTTCAATTATGTTTCTTTTTTAATACATTTTCATTAATTTATTCATATTGCATCTCAATTGTTATTCCATCACTTGTATCTGTGTTTCTTTTTTAAAATATACACTTATATTATTACACCTGAGTAAAATAAATTACATACATCAAGGGGAAAAAATGGACACTCCATTCAGTGTTGTAAACCATCTGGTATTCTCAGCCCTGAAAACATATAAATAAAAGTAACATTATATGTATTTAGCAGATTGCAATTATATACATAGGAATATATATGCATATATATCACTCACATACATATACATGTGTGAGTGTGTGTGTGTGTATGTGTAACAACAAAGCCATGAATTTGAATGAGAGCAAGAGGTTCACATAGGCGGGATTAGAGAGTAGAAACAATGCAATTATATTAGAATCTCAAAAGAAAGAA
This sequence comes from Acomys minous, assembly GCF_964271855.1. Classification (NCBI taxonomy): domain Eukaryota; kingdom Metazoa; phylum Chordata; class Mammalia; order Rodentia; family Muridae; genus Acomys; species Acomys minous. The sequence goes on along the minus strand of NC_140492.1, from coordinate 117,133,814 downwards.
AGAAAGAAAGAAAGAAAGAAAGAAAGAAAGAAAGAAAAGTCAGGTGTGGTTGCACATTCCATAATCCCAGTACTAGGGGAGGCAGAAGCAGGTAGATCTCTGTGAATTCGAGGCCAGCTTGGTCTACAAAGCGAGTCCAGGACAGCCAACACTACACAAAGAAACCCTCTCAAAAATTCTCAAAAAAATGTTTTTCAAGAAAAACTCCATCTCTGTACTATCTTTATGAGGCAACTGAGGTCAGCTTCCCTTGGTGATGCTTGCTAAATCTATTCTAGTGATGCCAGAAGATTATGGTAATAAAGTGCTTTAAGCAGGAAAAAAAATGAGCACATTGAGTATTTTCCTTGGGAGAACGCAATGCCAGGCACCATTATGAAAAGCCACATAATTTGGAGCACACGGTTTCAGAAGCAGGAAAAGGAAACACTTATGAATTGTTGGAGAAATTTGACTAACATTATCTTGGAGACATGAATGAACCTTAAAATTTGATTCTTAAAGTAGACAAAAGTGGGTCTGAACTAACAAATGCCATAAAATGTGGAAATGATGCAAAACGTTAACGTACTCTGTTTCTCTTCTCTGACTAATCCCACAGGGTGGGAGTGGGGGGCTGAGAAAGAACTAGAACATTTGTAATTGGCACATAATCCCGATCCCTGACCACCACAGTCAGAGTAGAACATTTGTAATTGACAAATATTCCCGATCCCTGACCACTACAGTCAGAGGTGTTTGAGAGAGGAATATCTGGGTAGAAAATAAGTTGACATTACAAAGTGTAAATTGTTTGCTCGAGTTCAAATTTTATTAGCCAACTTGAATTTTCACGGGTCTATTAACTTCTGCAAACCCCTTGTGACCAGACTCAGAAGATTCCTCACCGTCCAGAGTGAGCAGTACATACCTTTGGGATCTTTGGGATCTGGACCAAATGCTGGCCTCTCACTTCTCAAATTACAGCTTAGTGATCCCAGCTCAGAAAGTCCCTCCATGCACTGCTCAGTAAAATTAACTAGCATAAATTTAGAAGCAGAGTGCAATGCTTCCTTCCCAACAGAAGGGAACGTGAACATTTTTCCTATCGCAAGTCCATTGTGGTCAGGGTGCTCTTGCTTCCTAACAGTAAGGCCACTTGTGTTATGCATTGGGAGATCTTCTCTGTTTGTAAAAACAAGGTCTATAAGAAACCCAAGGATGGAGCCTCAGTTTGAAGACTGGAAAAGGAAAAGGACAAGAAAAGCCATCTGGAATGTTGCTTCTCAGTCTTTACGGTGCATATGAACCATCTGGGGAGCTTCATAAAGTACACGTTCTGAATCTGAGGTCTTAGGTGCCACTTAAGAGTCTCCATCCCTAACAAGTGTTCAGGTGGTGCTGACACTGCAAGTCCTACCCCACACTATCTTATGCAACAGGTTCACAAGTCATGAAGAACTTCTCCCTCCCTCCATCCATCCATCCATCCATCCATCCATCCATATCTATCTATCTCTCTCTCTCTCTCTCTCTCTCTCTCTCTCTCTCTCTCTCTCTCTCTCTCTTTCTCTGTCCCTCTCTCCCTCCCTCCCTCCTTCCCTTCCTCTTGACATAACTGTTCTATTCTACATTATGTCTCCGAGGAAACAGTGGCTAAAAGTGCTGCCTTTCAACATTTTTCAGTCACTTAGTATGAGTGAAAGTGGAAACTGACCACTTAACATGAGGCAGGAGAGGTTCTTTTTTTTTTTCCTTTATTAATTTATTCTTGTTACATCTCAATGGTTATTCCATCCCTTGTATCCTCCCATTCTTCCCTCCCTCCCATTTTCCCCTTATTCCTCTCCCCTATGACTGTTGCAGGAGAGGTTCTTGATGTATTAATTTATGGTTTGTTCCTGCCAAGTCTTTTTATTCTTTTGGCTCCATATACTTTGTATGTCTACAACAGAACATTTTATCCCTGGGTTTATTTACAAACAGTAGGAGGAAGCTCTTTATCTTCGTAGTTAAGAAGAGTAGAGAGCCTAGATGAAAGAAAAAAATGAAGATAGTAACAAATCTTGGCCAAAGAGCAGGAAATGGGTGTGTAGTGACAACTGGAGTGGAATATTTAACCAATGTGGTGAGGCTTGAGAAGGCTCAAAGTCGGACCTGAATCAGCTTCTGGGAACTTCAGTCATAAGGTGTCTCCGTGTTCTGAAAGCATGCAGAAACATCCTATCTGCTTCTCAGGAACTTTAAATACAAAGATTTTATTCCTTTTAAAAAATATTATAATTTATTTAGGTTACATCCCAAATGTTACCACTTTACTTGTATCTTCCTGTTCTCACCCTCCTTTCCTCTTCTGTCCTATTCCCCTCCCCTAGACCTCTTACAGAAGGGGACCTCCTCCCCCACCACATAACCACAGCCACTCAAGTCTCATCTGGATAGCCTACTTCCCCTTTCTCTGTGTGGCCACCTGGCCTCCCCCACGAAGGGAAAGTGATCAAAGCAGGGGCACCAGAGTTCATGTCGGATTCAGTCCCTGTTCTCCCCATAACCATAGAGAATGAGCTATCCATTGGCTGTATATGAACAGGAGGTCTAGGTTTTCAGCATGCGTTGTCCTTCTTGGTGCAACAGTTTCTGCAGGCCCCCTGGGTCTAGATCCGCCTGCCTTGATGGTCTCCTTGTGGGGCTCCTGAATCCTCTGGGTCCTTCTATTCCCCCCATTCTTCCATACCACTTTCATCATCGCTCCACTCGGAGTCTAGCAGTGAGTCCCAGCGTCTGTTTGGATCCCCCACTAGGTGAAGTCTCTCAAATGACATCTATGTTGGGTTAATATCCACTTATGAGTGAGTATATACCATGCCTGTCTTTGTGGGTCTGGGTTACCTCACTCAGAATGATCTTTTCTAGTTCCATCCATTTGCCTGCAAATTTCAAGATTTCCTTGTTTTTAATAGCTGAATAGTATTCCATTGCGTAAATGTACCCGTTTCTTTATCCAGTCTTCAGTGGAGGAACATCTAGGTTGTTTTCAGATTCTGGCTATTATGAATAACGATGCTATGAACATAGTTGAGCAAATCCCTTGATGTATGGTGGAGCACCTTTCGGGTTTATGCCCAGGGGTGGTGCAGCTGGGTCTTGGGGTAGCACTATTCCCAGTTTTCCAAGAAAGCATCAGATTGATTTCCAAAGTAGTTGTACAAGTTTGCACTCCCACCAACAATGCAGAAGTGTTCCCCTTTCTCCACATCCTCACCAGCATGTACTGTCATTTGAGTTTTTGATCTTGGCTATTCTGACAGGTGTAAGATGGAATCTCAGAGTCATTTTGATTTGCATTTCCGTGATGACTAAAAACATTGAACATTTCTTTAAGTGTTTCTCGGCCATCCAATATTCCTCTGTTGATAATTCTCTGCTTAGCTCTGTACCCCATTTTTAATTGGGTTATTTTGTTTGTTGGTATTTAATTTCTTGTGCTCTTTATATATTTTGGATATTAGCCCTTTGTTGGATGTAGGGATGATGAAGATCTTTTCTCAGTCTGTTGGCTGTTGCTTTGTTCTGTTGACAGTGCCCTTTGCCTTACAGAAGCTTTTCAGTTTCATGCGGTCCCAAATACAGACATTTTTTAAAAATGCCTTTGGAAGACTTAAAGTCCACAGTTTAAAATCCTAAAGAGAAAATAAGGATATTTCCCCAAGTAGTATCAATCTTTACAATATTCTGTTTTTGTGTTACAAATTACAGAAATTTGCTCTCATGTCATTAATTGCAGAAGCTTTCAGACCAAACATGCTGCTCCCACTTCCCAAATGTCTTATGAATCACCAGGCCCTAAACTCAGGAGCTTCTAGCACCTCTGCTCTGAGTTTTGCTCCTTACTACTGCAACTGCTTGGGAGTCATGTCAGCACTTCCTTCTTTAGCCCTAACCTTGCAAAACAGTGGACATTTAGGAAACAAGAGGCTCACTATAAATGTTTTAGTGGAATGAGCAAAACTGCTTTTAGTTGTTATGAAATGGGCTTAAGGAGGATGTGCTCAAGTATTGTGCATACATTATCTACTTGCCTAGAGTTGGATTCTTCCAAGTATAGATTAAGATTAATTAAGGTTAAGATCAAGTCCTGGATTTTAAGGCAAGGAGTCAGGAAATAATGATGGTTCCACCATTGCTGGACATAGATAAAACACTATCTTCTCTTTTTAATACAGATTTCATTAGTAAAAATGCACTGTGCAGACTGATGGGTTCCATGCGATATTTCCCTATGATTGCATCATGTTTTATGTTATTTCCCTCTTCTCTTACTTTCCCTTTGCCACCCCTTTTAAATTCGCAGTTCTTTGTACTCTAAGATTCTGCCTTTACATCCAACTGACCAAATTAGCAAGCATTTCTTTAATTCTAACTTAAAACAATTGTCATAGCTTTTCTAGAAAAGTATTTACAAGTGTATCTTTAGAATCCATAACCTTTCACCTTTAAAGGCGGTACAGGTAATAAGGGGAATGCAGATGCGGACGCCATTGCTAAAAGTCCAAGGCTCCTAATGGATGTTCACAGATGTCTCTCCCATACTGAGAAAAATGAATATTTTTGTTTTCAGACCTTATACTCCAATAAATAGAAGATAGGACCACACATGTAAATAAAATTAAATAGTTAAACATCTTAACACAAAGATGAATTAGAGCTATGAAGAAATAAGCATTATGCAATAGTAGAAGTGACTAGGAAAGTCACCGGGTTGTTTAGTAGAAGCAAGTTTCCCCGGAAGGTGTTGAGCTCAAAACTGAGCTAGTAGCACAGAGAGTGCGCATGAGCTAGAAGTAGCAGGGACTAAAGCTGGAATAAGCTCCGCACACTTAAGGGTTGGGCCTCACACCAGGAAAGCTCGGCACAAGGAATTAGAGTAGTGGACTGGAGCCCATTTCTGCAACACATCAGTCAAGAACAGGGCAAATAACAGAGCATAATTCAAGGTGACTTAAGCAGCAAGTAAACCAGCTCATTTGAGTAACCGGAACGCTGGATTGGCTGACTCCAGGTGCTCCAAATTCATTTCCCAAAAGTTGTTTTGCCTGTGGCCTCTTGGGTGTATCAGCTTCATCTTTGGATCTGGGATGTAATATGCAAAGCAAGAGCCTACATTATCCTGTATAGTTTTTTTTCCTTAACCTTTCTAGAAGCAACATTCCCATTGTGCTACCTCCTCTAGAACCAACCATTTCAAAGGATGATGGGAATATCCTCAGCCCAACTGTATCTGTTGGAGTAGTAAGTTGGCTCAGCTTCTTTGGGCAATGAACTGCTTAGGTGAGTCATAATGCCTAAACAAAGTTAGGACTCTACTAATAAGAGAGAAAGGGGATAGAATTAGATGACACAGAATTATGGGATGTAGGGAAAAGGACATATGAATTGTGACAGATGACAAGAGCTATTTTTAAGATATTCTCCTAGTTTTAATTTCATAATATTTTTTCTTTTTGTGGTGTATAAGTGAATAAAAATGTAAATGATAATAAACATGTAAAACCATAGGTGATGCTCCCTTACTTCAGATTGACCATCTAACTACATAGAAGTTTACTGAAATGTGTAGAGTTTAGGACTGGGCACATATTTGAGTACCTTCATTAAACTAATTATGCCATGCTTTTACTTGTGAATTAACTGGAATAAAGTGACTTTATTTAAAAGAAAGAAGAGGTGGAAAGGGACAAGGCAGACTAGATAAACTATAACTGTGTGGCCATGGTAGGAGTTTGAACTTTCTGAGTATTAATTTTAGAGAATAAAGTATCATAATCTGGTTTATCCTTTAAATTAGTTTTAATGATTTAGGTGACTAATTTAGTGGAGAAAAAAGTACATGTGTGAGAAACAGTTAGCAAACCACTTGAAAGTTGAGCTGCAGGATCTGGGCACACAGGATATACAAGTACATGTGTTGAAATGGAACTGACACAACTTGTTGCTGGAGAGATGTGGGGAGTTACAGAAAGTGAAGAGAAAAAGATGACACAGATTTTGGCTTAGATGTCAAAGCAGATGGCGAAAGAATCTATAGAGATGATGCAACAGTGAGAGGAAACAGCTTCTGCTCAGGCTTTGTGTTTGGGTGAAGATGCTGACTGGACAGCACAAAAAGAAACTGAATAGACTCTAAAGTTTGTTTTTTTATTTTCTTATTTTTGAGTCTAAGGTTTAATGAACATACTTACTAAAAACAATTTGGTGCCACCAATATATAGGTGACATTTAAAGCTGTTAGACATGAGCAGAGTCATTTTTCAGAAGAAAAAAAAAATACCTGAAGTAGCAGAGAGAAGAGTTCCATGACAGATCAATACATAAGAGACAGGCTAAAAAACAAAATTCAAGATTTCGCTGTTTTTTGATAACTGAATAGTATTCCACTGTGTAAATGTACCACAGGTTTTTTTTTATCCATTCTTCACTTGAGGGACATCTAGGTTGTTTCCAGATTCTGGCTATTACAGATAAAGCTGCTATGAACATAGTTGAACAAATGTCCTTGTTGTATGGTGGAGAAGCATCTTTCACGTATATTCCCAGAAATGGAATGGCTGGGTCTTGAGGTAGAGCTTAAAAATAAAAGACCAAGGGTCCAGTGAAGGAGACCAAAAAGAGAGGCAGGTAGAAGGAAAGCCAGCAGATTGTGCATTTTGGGAGCTAAGCAGAGCATCTATTTTTGGCAGTGACCTCCTAGGTGAGATCCATCAGAACCATTGAGAAATGCAGAAACTGAAAAGATACCATTAGATTTGACAAGAACCTATTTCAAAGATGGGAATGGTCAGAATCACATCTGAAGACAATTCAGAAATGAACAAAAACCTAGGAGGTTGAAGCAGCCATTCCGATAAAGAAAGACTTTAAGACCTAGGAGTAGCAAAGGCGTTGCTATGAGTAAAACTCTTTACAAGCCAAAAATAATATACACTTTCTAGGTGAGATTTGTATTCTTTTGAAGATGCTCTTCTTCAGAAAAAGAAACAACCTCTTGTTTAAAATTACGTTGGTGTTCCAGGAGTTCTGGCTTCTACAGATCTCTTTTCCCTGTGCATTCACTTTCTTACAAGGAGATTAGCAATTCAGATATTCCAGTTTAGGCTGAGAAGATAATAAAACTCCCTGGCACTGCAGACTGGAGAAGATAGGAGCTTGGGCTACACTTAGTGCCAGAGGTAGACAGAAGAGAATGTGTTAAGCTGAACTGGCAATAATTTATTGCTGAGTAAGGAGTTGAAAGTTAGGGAAAGTAAGGAGAAAATATGACACAGTTGGGGTTTGAATGTTCATACATATTTTTGGTTGTTTTTCAGTTATATTAGCTGCAACCAGGAAATACATATACTATTTACTGCAGTAAATTATAGACATCCTAAATCATCCTTTACTTCCTCTATCAAGGGTGTCTTTGTATGCCTTTTAAACTTGTGTCCGTCAGAAAGTCCAGCAGGGTACAAGCTCCTCAGGTTCCCCTCACCATCCCCCTTTACCTCCTGGCCTCAACACAAAGAAAACTCTGTTCTGAGCTTGGCTAGCTGCTTCTTTTCCCACATTGAACCAGGGAACTTTTAAAGCTATATAGTGTCCTTGTCCTGCCAAAAGCCTATGGGCAGAGTGCCCCTTTGGACTGACACAAAGACATACTGTGCAAGGCATTGGTGGCCAGAGAAGCCAGCCACGTATAGATTATCAAAAAGACTTTTTATTTTGTTCATGCCATATCATCAACAAATTAAATGTAGCTCAAACAAGGAAAACAAAACTCATGTTCTAGATTTTAACACTTTGCCTGCCTTATAGCTGCAAAGGCATATAACTACTTTTCTATTCAGTATAATCCTTCCAGGAAGAAAATAGCATAATTTTACATTCAAATGATAGTGGTATGATTAACTATTTTGATTTTAATTTTAGCTATTATATTTATAGCACAATACTATGAAAGATACTAGAAGGCGCAAAAAGTAAAAAATAAAAATAATAGGGCCTGGAGAGATGGCTCAGAGATTAAGAGCACTGACTACTTTTCCAGAGGTCCTGAGTTCAATTCCCACCAACCACATGGTGGCTCACAACCATCTATATAAAAATAATAATAACAATAATAATAAATATTATTTATATAAATATAATAAATATTATATTTTTATTGTATATATGTAAAAGTGATAGCACCAGGCACACTCCCTAGATACATGCTCACATGATGTTGCCTACCACACACTTTGGTCAGAATTTCCATTTTCTACTACAAAATCATAAAGATGCCATTTTCATGTTAGCCATAAAACAGATTTTTCAATAATTCCTTTCCAAAGTTAGCATTCAGAAAATGGATATAAAAAGTTTTAAATGTTTGTAAACCTTTCTGTCATTTTGCTACAAAGCTGACATATCTAAGAAAATGATCCCTGAGCTGAAGAGGTGTTCGGGTCTTAAGAACAGGGCTGCCCTAGTAGAGGATCAGGGTTCGACTCCCACCGTGCACATGGCTGCTCACAACCATATATAATTCCAATATCTAGGGATCCAACCCCCCTCTTCTGACCCTCTTGGGCACCAGACAGACCCATGATGCACAAACAGACATCCATGCAGGCATGTCAAATGTGCAGGCAAAACACCATGCACATAAAACAGAATAAAATAAAATACTTAAAAATATGCATGCCTTTCCACTAAGGTGGTTTTTTTTCTTTTGTTTTGTTTGTTTGTTTTATTTTTTTTTTCAAGACAGGGTCTCTCTGTGTATCATTGGCTGCCTGGACTCACCTTGTAGACCAGACTGGCCTCAAACTCACAGCGATCCACCAGCCTCTGCCTCCCAAGTGCTGGGATAAAGTGTTTTCTTTACAAGTAATAATAAACAGATAGTATCAGGCTGGTATTAGTTTTTAAAAAAGGATATTAGAACAAAAAGTCTGATAGTCCCTTGTATTATAAATATTGATTGAGGGCCTACAGTGTGCAGGGTGAGAAAAAATAAAATACTTGTTCTTTCAACAGGCTGAAATAAAATTTAGAGGGGTAAGAATATTAAATCTTAACAGTATTCATTCAAAGTAACCAAAGTCACTATGTACCTGGATTTCTGCTGAACTCCTTCATTTTAATTTCTCAATTATTAACTCTCCTCCATAAATGAGAATTATCTCTGACCTTCCCATTCTAGAAAGGGCAAGGAAAATAAAAAGGTAGGCAAAGATCTAAAACCAGGAATGTGCTACATGACAACTAATTCCTTGGTCTGGGACTAAGGATGCTGGGACAGAGAGCAGTGCATTTTGTGGTTTAAGTTAACCTACTCACTCCCTTTGGACCTAATAGGTATTCTGTAAGTATATGTTGGAACAAACTTGTTCTACCAGTCTGTGCCTATATCACAAACAAAGTTCTGTAGCCTAAAAGGATTTAATTAAAACCATAAGCCACGTGGCCCCAAGACAGCAGCCCCCATTTCACAACTGCTGCTGAAGAGGGATTGTCACGCCACAGTGGGGGCCTGTCAAAGTTCCATCTTGTCAGGGTCCATCTCATAGACTCTGGTCTACTGAACTGTCCACAAGGCCGTCCTCTGGCTGTTAGCAGACTGGCATCTGGCATCTGTGCAGCCCCAAGTACTGTCCTCCCACCACCCCCTCTGCTCCTGCCACACACAGCCCTCGCTACTCCCCTAATCCATTTCAGGGCCCATATATTTGTTCTTCAGCCTGGAATGTTGTTTCACGAATATATGTGGCTCATACAAGACTATGGTCTATGGTAGGTTTTTTTTTCCCTCTATGTGTTACTGTTCTGAACTCTGGCCTGGAACTTTAGCGCATACCTTTTTGCTTCTCTCCTTAACCTCCCAGAATACAAGCATCGGTCCAAGGCAGTTGAATTTCATCTGCTCTCTACCATGGTGTCCCCAGCATCTGGGGGCGAGGGACGACACACCATGCTCCCACACAACAATTATAACTCAAAAGCACTTTTGCTGGCTCAGAAATATCTGTTTCCCAAGGGAATGAGAGCTTGTTCTAGAACTCCTTGGTAGGTATTGACAAGCAGAGCCTAGAAACCCAGACCAACCTGTTTATGAAAGATGGCTGTGCCCAGAAGGGAAAAGACACTCTTTAAAACTTCTGCCAAACATATTCTTTCTTAAGACGCTCTGGACTTGCCAAGATTCTGCGTATCACTGGGTCTGAACAAGAAGATGCACTAATTTGTCAACCATTTCCCAGAACCTGAGTGTTGCCACTGCGAACAAACAAGAATCTGTCACCTTGGAGTTTTAAAGGCCTCTGCTCTATAGAAAGTACATTCATTGCCAACACCAATAACAAAGAATGAGTAAAGAAACTTAAACAGTCTGGTTTTTCTATTTCTTCCCTTACTTTGAAAGCCAAGGATATTAACATAGGATGAATATGATAGTTAAATATGCTTAAAGCTGTCCTGAAATATATGTCATGAAAGCTAGTAAAAATATGCTGACTTTGCCCCACACTTGACTATTCATGACTCAAATTTGTTACAAGGTCTAATGATACATAATTTCTCTTGTGTGCAGCTTGAGACTTCAGAGGCCATAAGATAAATGGTAAATTCAGAATATGAACAAAGTCACAGTGTCTCCCAGTTTACCCTGAAGCTGAGTCACTCAATACATTTGTAACTATGTACTAAACACTCACACTATGTAAGGACTAGGGCAGGTGCCGTGACAGACCAAAGGAAGATGTGGGCGAGATATGGTGCTTACCTTCAACCTGCAAGGGTTTTTTTTTTTTTTGGACAAGTCTGATAACTAAGATATAAAAAATCAGCATATACTACAGTCCAGATATTTTTTAAGTATTTTGGAAACATAAAGAATGAAGAGATTATATTTCAACTGAAATGAATAAAACAATTCTTAGAAGAGAAGATATTCAAAGTGATAGAGAAAGGTTGATGGAATTTCCACAGCATTCAACAGAAGTGGACCCTAACATGCATCTGTTGCCAATTCTAATGGTATAAATATTCACATACTCTGGATGACTTCAGGTTAAAGGCATGGCATCACTGAACACAGAGTTGGGGAGAGCCACTATTCATGATTCGCCATTTGAGGTTGCAGCTTAATTAAATCAGCCTCTCCCTGTTATTTTCAGTGAAATGAATTAACATGTATTAAAAGTATCTCAAACAAGGTTAAAAAGAAGGAACATTTCTGTCCTCCACACACTTCAGTCTAACTCTGTAATATTCTCTTGATTTGTTTTTCTGATCTTTGTTGTATTTCACAGTCTTTCACTGGGTTGATCTTGACCCAGTGCCAACTTGTTGCTTTTAGCATTGGATTGATTGATCTGAGTTCCTGCTATTACAAGGCATACCTCATTACTCGTTGCTTGTGGCCTGGGGTTGACACCCCTGCTGTTCTTCATAATGAAAAGCAGCTTTGGAGGTGGGACATCTGGATATGATGCTCTCCTGTTCTTGTTAGCCATAGGAGGGAACGGACAAGGAAACTGCAAGGGGCCTTTTCACAAAAATGAATGCTGGGTCTTATCTGGCCACAGCTTTCTTCTGCAAATCCTCCTTGCAACTTCTCTTATTACAAGGCAGTTCTCTTTATTTTCCTTGTGGAAAAAAACAATAACAACACTATTGTGGTTTTTCAAAACTCACTATACCTTATAATACAGCAAGCTTTAGTTGAAAAATCAGACTGCGGTCTCTGTCGTTAATTGCAAGCAGATGTCCTCAGCTCATGCAGGGGCTGTATTGGCAGGATATTTGTAAATCCTCCAAGCAGAGCACTGAAGACAGGAAAGGGGATACGTAAAGCCTGAAGTTAAGCAGGAAACTTCCCCATTAGACCCTCTCTGCCAAAGATAAACCCTGGAGAATGGAGGTCCAGATTCTGGATACCTGCCCACCACACTGCCCATGGGACACATGTAAAACAAAGCACATGTTGTGGATGGATACAAGCATATACCTGTTTTCACAACTCTGATTTCTTTTTCCAATGTCTTACATAGATAGTATCTGGCTATCTAGCAAAGGTTGTGAGTATGAAAATGTGCATGAGACTACAATATTGCTTTAGGTCTGCCTCGTTGGTTTGTTTAACTCTCCGTCTCATACAGTGGGCCCTGTGGTTTACTGGTCAAGGACAGTGGAGATGTGGAGATGTAATGCCACCCTTATAAAGGGCTCAAAAACTTCTGTTCATATTACATGGGCTTCTTCAGGGCTGCCAGTCATAATAAATACATGCAAAATAATGAACTTTAATTCAGAGAAACTATGGGTGAGAGTTTAACTAACTTAACGATCCACAAAAGGAAAGAAATTCTGGCTTAAACCATGATGGGATTTAGAGTGCCAAGGGACCAAGAGGGCAACTGTAGCCATAAAATCTGCCTGGTACCAACTGCTGACAGTGACAGGGGGAGGCCTGGCTCAGAGGGTGCCACACATCTTATCTGGTTCCTCATAAACCAACTCCTGAAGAACATTTGTGCCCAAACTGTCATCAACCTGGTCTATCAATTTGCTTTCTAGAATTTCTGAAGCATTCATATAAGTCAGTCTACTAAATCATCAAATTTCTTCTAATGAGCACAGGATGGGGTGTGTGTGATAGGGTGACTCTAAGAGTACACCAGATGATATAGTTAAAGAGTTTCCTGCATGTTCCTGTCACAAGATTTCCTGAAATGAAGAGGGTGGGGTGAGAATGATGAACATATTCATAGGACTTTGTGATATCTACACTGGCTAGTGCCTCGGGGATTCCATAAGTCAGAACCTTGGACTAGATATGTACTAAATGCCATAGACATCTTGATGGCTTGACAGGTTTGGAAATGAGTGGAGTGAATCAAGTTAGTGTCTAGCTACCATTCAAAAATGAGCTCTATTCTATAATTCTAGCTGGCCTAAGACAAGCTGGGGATCAGATCCGTGTGTAACTTCTAGTACAACCACTCCAGAGGGTTGTTGTGAGCATTTTTAAAATGGTGCCTAAGTGCATTTTAAGCATTTTCAAAATCTGGGATTTAAATATCGCATTGCACTTTTTACTATTCCTATTACAGAAGACCCTTCAGGGACAGTCAGAGGTACAGAAGCAGTATGCCCAAACAATGAATTTGATGTTGCACCTTTTGCAAGCATAAATTAGAAGGAGAAAAGTACTCACTGGCAATGGACATCGAAATTTTACAAAGAAGAAAAGAAAGATGGGTGTGGGTCTAAAGGTTTCCAGAGGCTGAGATCTAGGAAGGAAAATTTCTATAGATTATTATCAAGAATAAATAGACTTCATAAAAATGGAAAAGTCTTCAATGAATTACAAAGTTTCCAAGTGGAGATTCTCATGCTAGAATGTCTGCTTCTCTTGTGGCCCATACAAACATTGAGAGAAATTGCAGTTTTGCAATTGTATTACTCTACTAGAGACCATCTCCTGTGCTCCTAATGGCTCATAAAGGCTGAGGCAATAATACTTAGCCTGAGGAAATCATTGTGCACCCTTGAACACAAGCAAATAAGCCACAGCAGCAAGGAATGGAAGCATGGCATGCACAGCTGCTGGGTAGAGGGCAACTGAGCCATCCAAGGGAAGAGACAAACACTCTCAAAGGACATCTTGAGATGAGCATCTCATGGCAGTTACAGCATCACCATTGTCATTGCCATAAACATATGTTAGCAGTAAGGCAATAGTTCTCACTCCCCAGGGCTTCCCTTGCACCAGGTGCTCTGTGTGGATGCACCAGGTGCATCATCTTCTGTCATTGTGGAGAATGGTTGTCATGAAGTACTGTGTTTTCCTGACTTGTGTTCACACTATTCGTTAAGGACTGGTTACAACTGCCACTCTTACACAAACGGCAAATTACAATATTTGCCAGAACATTAATCCTCCCACTTTTGCTCCCTTAATAAGACTACCATTGTAGAACTTGGATTGGGTGTGTTTGGTCTCATATTGAATTGCTCACATAGGTGGATTTCTAGCCTGTGTTCCACTGATACCACATCCCCAGAATTCTCTGGGGAAAGAAAATCTACTAACTACAAATAGCCTATAGGAGTACCTAAGTAGAGTGTTTGGGCTTATGGCTGTGTGCTGTCCTGAATGAAGTGCCGTAGCCTCATGAGATCCAATAGAAAGACATGGGAGAAGGCTTGCCCCCACAGTTAAGGCAGTGCCTATTAATAAGAGCGACAACAATAATAACAGCATGACTATCTAACATTTAGTAATTACTTGAAGAAAATTATATGTATGTAGGAACTGACTTGCCCCTTAGATGTAGACGTGTGGGTCCCTGTTTTACAGACATAACCCAAGGTCCAGATCCATGCTCCACTTGGAAAGTAGAGAAAGTACAATAGAGAAGGTAACACTGTGATTAGAGCTCCTCCCAGGAACCCGTTCTTGGACAAGTCCAGCAGGAGGCGCTCCACTTCAAAGCACAGCAAATTAATAGAAACAACACACACACACACACACACACACACACACACACACACACACACACACACACACACACACACCTCGTGCTTGCAGAACAAAACTAAGTCTTTGGGCAAGATCATTCCCAAAGTATGTCTGATTTCATTCCCAAGCCAATATATCCTAACTCATGTATTCAACCCACTGCCAGCGGATCACAGTTCAGTCTACGTAGATTGTGTCTTGTGCAGTCATGTTCTTGGCTCAATTGCATTTGCCCTTCTTCACCGTTGCTTGTTGTCCTGAACGTGGCAACTGTTTCATAGAGTCATTTTCTCCAAGAGGCTTGTCTACAGTTATGAACGGTACCATTTTGCTCCCCCAGTGCTTGGCTGCTTCTTTTATGGAATCCTGACGGGAGAGAAATGGCTGTAGGCTTGTTTCATTTTTTTTTTAATCCCAGCATCTAAAGCTCCCTATAAAATGTTTATTGATCCCCTTGGGTTACATAATAAATGGAATCCCTGCAGATCATAACCATAATCACTGTGTGGTGGCCTCATTAATTGTTATTGCTGTCAGGGTTGTGGTCTTTGCTTACGCTCTTCCTCTATTTGCCTTTTTCTTACTGGTCAGAACATGGAGACACTGGGTACATGACTTTGACACTGATTTAAACTGATGAGTGAGCGTGACACTTGCGTTTGCTAAGGCAGCATGTTGTGCATTACATTTGTAACCAGCATCCGCTTTCCACAAGAATGCCATTTGTTCTTTTTATGTCTTGATTCATTGCATGTTATAGAGTGTTGGCTGAGTAAGACTTTTGCTTCATGAAAATGTCATTAAATGTGCCACAGAGCAGGAAACACCAGATGTCTCTGTGAGGAGTCAGGGGGTCCAAGGCTCCCCAAGTTTTTCCAGACCAGCAGTTTGGCTCAGACACTAATCAGAACTGACCTGCACATCCCATTCCAGGCATCATTCTGGGAAAACTTGTGAGCATTACTGCTCACCTAAGAACTGGACACTGGTGTCTCTTCTCTCAGTTTCAAATTGAAAATTGAATCAAACACTGAATAATTCCATAGGCTAGTGTTCTCTCTCTCTCTCTCTCTCTCTCTCTCTCTCTCTCTCTCTCTCTCTCTCTCTCTCTCGTTAATATCCTCCACTTTGAGTTATCTAAACACAAATAGTGAATAATTATCAATAAAACAGGTAACTTACAGTTGGAGACCATATACATTTGTTTGTTTGTTTAGTGGAATGTAGAAAAAGGAGATTTAGTCAATGTGGCCACACATTGCAAAGACGCACAAATGACCCAAGTCCATCTTTGATAGTCCTGAAGTAGGATTAAGTTTTAAGTAGAAGACCAAAGATATGAACATCTTAAAAAAAAAAAAAAGCCCTGGCCAAGGTGTTGCCCAGGCTAGACTTCATGTTAGGACCCTGTCTCAAACCAACAAAATGGACTTCCTTGTGCTAGCCCTTCCCAAAAGCAACAAAGATGGTGAAAAATGGTTCTTATACATGGCACCTGGCACTAACTAATGTGTTCTCACCTTCTTTTCTACTAGCTGTTTATTATATTTGTTTCAGAGATATAAATTCAGTTAACTATGCTTGAAATAGTATTGGGGGTGCTGGAGAGATGGCTCAGCAGCTATGAGCACTGGTTATTCTTGTGTGGAGCGCCAATGTTAAGTGCCCAGCACCCACACAGAGATCTGTAACTCCCAATCTAGAGAGTCCAGCACCCTCCTCTGACCTCTGTGGGCACCAGGCATACATGTGGTAAACATATATACATGTAGGCAAAACATTCATACACATAAAATAAGAAGCCTAAAAATGTATGTAATAATATTTTTGTGCTCAGTTTGAGGTGACAGATAATGAAACAAAATGTATTGATTTATGACCAGGAATTGGTGATGGTGGTAAGACTAGCCCAAAATAGTAATGAAAATATTAATGCAAATCATACATTTTTTAATTATGAAGTCAGCAGCTAGACATAATGATATTGTCAGAAAAGACAATTTTTATTTAGTGCTCATATTAAAATAGATTCTTAGTACATTATTTACTCTGGGAAATATATATTTCCTGCTTTTATTTTAATTACTTGTCACAATCATTCATGGTAGTAAATAAGCTTCAATAAATGAAAAAAATGTAAAAGCACAAGAGTAAATAGAAACTTTGAAAACCAGTATATATGAAATGTATAATATTATAATACTAGTTTAAAATTGATTTACCAGAAAAATTCAAATCTTTATTTTAGTCCTTTACATGATAATGCCCAGATAGCCCCAGGATGCCCCCCCAAAAATAATTTGTACCCATATTAGAGTTTCGTGATAGATTAACTCTATCTAGTAGATTTTACATTACTTGCAACAGGCACAATGGCTGCTTCTTCTCAGGCAGATACCTGGGAAAGGGTCATGAAAATGTCAAAAAGTAACTCAAAGAACAAGTGGACCAAACTTACCAGGTCTGAAATTTGGACTGCCCACTTCATCTTTGTCTTCTTTTTCTTTCCTGTATGTTATGAGAGACAGAGTTCTCAGTGTGTGGCCTTCCATTAAGCTCTAAGACACTATTATCAGTTGTCTGAGAGAATACAGGAAAAACAAGCACAATATATCTGACTACAGTCTTGAAAACAGAGTGCCTGGGTACCCTTGATTGCCAAAATGCTATGTGAAAATATTCTTGGCTAACGCTGAGGTGTGAAGGACCATCCTATAGATAATTAAATCTCACACTGCCTCCCTGCAGATAATGTCCATTCCCATAGATTGGCAGGTTAGTCCCACAAAACTGTCTCTCGCTTCAGATGACAAAAGTATGTAAAAACACTTCTGAAAAATATCTTAGCTATAAATAGGTTATAATTTTGAAAGATTTTTCAGCTATAAAAAATATAGTTCCCACACCTCATTCATTAAATTTGATAAGTTTGTTTCACTAACACACAGAACTCAGATATGCACTAATGAGTGATTTTAGTTTACTGCTGAGAGTGTCACAAAGGGTACAGATGGTGAGGAATATTCATAAGCTTCTGCTACTGTAACAAATCTCTGAAACAATCAACTTATAAAGAGAATAGATTTATTTTGACTAACAGGTTTGTGGTATTCTGGAGCTTTCAAACCATGGTTAAGTTGGTCCCTTTGCTATTGAGCCTATGAAATGGAGGACATCGTAGCCTGTGGAGAAACCACTTTACCTCAGGGTTGGAAAAGAACTAAGGGTCCAGTATCCATTCCAAAACCACTGTTTTCCCCAACAATGGGAAGACCCACCAACTTACCCTCATCTCTTGAATTCCTCCCACCTCTAAATAGTGTCAGGCCGAGGACCAAAGCTTTAGTGCTTGGTCCCTTGGAGGGACAGTTCACATCCAAGCCATAGCATGTGCAGAATATGAGGTAGGGCTGAAGAAGCCTCGATGCCCTCTAAACATCCCCAGGTTATCACCTAACCCTGAAAGCTTCCTGAGCTCACATATTGAATTTTTTGTGAATGCTGCATTCTTTGGCTGCATTTATTAAACCACTAGCTACTGGTAATAAACTTAACATTAGATGCTATCTTCTCCCAAGACACTTTGGATAACACTGAAAAAACCAAAACCAAAACCAAAACAAACAAACAAACAAACAAACAAACAGTTCTGTAACCATGCATTGACTGTTCCTGTGCCAGCTTCCATCCTAAAGAAGGAAGTCCTCAGCCACTAGTCAGATCAATAGTGTATGAAAAGACCTGTCACATTGAGTATTACAAATATTTTAAGCATTTGTATGTTAAAATACAGTAGAACGACTAAATGTCACAGGTAGCTCCCCTCCCTTTAAGTCTCGGTGTTTGTTGTGCCCTGGTGGTAACAAGAGACGATCTATCCAGTCCTGTTAGACCATTTTTCACCAACTTTGCACTTCCCCCCTTACACTTTCTCCATGCCTAGAAATATTCACACTTATATTATTTCCAAAAATAAACTTTTTTTGACTAAGTGTGGTTTCTGTAATTTTTCTTTAGGAGAAACTTGTGTTCCCCTTTATATGCACAAGGGAAATGTGTTTGGACTCAAATGATCGATGGTGGAATTGTTTTCATTGTTCTCTGTTGGGTCTGGGCATGAGATCAGAGGTAATAACAACCAAAAAGCTTCCATTTGTTCTGTCTTTACAGGCTCCTTGTAGTGCATAGATACAGTTTTAATTTTAATGTGTTTGTTTGTTTTTGTATTTGGGGGTCTGTTATCTAAAAGCAATTCTGTAACGGTGCCGTAGCAGATTCACAACAGAGCATTCCTCTACATGGATGACTAATGATTCTGTTCTCTTTCTTTTCCAGTTACACCAGCTACTGGGGCAGCGATTTTTCCACTTGATCTGAAAAAACATCCAAGCCTGGAGACAAGTAAGACTTTCTGTCATTGTACTAACTCGCACTGATGGTCTCCGTGTGTTAGTACAACTCAAGCTACTATCCTTTCTCTACCTGGAATACTGATAATAGGAAATGTGACAGAATTAAAATTTTATAAGCAAAAAGTATTTTTCAGGATTTAGTTTTCAATTTCTCTATAGGGCTCTTTCTTATTTTGTTTGTTTGTTTGCTTGCTTGCTTTACTTTGTTTATGCTTACAGATTAAGTGTGGCCAAGAGAATTGATTTATTTTGGACCAACAGTAATTTGTTGAATTTAGAAAAGTGCCTCTTTTTACAGCTCCTTTTTAAATATTCTTTTGTTCTTATTTGGAAGTATTTAAATGATGCTTGCACTGGCAAAAGAATTTCTCTCTCCAACCCATTTCCTTATACCTCAAAATACTGCCTTCGTATAAGCTATGTGTTCTCTTTTACATGGCATCACACCCCTTGTCTATTTATGTATATTTTATTTATTATAATTTATTCACATTACATCCTGATTGTTATCTCCTCACTCTTATCTTCCCGTTTCCACCCTCCCTCCCTCTTCCTCTCCCCTAGACTTCTCATGCAGGGTCTCATCAAGATAGCCTGCATCTCCTTCCTCTGTGTGCCCACAAGGACATCTTGCCAAGGGGCAGGGACCAAATCATGGGCACCAGAGTTCATGTCAGAGGTTCAGCAGAGGCCATCCCCTTGTCTTTTGACTGTCTCTTCTTTTACTATCCACAAGACCCAACTCAACCTTCAGCTCATAGAAAAGGTTCCACACATTGTCTGGGTTAGTTTTCAGGCCTTCTGTTCTACCATGGAACTTTGTCCATTGTTCCATGGTTACATCGGCCTCCTGGAATTTTTATTATTTATGTGTTTGTGTGCATGTGTAGTCACTGTCATTGGTGGTACTGATAATCTGAGGGTGCTGAGATCCAAAATTCTCAGCCCCAATCATGCTACTTTAGTGTGGACATAAGTGCAGTATATAAAATGCAATGGATTGTATGGACTACATTAATCAATTATATTGAGCTTTTAAGTCAATTATCATTGACTTTTAAACTCCTTTACAACACCTAAAAATCTCTTTGTGGGAGCTTTTTAAATTATATTATAGAGGTAAATTTCTTTATTTGAAAAAGTATATACTAGACTCCATTTCATGCATACAAGAAAAGAAAGAAAAAACAAAAAAGGAAAGGGATATACCTAGATAATTTTAAGCTGTTGCTCTTATTGTTTGTAATGACAGTGTCATCAAACCATAATTTGGATTTTTATGAGTAAATTGCACAGCATATTTATAATGTCCCTTGGTGGTGACCCAAACTGTAGGCTGATAATACTTTCAGCAAACGCCAGCTATCTGTTATTTGTGCCAGACAGCAAATCCTGAACAACTCTCCTGTTTTAGAAGGATCAAGCGTGTTCATCTGTGAGAGATTGAGGGAGGAGGGAGGCAGTTTGGGTTATCTAGCGGCTTTTCATTTGGTAGATGGTATCGCCTGTTGTTGTTTTCTGTAAGAAGTCAGGACAGAGTCAGTTAAGAATGTTTACCGATTGGTACAGGCAGCACATCGGACCATCAGTGACACTTGAACAGTACACACTGCTCTCTGTTCTCACCTTCAACTGGCGAGCATGGTTTCCCCAGCCACTTCCTTTATCAACTCACAAGGTCTGAGGAGCTTGACCATCATGTCTTGTCAAATCCCAAGGCTTAATTGTGCCTGATGAGTACCTATCATTTCGAACACAGTGATTATCTGTTTGTGATGAATAAGAAAGCTGGGTAATTGTTGTTCAGATCTAATAAACCGCATAAATGCTGATCTCCTCACAAAAGGAAATGTACTATCCCACTTTTTCCTATCAGACATTATCTTCCTTTTATCCTAGAGATGATTTGGAGAAGCAAGCTCTGTGCTAAACAATGTCTGTGTCAATGAATGGGAGCCATACAGAAAACACAGGAGCAGCTCATTCGGGATAGATCGACCCAATGCTCCCATCACCTTACTGTGTGTGTGTGTGTGTGTGTGTGTGTGTGTGTGTGTGTGTGTGTGTGTGTGTCACACTATGCTTCAAGCACTTAACTGTGGTGTGTACATAATGTTGATGTGCATGTGAAAATACTAGCCAGATTCTACCAAGGGCCTCATTTTGTTTGTTTGTTTGTTTCTCTAATGAAGTAGTTTTAGCTGTAAAGCTAGTGTTCGACATAAAATACACTAAGACCACACAATTAATAACCCTACTGCAAGGTTAAAAACTCTCAGATCAAAAACAATGCCCCAAGAGAGGAAAATAATAGAAAAACCCTTTCAGAGATTTGATGAACTTTTAGCCAAATGTGTAAGATTTTATTAAACATATGGAGACTGTGTGCCCTTCTGAGGAAAATTCCCCTCTTGTTTTAAAAGGTCATCTGTTGACTAAATGCTTGTTCTATGACACCTCACAGGCACGTGCAGAGGCTAATTCATTTCTTACAATATAGGTGGAAGCTTATCTCCAAGGTGATCCCAAATCCTGTTGGGTGGACACTGCACACTAACTTTATTTTATGATCACAAGGAACCTTCAAGGGTTTCTGCAACACAGTAGTCTTCAGATCTTTTCTATCCATTCCGGTGTGCCACCGTGTGTGTGTGTGTGTGTGTGTGTGTGTGTGTGTGAGTGTGTGTGTGTGTGAGTGTGTGTGTGTGAGTGTGTGTGTGTGTGAGTGTGTATGTGTGAGTGTGTGTGTGTGTGTGAGTGTGTGTGTGTGTGTGAGTGTGTGTGTGTGTGTGAACATTTTTATTTTTAATGAAGTGTCTGAGAATTCCATACATGAATATAATGTTTTAATCAAATCCATTCTCTACTCTCTCCCCTCTAACTTGTAGTTTCCCAGCCGCCACTCTCCTCTGCCCCTTCATTAACTTTACACTCCCTGAGTCCTCCTAGTGCTGCCAGTCAATGCATGGCTGTATTGTAGTTCATCCACTGGGACATAGGCAGCCTATCAGAGATGAATCTGAAGAAAACTGACTCTCTGCCTCCCAGCGTCCATCAGGTGACAGATGCTCCCCAGATAGGGTGGGACTTCATGAGCCCCTCCCCCACCCATGATATAATTGGTCTGCCTTGATCTTGCCAGGTCTTGTGCATGCCATCGTAAGTGCTGTGAGCTCACACATGCAGCAACCATGGCATGTCTGCCCAATAAACACTGCTCCCTGTGGTCATCCACCACCTCTGCCTCTGACAATCTTCCCACCCTGTCTTCTTCTGTGATCTTTGACCCCTGGGATGTGAGGATGTCTCTTTTGAAGCTGAGTACTCCTATCCTCTGCACATTGGCCTGTCATGGAGCTCTGTGTTAATCACTATCTACTGCAGAAAGAGGCTTGAGAGCTGCAGTAATCTATAAATATAAAGACAAGTATTTATGTGGCAGTTTAATTCTACGTCCATTTTGCAGAAATGCCTCTAAATAGAGATGTTAATAATAGCTACTTCATAAGGTCCTATAAAGATTACATTTAAGCAGAAGTACCTAGATCCTTTCTAAACTTACATGGTATATATTGTACATGCTGTGTACAGTAAACGAAAATGAGAGCATTTTAGTCCAACATATATTAGATGGACTACTGTGCGAATACCTATACTCAACTCTACTAGGTGTCATAAAATCATCGTTGGTTCAGCCTAGTGCAAACTAAGTTTTGTGCATTTTACATCTCCTATTAATAATTAATAATAATCCCCTATTAATAATACAGTCCTTAAGATTTGGGGCTGTGTCTTATAGATTTTTGTATCTTATAGCTCCTGGTAAGTGCCTAGAATATTTGGGTTTTTACTGGCTAGCCCAATCTTACACTTGAGAGAAACACAGGAAAAGGGTTCCTCCAACACTTAGATCTCACAACTTCAATTTCCTTCACATCCTTTATTGGTCATTCATAAAAAAGGAGTAATAAGCATAAAGAAAGGTAGACATTTCGCTCATCCATTGCTGTATATGCCGAAATCT
The DNA here is from genome assembly GCF_964271855.1 of Acomys minous. NCBI lineage: Eukaryota > Metazoa > Chordata > Mammalia > Rodentia > Muridae > Acomys > Acomys minous. Next base: position 117,110,854 of record NC_140492.1, on the reverse strand, counting down.
TTCCTAAAAGCCTTTCGTTGAGCTTTAATGGAGTCATAGTGTGGTGTTGGTGTATATTGTGGATGATCTCTGTGGAATCATTGTGTCCTTGGCCGCACTCCCACTGCCAAGGGTAAGAAAGCCTTACTCCTGGTACAGCCCACCACTGCTCTGACAAAAGCTCAGCCGCTCTCAGCTTCAAGCATTCTTTCCTTACTGAACAATTTCAGCATTGAGAACTAGTTGCCTTACTTGCAGATGTAATTTAATTTCCTCCAATGAGCAGGCTGCACACCCAGCACTACAGCTAACTCAAAGGCATCTTTGAAGTCTTTTGTTCAGAGTGTCATGTCACAGCATATCCACTTCTAAAGTTTTATCTTTTTTATTATTTATATGTTTTTATTTTTCCCTTTTCACCCCATAGGCCTGTTGTGTATATACTATGGCTCCCGGTTTAGTGTTTTTTTTTTCCTCAGTGTGAGAATGAATCCTTCTCTACATCTTTATCTGTTTCTTGTGCCTTTTCCTTCTGTCCATTTGTTTTGTATTATTCCAATGTATTTTTTCATATATTTTATTTACGTTATCATATCTTAGAAGCATGTATATTTTTTCTAATTGGAGATAGAAAGGGGAGTAGACCAAGATGGGAGTAAGGGGGCACTGGGAGAAGTAGAAAAAGGAGAACTTAATCAGAATATATTATGTGAGCGGGAAAACGTATTTTCAATAAAAAGAAAAAAACTTGTTGCCCGTCAGTACAATTAAAAGAGGTGTGTCACAAAGGAAGTGTGGCTCTGTATGTTGTGCAGGAGATGGAACACAGGGAATTCCTGTGTTACAAGAGACTTGAGCTCTGGCCACATACTGGAGAGCAGCTCTGACTGGGCTCTGACATTGAAGCTGACTTTGAATTCTTGACAGTCTACTTGTTTATAAAGGGTTCAGTCAGCGATTCAGTAAGTAAACACAGATTCTGGTGATTGTTTTTAAGGAGACTGTGTTTATGTTGGCTCTCTCTAGAAGCCAAGTGAGTGGTAAACTCTTACTGACTCACATGCAGCCCAAATCTCCAGAGGATGCCACGCAGTCTGGTGATGCTTCCCATCCCTCTTCCTTGCTTCTCAGAAACCGCAGGAAGGCAGGTAGAACTACAGACTTTATACAAGGAAAGCAGAAGTTCAGAGAGGATGTCTTACTCGGCCCTTTTACAGACCACTAGAGAGTATAGAAGATACTGGGGTTGCTGTGCAGTATAACCATCCTTAGTTGACAAAACTAGTGTAGTGAGAGTTGCCTGTAATCCCAGCTCTTGGGAAGTGGCAACATAAAGGCCAGTGGTTCAAGACCAGCCTCCGCTACATAACAGGATCAGGGTGAACTTGAGCTATTTGAGACCCTGTGTCAGGAAGAAAAAAATAAATAAATAATTCTTCAAACAACCATGTCAATATTCATTTATCAACGACTCTTTTCCAACTTCAAATACCTAAACAAAGACTACAATCATCATGACATACATGTTAGCATGGATGGGAAATAAAAACTCTTTATAAGATAAATATCCAGTCATAACATTTTTAAGTGTTCCTTTCATTCCTAACAGTGTTCCAAGCCATAAGTGTAAGTCTATACTTAGCATTACTTACAAGAAAACTATTCCCCTCTCTGCACATGTGCCAGCCACTGTTAGTGAAACCTCTCAAGTGAAGGTTCTTCTGGTTCTGTGTGTATAGTATGTTCTTCTCTTTCTTTTCTTCTTTTTTTTCAGGGTGGAGGAGAAGGAGGGTAAAATAATAGAAAGTGATTACACTTTTCTTATATTTAAGCACTTCCCTAGAAATTACAGTGTGCCTGCATGTACTCGAAATACAGATACCTAGCAGGACTTTTCTGCAAAAATATAGCACACATGTTCAAGGATAAAATCCAAAATAAATATTCTCTTGCCCTAGGTGGTCCCAGTAGGTAGTGGGCACTCTTTAGTGACTGTGCAGCCCACAGTTGGTCATGACCTTTTCGGTACTGCCTGTAACCTACTCATTTGTTGATGCATTAGTTCTGCGGCTTCAAACCTAACTCTTTAATCACCAGTGAACCCTAGATCCTATATAATAGGTATAGATTATGTCTTGATGGGACAGAACTTCTGCATCTATTGTTCCAGAAAGGCCTTTGGTCCATGTAGCTCCCATGTATGATAAACAGGGTTTGGTTTGGTTTTTTAGGTAATATACAGTTAAACACTGAAGAAAAACTATTTAATCTTCCTTGAGTATGTCATATAGTTAATACAAGTTAATCTCAGTGCTTACTGAGAAAGAAGGATCTATACTACATATTTTGAAAGATGTATGGGTTTAATAAAGAGTTGACGCATAAATGCCAGGATTGCTTTTCAAGTACTTGAGTACCTAGTGGCAAGCATGCCAATGAGACAATATGCAGTTGAACAAAAAAAAGAGTCAAGAGGTGATTGTTTTCTACACAGAGACCTAGTACCTTAGTAATGAGGCTATATATTTTTTTAAAAAGCTATTTAAATGTATGGCTTCTTGGACATATATTTTCTCATGATCCACAGTATATGATTTATATTGGTCAATCACAAGACCACAGGGATTTACTTCAGTGGTTCTTAACAACAGCTTAAAGTTTGATCTTTTATGTGTGTGCATTTGATCCATCTTGAGTAGGGATTTTTGTACATATTGCTTTTTACACCTGCTCTCATGAAGTTGTGCCAGGCTATCCCACACAAGTAAGTCCTCAGAGGGACAGAGAAACCCCAATGCCATTCCTACTGTAACAGAAAGTTTTCTTCCCGTGAATTGAAATAACTTTCTGAAATTCTGCCCCTTTTCTATTGAACCACTGTCTCAGGGTTGAGGTCACCTGGCTATGGAAAGCGCCCTACCTACCCCTCCCTCCATTCACTGCCCAGCTTTTTCTGTCACTGGTAAGGTTATAGGAACTCCCCTGCCTCTAGGGTAGTATATCTCTACCCTTGAGTAACATTTCTTGAGGATACGAGTCTCACAAATTCTCGAACAGTTTTGAGGAAAAAATATTTAAAAAGAACTTCAGTGCTATGAATTCTCTCAATTGCTGTTCACATCCAGAATGATGTGCAAGGCTTGGTAGCCCAAGAAGCCCCACCACCATGTCAGTCTGGTGAGAGCTTAGTTTATCCACTTATAGATGGAGCACCAAAAGAGGAGGCCCAAGGAGCTCTCCAGCCTCCACACAGCTGGGGTACCTGATGGAAAAAAAGGGCCACAAGCTGAGAGGCAGCTCCTGCCTGGGTGACTCGCTTCCATATCTCCATGGGGCTGCTCACAGTGCTTGACTCCTAGGAGAATGTTGACCTGCTCCCTCCCCTCTGCTAGGATTTATTCCTAGGAATAAAAGAGATGAGGCTTGTTTCTACAGCTAAATGCTCTGCCATTATAATAACCATTTTCTGTTTTCAAAATGGCAAATCCAAAGCTCCTTTCTCAGAGCCTTTGGAAGACAAATATATGCCCTTCACTGAAAGACTATGGGCTGTTAGTGAGTGTTGAGCAAGAACTGTCATTTTCTTCACTGGTGTGACAACTGATAAATTGCCCATGCTCTAGTAAACAATATCTGCTCATGTTCATGCAAGCAACCCTAATTAAAATAAAAATAAAATTGTCATCAAAGAAGGAAGAGGCTTGTTAGAAAGGTGCTATCCATGGGGGGAAAAGGAGATGAGAGAGAGTAACAACGAATGAAATTGACCCAAATTCACTATATATGTGTGTGTGAAATTGTCAGAGTTAAAAAATAAAAAGGACTGGATGGGTAGGGAGCTTGGGGTGATCTGAGAGGAGCTGCAGAAAAGAATATTATCAAAATATATTGTATGAGAAATTAACTTTAAAAGAAGGAAGAAAGGAGAAAGGGAAATTGTTAGTGAAGTGTTGGTGTCCAAGACAGTGTGGATGATCCCACTTCACTCACTACCAAAGACAAAGCTCTTTTTTTACTCACCCAGGTTCATAAGCAAAGGGCAAGAGTCTAACATACATTAGAATCAGGTTTCTAGAGCAGAAATCTCTGTTTTATTCTTGCTGTTTACTTAGAACTTTGAAGGATGTCTGAATCATAAGAGGATACAAATAAAACATGTCTTTATGGGAATAAGTGTGTCTGAGGTACGAACGTTCTCTGTAATGGGGTGAGTGGCGATCCGATATGCTCACACCCTAGGAGAAAACACTGCTACAGACATACAAGAGGAGCTCAGCCATAGCCTGCGTGATAAGGCAGATCAAGTGAGGGAACCGTGAGGCCCAGTCTCCACCAGCATGCTAGCCTACACAATCTTGCCCACCCTGGCCTCTCATATCAAGAGTCATTGTGGCATCAGACTGGCAATCGTTGTGTGTAGATTCTCATTTAGGATTTAGGGGTTTTAAGGGTTTTGTTTTCATCTTTTAGCTTCTTAGTATCTGAAACTGCTGTTCAGAAAACCATATTAGGACCATGACTCTCCCATTACTATGTATTTCAGTATATTACTATGTATGCCAGCAGAGGACGTGAATGGATCACTTAAAATGAAACAATGTCACCCTTTTTAGTACACTGTAAACATAGCCTTAGCGTTAACTATAATTATAGTGTATGGGTGCTGCTGCTGAAAAAAATGCTGTAATTATAACATTATGGCTGAGAACCGTCTGAATAGAAGACACTGAGCTTCGTTGTGCACAGCTTAAGATGCCATCATGGCCCTCTTCAGCACGAACAGGACTGATTGACCCATCACAACAGATGGATCACAGTATGTTAACAATATAAGATCAAGGGCCAGAGTGAAATTACAGGGAATGTGCTCCTATGAGTCTTATATAAAGTTCACATATAGAACAGGGGAGCTTGCTGACTTAAATGAAGTCACAGGGAGAAAGACCAGCTCCCTAGCTTGCTTTGCCCCTGGCTCCTGACAAAAGAACCCTGCATGCCTTGATAGAGTTCTATTTTAAAGTTTTCTTGCCTGAATACAGTTTTCTTTCCTCTTCAACAGTCTGGTAGCTCTAGACATCATAGCAATGGATCTTGTCTGGGGTATTTCTAATATCAAATGCATTTGTCAAGTCATTGACACATAAGCTAAAATTTTCACTTTAAATTACTTATCTCATTTTTAAATTAAAGACTGGAGATTTCCAGCAGCAACAACAATAACAAAAAATATGTTTTAAGGTAAAAAGAGCATAGTCGGAGGTCCTGGCCTGTGTGACCTGACCCACCACTTCAAAGGCATGTACTGTAGGATCCCTGTTTATTGTCAACATGGAGTATTTCTGTGTGCATCCCATGCTCCTGTGCATCAGGTGTAGCAAAGACTTATGAGGACCCTACAAGAGTTGGAGAAGTCGGCAATCTGGACTTGATTGCCATAGCAAGGACATTGGGCGTCGCTCCAGATGGTGCATCAAGCCGGCAGGAAATTTTTCAGACATACAAACAGGTGCTGAGGTTATTTTCTGAAGTAAAGGAGGCCACAGTCAGCCATTCAAAGGGTGTGCATATGTGGGAATATGAATTTATATATGTTTTGGAGTAGAGGGGAAATAATGTTTCCTTGGCTTTGTCTTTATTTCTGGATTTTACTAGAGACCTGTTCATCTCTCATATTAAGCCTCAGAATAGATTCCTCACCCTCCCCTGTTAACATGGAAATATTAGATTTCACTTTTCTTTCTTACTCTATTCTCTTGTTCTGCTCTGAATGTAAAGGAAGAGAAGGGGGAAGAGGAGGAGAAGGAAAACAGAAATATGAAAATAGAAGTAGAAATATTTCTTGCACCTGAAGGCGACTGGTTTCTCACTTTGTTTACTTTGTGACATGGTCAACAAACCAATAAGCTGCAATGTCATCAGCCCTTAGGCTCCCATCTCTCAAATTACCCAGAGCTAATTGTCTCTTGAACAGTGATGACAGCCTTCCCATTCTGAAAATTTCCTAAAGTGCAATGAGGTATTTGAAAGGTGAAGCTCAAAGAGAAGAGCCATCTCAGAAGCCTGAGCAAACGTCCAGACCACATCAGAGACTGGGCCTCAGCTCTGAACTGCTACACACTAACCTGGGACTCTGGACAAGTCAGTTAACCTCTGAGGCTTCAGTTGCTCCTCTCTCCATGAAAATCTGTGCTGCCTACTCTACATTTTGCACAAGAATTTCCCCTGAGCATGGGGCTGGCTTGCTTCTGTTTACTGTCCAGCTCTGAAAGCATGTGCTATACTGTTTCATTAACATGTCGCTAACACAGAGAAGAAGAGGACGTACATACACACAGCCCAATATCTAGGGCCCTTCAGGATAGTTTTATAAGTAGGTATTAATTTTATAGCTACATTTGGGGATCAGCCTCATGGCTCATCAACAAAGGAATGGATAAAGAAAATGTAGTATATGCATATATACAACGGAATTTAATTCAACCATAAAGAATGACAAAATTATGTCATTTTACAGAAAAATGCATGCAACTGGAAAATAGCATGTAAGCAAATCCAGTCCATTCCAGAAAGACAAAAAAGTGTATTCTAAAAAAAAATGTGTATTCTTTTCTCATTTGTAATTCATATAATTTATATATAGACTTAAATTTACATATGTATAGGTGACATGAGAGTAGAAGTTAAACTGTCTAGGGTAAAAAAGAAGGCCAAACATAAAAGGGAAGAGGAGGAGGCAAAGAGATATAGAGGTTGCGTTAGGAGACATACTCAAAGCAAATAAAAGATCAATTTAAATTTTATAAACAGAATATAAGTATTTTAAAATAATATCAACGATTGAATTTAAATTAGTTAATTGTTTAAAGCACAGTACCTTAATTAGTGGACCTGAGAGGGGAAATCTGGGGTGAAACTAATAGTCAAAGAAAAATATTTAATAAAAGAGATTTTGAAAGTAATAAAATATAGTCATGCCTTGCTTAACAATATGGCTACATCCTTTTTCAAGAATGCATCCTTCATCACTTGACTCAAGGTAAGAACCTAAGAGAATGAGCAAGCAAAGAGGTGACCAGACCCCACCATGATAGAGACAGTTCCTCACTGGCTGAGAGGTTACCAGGTGGAACATGACTATCCTTGATGTTTGCAAAGCTTCTAAGGCCCGCTGAGGAGGAGGCAAAGCCCTCTAAAGATGACATGCAGGTCTGTTCTCACTGTTTCCATGCTGCTCTTCCAGCTCTACCTCGTCCCCTTATTTCATCTTTGTCCAATAACTTGGAGGGGGGACCACTATGAAAAATATGGATGGTATTTTTTATTAAGTTAGAAAGCCGTTTTATTTGGTAAACTTTACTGTGACTTCGCTTCCATGTGCTATCCCTGTGCTAAGGCTGTATATAGTCTATTTGCCTCATTCTTGCATTACATTTCTGGTTCAAAAGCTATCCAGAAAAACACAAACTATAAATGCACTATTTTAAATTTTACAAAATATTTTGGGCATGTGACTCACTGTGGTTTGTATTGAGAGGCACATGCAGATGCTGCTTTTTTCTTTCTACTTCATAAACCACAAGATTTGGGGTGCTATAGAAGAAAATTCAAATTTTGAGCTTCATGAGATTACTCGTTATAAAAAGTAAGTGAAATAGTGCCTCTGTCCCACTCCTTAAGAGATTAAATGAAAGTACCAGAGTTTACATCACATTATTTGTGACAAATGTATTAAATTGTGACCTTTCAAATGTTTGTGTCTTGAAGTTGAGGTTTGGGGCCTTTAAAAATAAATCTGACATAGCAACAATAGTATAAATTTCTAAATTACGGACTATAAAACCACCCTCTTGTGGTACAGCTGAAAATCAGATAGACTCTCTAGTCTGATTGTAAAGACCATGATTTTACACTTTCCTTTTTTCTTGCCCTGTGATTTCAGGGACCTAACATATGTCTTGGTACCATATGTATCGCAAAGAGTCTGAAGTTGTCACATCAAGAAAACACTGCCGTGGGGCTGATAAGTGAAACACCAGTAGAACTGTTATCTGATGCAGACTTGTAAGAAGTACTGTATGTGTTGAAAGGATCAAGAAACAGATTCATTTCCAGACTCACCACTTGACAATGTTTTTCCTTTAATATTCTACCTTGCTCTGTTTGAACACTTTACATATTTTAAACAGCTAGGAGTCCCCATAGCAAGCCTCTAAGACAGATGTGATTTTCTATACCTGACAGAAGACTTGACTAGTGCAGAGAAGAGAAGTGACTTGTCCAGAGCATTCACAGCTAAGACACGCTGATCTGAGAGGTTCAATCCCAGGCATTCTAACTTTGGAATCCCCACTCACCGCTCTGCTCCACAGCCTCTTTACCTGATTTTGCTATAGAAACTGTTCCCTAAACTCACACAGTGTTAGTAAAAAGGTGAAAATGTGAGCTTTGAGGTAGAATTTCCTGGGTATGGTGCTCCCCATCTTTGGGTCCAAGTTTTCATATCTTTACCAGTCTTCAAACCAAATCCCCTCTGGTACTCTTAAATAAGAGAACTGACCAAGATAATACACTAAAAAGATCGCTACCACACCTGATGAATTACAGTGCCCATTATCTGTTATCTGGGGAAAAAATGTCAGAATTAACTTTAGAACATGGATTACAGTAGCCAAATTTCCTAGATGAGGGGCGATAAACATTTCTTTTTTTCTAATCTTTTTAAAATATATTTTATTGATTTATTCATATTACATCTCAATTGTTATCCCATCCCTTGTATCCTCCCTTTCCTCCCTCCCTCCCATTTTCCCCTTACTCCCCTCCCCTATGACTGTGACTGAGGGGGACCTCCTCTCCCTGTATATGCTCATAGGGTATCAAGTCTCTTCTTGGTAGCCTGCTATCCTTCCTCTGAGTGCCACCAGGTCACCCCATAAGGGGACGTGGTCAAATATGGGGCACCAGAGTTCGTGTGAAAGTCAGACCCCACTCTCCACTCACTGTGGAGAGTGTCCTGTCCATTGGCTAGATAAACACTTCTTAAACTGGAACTATTGAGAGCTTCCCTCACAATAATTCTGTAATGTTACTCTTGCCATACCCATTCCATTGATCTGGAGCAAATCCATACTGTGGGAGAGAAGAGTGTCTTCTAGAATCAAATAAAGAAGGCCTCTCACTCAGAGTATACATGTGCAGAGCCCCTGTTCCTTCCCAGCATTTTTCTAAAACCCAGGTTTGTTCATGCAGTCCCCATTTGCAGGTGAAGAAATGTAAACAAAATCAAACCAAACAAAAAAGAGGGAGAGAGAGAGAGAGAGAGAGAGAAAGTACTATTGACCTTGCAGAACGTCTTCATGGGCATGCTAGCTAATCTAATTCAGCTGTGTCGGCATGGGGACTAACAACCACACTTAGCCTTTGGTGCTCAGACCTGCCTGGATCTGTAAATAAAGTTATATTTAAAAAATTACACCATGGGAAGAAACCACCCAGGGCATCTGTTGGTGTCAGAAGTGGCCACTGTAGCTCCAAAGACAAAGATACATACTGCTCTTGAATCAGTGCTGGACCATTTCTCTGGGGAGTCGGGGGCATTAAGCCTTCTCTGTCGATGGAAATGTGAAGTTCAACAGCTGATCTGAACATTTGCTGCTGCTGACATTCTATAAAATTTCCCCCGAGACAGGAACTCTGTGTCCTAGTCCAAATTAAGTGCCTGTTTCCTGTTTGTTGACCTACAGTTTCAAGGTTACTAAGTCATCAGCTTAGAAAGGTTCATTACTCCCCTGCGTTCTGACAAAACATTGGGTTCTATTAATGGTCCAAGTAAATAGCTGATAGTGCCCTTATGCCAGATACATTAGGCAGCCCTCTCCTTCCTTGTCTTCTCTGTACTTTTACTGTTTTCCTCATCCATTTACTAGTAGTATCCTGAATTTAGGACCATACAGGTAGTAGATGAAGCAGTTGAAAACTCACTGGTGAATTCTAGAGATCTTATTTAAATCCCATGTCTTCTCCTTACTAGCTCAATGAAGATAAGTAAGACATTCAACTTCTCAAAGACTTAATCCTGCATCTGTAAAGGAGAACAATGCTGACTTCTCCTGTAGTTGTCTTAATCTGAGTTGTCCTGAGTCATCCTTGGTGTCTCTTCTTCTGACCCTGAGATGCACGGGAGCAATACTTTGAGACACATTTCAAAGACCCCACACAAGTCTTTTTTCAAAAGGATGATTCAAAGTCTCTTCTTTACTCCAACCAATTCTACTGTTTACTTCCTGTTATAGCCACAAGTTGTGTTACATCTTACTTACAACTCACATCTTTAAGCCTTACATCTCACAGCATAATGTGAGTTTAACTGCAGGTTGAGTGTGAGTGTCTCCTGACTTGACTCCAGTGGAGAAGCCTCTGAACTTGACTCTTCTCCTTTTCCAACTGCCAGACTGCACATTCTGCCCAAGAGTTAAGACCTGAAACCATACAAATCAAGAAGAGGGAATAAAGACAAAGAATGCTACCCTGTCTACCAGTGAGAGTGACTCAGTAGGTCTAGGGTAGACTCTGTGCCTAGTGGTGATTAGGCAAACTACTCTGCTAGCTCTGGCTGAGACCTCCTGGATCCATATGTCAAGCGTTGGCTCACAAGAAGGGCATAATCCTTCTCTAGTAGAGTTTGCATAAACTATTACCACCAACAATAAAGCTATATAAAGAAATGAAAGATGCCAGGCATGGTGGCACACACCTTTAATCCCAGCACTCAGCACACAGACTTTTGAGAGTTTAAGACCTGTTTGGCCTACATGGTGAGTTATAGGCCATTCAAAGGTACATAGTCAGACCCTTCCCCAAACAAGGGAAGGAAAGAAGAAAGGGACAGAGAAGAGGAGGAAAGAATGAATAAAAAGAAAGTCAAGGAGGCAAAGAAATCATCAGAGCCATACATAGAAACTCCTCATCTGCAAGGGAAAGTCTCCATGTGTCCACCTCAACAGCACACTGGTTTCTCCATACCTGTGCAAAACTTTTACTTAAGCTTTCCTTATATAGCACAAAATACTGGAGACAATTTCAAGAATTGTTTTACTTAATCTGGGAAGGTTTATTGGAAAGAAAAGTGTTTGTCTCACACTAGAGTAGTGCTGTGTTTTATCTGATGGGCAGGTACCTCCTTTTTAATAGGTACTGGCAACAGAGCAGGCCTTTAAGGGTGAAGGCATCTGGAGCATTAGAAGGAAACAAATACCTTGACTCTACATCTTGGACCTGTGGACATAAATGTATACCTGGAGACACTGAGAAAGGTGTAAAAGCTCAGGAGAATAAAACAGAAATGTTAAATAACAAATTGACAGTTTGTTTTCTGTGATGGTGCTATTGTTTCTACATTGTGTATCTTCACAACTATTCATGTCAGAAGCTTGGTCCCAATATGTCAGTATTATGAGGTGGTAGGACTTTAAGAGGCTGTGTTTAGTAAAAGGTTGACTGTTGGGATCCTCAGTTTGGAAGGGAGTAATATAGTTTTCAGGATATCACAATTTATTCTCAAGAAAGGTTTTCTTAGGGAAAAAATGAGGCACTAACTCCTAAGTCTCTCTGGCTTCTTCTGTTACCATAAGATCATTCTTGCCCACACACTCCGAACCTTGTATTGCCATCCACCACCAGGCCCTCACAAAAGATGAATAAAAGTCAAAGCCTTGATTTTCAAGATAAATAAACTTCTTTTTTTCATAAATTCCCCAGCCTCAGGTATTTTGTAATGGTAATGTAAATGGACTAATGCAGAAGGTTGATAGTTTCTAGGTCTCTTGTATGTGTGTGTGTGTATACATATATATATATATAAAATGTCATAAATCACAAAAATTTGGATTGTATATCTCATTAGTAAAAATACTTTAACACATAGTCACCATTTACATGCTTATAAATTCCTTACACTTACATAGTGTTCTAAGATATTTTTGTTTATCATAAGACATACATAAAAATCAATTTTATAGGATGATGATATAATTCAGTGGTAGAGAGCTTTTCAAGCATGCACAAGGCCCTGGATTCTATATGCATTTATATGTGTATGTATATATTGTATATAGTTGAACCAAATAATATTCTTTATTATACAAATAATATTGTTTTTTATTGTCTTTATTATAACATAATATTGTTTAATATTTTATAGAGCAGAATGCTTCTTGCAATACACCTTAACAAGTTTATTTGTTTGGGAAGGGAGACTTCTCATTTAAGTGGTTTATAAAACAGCAGTTCGAAGGCTGAGCCTATAACCCACTTTTCAATGTGTTATTTTAAAGGTGTTCCAGTACACATCAAGTTAGAAGTTTATCCATAGTGATAATAGAAGTCAATCTTTATTCAAATACATCAGAGCCTCTTCTGGCTTGGAGGTTACCTTTCATCCAATTTGCCTGGTGCCCATGAGAGCTTGTTCTAAGGCTAAAGAAAAACATCCAACCAGCTCCTTTCTGGTTGTTAATGGACTTGCATTACCAGTTTGCCTTTGGTTTGATATTTCTTTGCATGAATCTTTTGGGCCACTTATTTGTTACAAGATGGTTATAGTTGAGCATCACCATATCCCCTAAAACTGTATCTCCTTTAAACCAGCCAAGGAGAGCATGAAAAACTCTGCTATGTGAAGAGATAAGTGGTGAATCTACACACAAACACTCTGAATCATGACCCTCTCACTCTTTCTGTGGAATTCCACACATAGCAAATGCGGCTTGTGGCTCATGGACGCAGGCAGAGCAAAGACTGTTTGTGAATCTGATCTGCAATATTAGAAATCTTTCCTTACTTTTCTATGTGAGATAAATAGCACATAAACATATATTTCAATATTTTTTTCTATCCCCTTAGTGGATCACCTACTAAAACCACCCTGAGACACTACATAATCTTTTTGGTACCTGTGGATGAATGTGTAGACTTTAATCTTACTTAATTTCAAATATCTCCTTTGCCAAGATTCACAGCCAGTCTTTGCTATCCTATGATTCTGGGGTATATCCTGCAACATGCTCCCTTAAATGTCTTTTCATGTCTGTGCATTCCTGTCTCTGATCGTTACCCTCTTTCCAATATCCAGGGAAACCATTTTTGAAATGCATAGTGTATGGCCAGGCCTCCCCAGGGATCTGCAGCTGCACAGCTCTAAGCTGGAGCTGTCTACCACTAACAGTTTTTAGGGGGCAACCTTGGTAAAGAACACTTACAAGAAGAGCTGTGGCTTTGACATGCATGTTAGAAAGCATCAGGAGATTAACCCTCCAGGAGACATTATTCAGGCAGCATTAGACCCAAACTGTTAGTTTCATTTTCTTTCCAGTCTGCCAGTCTACTGACTATACAGCTAAATACCTATTTGCTGCCACCTAGTGTATCGAAATATGTTGGTGACACACTTGATACTGGAGCCTTACTACTCAGAATGATTCTTCACTTTGATTTTCTCATAAGCTTTCAATTTATTACTGTAGTCTGAAAAATCATTGTAACTTTCTATCATACAGTCTAAGGGCTTGGGGGCAAGCCAAACCCTGTAAGTATTGGATATTAATACCCTTGGATATTGATTAGGCTTTGCAACTCTTAGATACAGAGTAAGTATAGAAGAGCAACATTCAAGAGGCCATCTCTGACCCTTGCTCTTTACCAACCATAAGATCATCAACAGTTCGGTCTATCTTTAGACAGCGTCATTTTCTGTGTGTGTAAAATGGAATGGCAAGCCTGGGTGACTTTCAGCTCTAAGAATCTATGACTCTAAATAAGCCAAAGTCATGTCCCAGAAGACTATTCTGTGCCTGTAACGAATGCCCTTTCTATGTGACTATCTGATCTCTGTCTATAGCGAGAAGTGAGCAGAGCTCCTGACTTGGAAAAGGAAGAATCAAATACAGGCCATAATTGTGTTCCATCTATTCCTGAGAGTTGTCAGTGGGCTGTGGTCCACCAACATATGAGCTAATCATAAATATGCATCCAGCCTCTTGATCTATCACGGAAATGTCTCAAGCTTCTCTCTCATATTTTCACCCTGTTTTCTTATCAGATCTTCTCTATGATACTGTCCAAGGATGCTTCTCTTTATTTAAACATTTAAACAGTTCTATATTGTGTTTCCTGTACATGCTAAAATGTTTCATTTGGTGGTGGTGCGGTTGCCTGATGAATCTTATTTGCTCAGTCAGATTTTCTGAGTCTGGGACCATCTTCCGTTTCTCATTTCTGTGAGGAAATCTGGCACCTCCTTGAAGGCAATGCATATGTTTCTCATAATGAAGATATTTTTCCCATTTGTTTCACATACATAAGGGTAAAAGGGTAAATATAGAGCCTTTTTAAACTGAGTGCACAGCACTTAATCTTGTGGCTCTGTGCTCTACAGCTAGCTAGAAGTTCATAGATGTTGATAAGTCTTTGAACTTAATGCCAAAAAAAAAAAAGTTCCTACACATACCATATGGGAAGAAAAGCTTTGAAGTGAGGAAACTGTGGTTTCACTTCCTAGCTTTACTATTTACTACATCTGTGTTTTGCCTAGAAATTATCTGACCTCTAAGAATGCAGCTTCTTATCTATAAGTGAGGATAATAACACTAACACACAACACTCCACACACAAGAACCATGCATATTAAATGGCAAAGCACATGCTAGGAGTGTGCACATCGTAGGAGCTTAATTTCATATATATATATATATATATATATATATATATATATATATATATATATATATATATATTGAGACAGGGTTTCTCTGTGTAGCCTTTGCTGTCCTTGACTCATAGACCAGACTGGCCTTAAACTCACAGAGATCCACCTGTCTCTGCCTCCCCAAGTGCTGGGGTTACAGGAATGCACCAGCTGGAACTTAATTTCTGAAATGACTTTTATGCATTTAGACATTGCCTAAGTAAATGTTTTGCTTGTATATAAAACAGAGAAGCTTACAAGCTGGCTTAGTTGGTAAAGGACTTGCCATGCAAGTATGAGAAGTCAAGTTCAGATTCCCAGGACGCAAAGTACAACAGTGTGTATCTCTCATACTCCAGAAGCTCATGGCTCATCTCTCCCCGTGCAGGCAATGATGAACAACAAAGAAACTGGTCTCAAACCAAGCAGAAGGTGAGGACCAACACCCAAGTTGTCCTCTGATTTCCATACATTGCCATAGAATGCTTATACCTATGCATGCACGCACACACACTCACGCGCACACACACACACACTGCACACAATTTTTTTCAATTACTCAAGTTAAAAGTAAGCAGAACAGTACTGTAATTGAGTGAGACATTTCCATTCAAAAGCTGTTCTCACCAGATATGATTTTATTTCCCACAACAGGAATTCTGGGAATATGGAGACACTTGGTAGTCATGCAGGGAGAGAAAGGAGTGTTCCTAGCATCTAGTAGGCAGAGAGTAGGAATGAACTCAAATATCTCAAATGCACAAGAAAGCACTGAGAGCATAAATTGCTCAGTCTAAAATATTAAAAGTGCAAAGGTGTCAGTTCTCTGTTAGATTCTAGGCACTTCACCTAAATGTGTTTAACATCATAACTAGACACATAGAAGATAAGTTTCCACAGTGGCTAGCTATGAAGAGTTCTACCTTGTCTGGGGTTTATATTCTAATTATGAGGCATTTTTAGGCTAAGGTCAAATAAAGCTTTGCTGTGTTTCAAATTTTTCCTTAGAGGTCAATTCCCCAGAGGCATCGGGATCTCCTAACACACTAGAAATGGTGTGTTTGCTCTACTTCGTTCTGAGTAGTCCTTTGCTGAAGACTAAGTGTGAATCAGGTACTCAGTGTGACTCACTTCCCGGTGACTATAACTCTGCTACCAAGTTGTACAGTTGGGACTCAAGTGCAAATCCCACTAGCTTCCAAGCTTGTCATCTTTCCAAGGTTGTATTAAAATGTACCCTGTGGGCAGCTGTAACTTTCTGCCAAAGCAACTGTGGCTCTTCTCTCTGGACTGACACAGAACTGGAGCCTGGGAGTTCCCCTTGCTCCCAGGATCTGCATCCTGTTTCATGACTACCACAGCTTACGCAGCTGAACACCAAGCACCAAACATGTTAGCAACTGCAATGTGAGAACCCCTGGAAGACAGCTGTGAGCTTGCATTTCTTTTCCACACAAGTGGAAGTTAAGGCCTGATCTACTTGAGAGACACAAGACCACTCATGGACAACAGCGCGTCATGTTGTCAAGCATGCTGCCATCCTCTGTGGGCTACACAGGCAATTTTGTATCCTCATCATATCAAATTGCTGTAGAGAAATGTTAATTCAGGGCATAGCTGGTCTGGCAAGAGCTCACATCCAAAGATCTTCTAGGTCTGTGGGATCCAGCTAGAATACAAACATGCCTTTAATCCAGGAGACAGATCAAACAGTTCTGAGTTGAAGGCCAGCCTGGTATAGAGAAAGTATCAGGTAAAGAAAAGCTTAGGTCCAAGTGTGGTGATACATGCCTTTAATCCCAAACAAAGGTAAAGCACCCATGTTTGAGAGTGATGTCTAATTGAGTGGCAGAAAACATGATGAATCAGAGAAGATTTTACAAAATAGGATATGCCCAACTCTCATGAGAGGAGAGAAGAAAGAGGCAGTTTTTCAGAGAGAGGAGGTAGTTTTACCAGGCCAGAAATAAAGATATGGGTTGCAGAGAGAGAACTCAAGTGAAGACATAATGAGCCAGAAAATGAGAAGAAGCCAGAAGATTAGAGCAGATTGCTGGGTTAGTTTGAGCCCAAGCAGAACAATTCTGGGCCAAGGGAGAAGCCAGATTAAATAAATCAGCTGGGAGAAGGGTTTGAGCCAGAACAGCTGAGTTGAACCAGCCCAGAGCTCAGAAAGAACAAGAAAGGGACAACTGAGTTGTAATCTGAATAAATTAATTAAATAAAAGAAAGAGAAAAAAAGAACAAGAAAGGGTGAGTTTAATAAGCAGTGAGTCTCAGTGGCTGAAAACAGTCTAGGCCTAGATTAGAGTTTATGGAGGCTAGAAGCTTCCAGGACTAAGCATAGGTTGGCAGAAAGGAAGCAGTAAATCTCTAAGATAACAATTGAAACAGGAGAATAAAAGTTACTTTTACAAATTGCCTCCGCTGCTTCCCTGGGATCCAGTGCACACTGCTTCACCTTGCTAATCCAATCCATATTTGGCTTGTTTGTCCAGAGCCACTATTTGAGGGGCCTTTCCATATAAACACTTGAGAAATGCGTTGTTGTGCTAGTGTAATATAGAAGCTCAGTGTTCAGTGATCCTCACACTCATCACAATTGCCTTGGGCAATTCAACAATACCAATGCCCAGGCACCACCCCATCCCAATTGAATTAGTCCTCTGAGGATTTCAAGTAATTAAAATATGCTCCCAGAGTTGAGACCCACTACAGACCAGTTGGAAAGAGCTGGCAGGCAGTTGCCCAATCCACAAGTCTTTTTCCTCTCTTCCTTCCTTCCTTTCCTTCTTTTTTTCTTACTTTTTTTGAGACTATAGTAGTTACATTTCTCCCTTCCTTTTCCTTCTTCCAACCCTCCCCCCATATACCCTCCTCACTCTCCTTCAAATTCATGGCCTCTTTTTTGTTAATTGTAATTACATGTATATATGTATATGTATGCACAGTCCTAAATAAAACATGGTCAGTCAGCCTGTATAATGTTACTTGTGTGTTTTCAGGGCTCACCACTTGACACTAGACAAGCAATTGGTGTGCTCTTCTCTCAGGAAAACTCCTTTCCCACTCTCAGCCTTCTTCAGTTGCTTACAGTTCTTTGTGTGGGGTTGAAGCCCCCATCCACTTTGGCATGTCCCATGTTGGGCAGTCCTTTTGGTAAGATTTTATGGGCATATCTTCTGACATTACTAGGAGACACAATCTCATAGCAAACTCCTTGATCCTCTGGCTTTTACAACCTTTCCACCACCTCCTCTGCAATATTCTCCAAGCTTTAGGTGTGGTGGTGTTTTGTAGATGTATTTACTGGGACAAG
This sequence comes from Acomys minous, assembly GCF_964271855.1. Lineage (NCBI taxonomy): Eukaryota > Metazoa > Chordata > Mammalia > Rodentia > Muridae > Acomys > Acomys minous. The sequence goes on along the minus strand of NC_140492.1, from coordinate 117,092,816 downwards.
AGTCCACGGCTGCATCTTGAATGGTTGTGGGTTTCTGAGGCAATCTTGATCTGTTGCAAATAGATACTTTGTTGATGGGGAGTAAAGACTATACTTGTCTGTGCACATAAAGACAAATGTTTATAGATTATTGTTAGACATTATGCTGGTTTAGTAAAAATGTGATTGTAGATTCTCCTCCAATAACCATGACCTCACTAGCACTGAGAATTCCAGTGCTAGGCATGGTTTATCTCTTGTTCAACAGGTCTTAAATCCAATAGGTATCTGTTGATTACTGCTAAGGCAAGTGTGCCACTACTGCACATTTAGGGTTATTGTCCCATGCTGGTCATTGATGTGGTTCATGGGTGTCACAGTTGGGTAGGAGTGTTGGTTGTTCCTGTCCTTTCAAGGGTGCATGGCACCTTCTGCTACTATGAAAGCCCTGTGAATCCTAATCTTAATATGCATATATAGGTGGTCAACAAGCATGCTAGAACGGTCTTCTTAACCTAATAGGTCATAGGTCAACAAAGCTAACTCTAAAATGCCACTTGCTAATGATGTTTGGTAAGTAAGTTCCATCTGTTTGTTTTTCATCTCGGGAAACTATGTAGAGCCTTCACTCTGTCTTTCCTCTTGTTTGAAGCCTTCCTCCTCTGATACACTGACTTTCAGTTCTTAGTGACTGTTCCTTTGGGGTTTTCTAAAGCAGTTATTCCCTTTGCTAATTCTGCATACATTATGTTATCTGATGCTTGTAGCTGTTCAAAAATCAGAATTCAGACACAATGTTACTTTTGTGACTCACAATGCAACCAGGCTATATAAATGCTTCTGAATTAATTGAAGCTTCAAATGTTTGACATGAATTGGCACAAAATATCCAATGGACTTGAAAATGCAAAACATTTTTTTGTTGAGCAAAAAACAAAGTTCAGATAAACAAGGGAGTAGGAGAAAATGAAGCTTTAGCAATTTCTGTCCTTATTTCATTCTACAAGCACACTTAAATTTTAGAAAACTATTCTGTACTCCTATACTGTAGCTTGTTTGGAGCCAGGCAGGGCTGACATGGGTCCAGACTGTTGTTTGCCATGCCCACTGTCCTGTACATTGCTCACATCTTTAAGGGGTGCCAGCATCACCTTTTACCCAAGTCTTGATGATCAACAATGTCTGCAGTCATTACCAAATGTCTGCTGGGAAATAAACAGAACCTTCTTTGAGAACTCTTGACTGAGAGCAGTCAAGTGTGGCCCAGCCATTCACCAATATATACCTGAATGTACTTTAAGAATAATATTAGTAGCACATACAAGAGAGAATAGCAATCTGTGTTCTGAGAAATATTTACTAAGGATTAAAATAAAATATTTTCTTTTTTATGATTTAGGGGTCATGTCTAAGTATATGTTATATATCTTTGTATTTGCCAGATTGGTCATTCTTTTTATACTACAGAAATATGCTGTGCACATAAACCATATTAAAATATGAATATATACATAATGACTCAAAAATACAGTGTTAGTAATTCTACAGAACAAAAGAATATATGCAGGGCAGAAATTACTAAGACACAGTGACACCTGGGATTTTTTTCCTTAATGATTTCACCCAACGTCTTTATATAAAATATTCTGTCTGCCATAATCCCTTGACCAAGTACACTGCTTCAGAAAACTATAATTATTAATCTACTGGCTTCCCATAATTGAGTGCTCAAATTATTGAATAATGCACAAATGAATGGATTTAGTGCAACCTTAAAACAAAAAAAAAATGTGTATCATCTTAGTTAATTTTTTAATGCTGTGATAAAATACCCTAATAGTAGCAACTTAGCAAAGAAAGGGTTTATTTTAACCTCATAGTTCCCACTTAAAGTCCATCTGTACAGGAAAGCCAAGCCAACAGAACTTGAAACAGCCAGTCCCAGGCATAGTCAAGAGAAGAAAAATGAAATATACATGCTTATGCTCTTCTTCCTTTCTTCACTCTTAGTCCCATTCAGGAGATGAGACTATCTACAGTGGGCAAGTCATCCCACTTCAATGAACATAATCAAGCTAACCCACCAAAGACTAAGCTAATCTAGACAGTCCCGGATGAGACTCTTTCCAGAAGTTACTAGGTTGTGCTGACAATCAAAACTGACGTCGCTTCCAATTTCAAGTTTTTAGTGACATCAGTTTGATTTTGGCGAAAGTATTGCCATGCTTTCAGGCTTACACTGTAATGTCCCCACACTTCTTTCTCCCTTTGTTCCTGGCTAAGAGCCTGACATGTGAATTCCAGACAAGAGACCCCAGTAGTAGTAAACAGAATGCCTTTCCGACTCTCATAAAGGAAATGATGGTATAATCTAGTGGCTCCTTTTCTTTTTCCTTTTTTTATTAACTTATTCTTGTTACATCTCAATGGTTATCCCATCCCTTGTATCCTCCCATTCTTCCCTCCCTCCCATTTTCCCCTTATTCCCCTCCCCTATGACTGTTCCTGAGGGGGATTACCTCCCCCTGTATATGCTCATAGGGTATCAAGTCTCTTCTTGGTAACCTGCTAAGTTAACTGTCAAATGCTAACTATGAAAGCCACAGGGAACATTTAAAAATCTAGCACCCAGGCAATTAGATTGTTAACCCATAAATTACTAACTAAACAGAATTTTAAAGGACGGCACATAAGCATCAACATTTGCTTAATTCACCAATACATTCAAATACTTAAATTTTATTCTTTCTGTGGATTCCTTACTAGGAATTTGAATTTTAAAGCACCTAACAAACCCTTTTAGAATTTCTTCAGCTAAGTGTCACTGAGGAACTTTTCATATGGCCAAGGGACTGAGAAGTGTTTTGTGCAGTGAATTATAAAACTCTGTTCCCAGGACAGTTGAGGGCCAGATTAATAACAGTGGCTTTAAAATTGTAAAGGTGACTGTCCAATAGAAGATAACAAGAAAATTCAAGTTACTTTATATTTAATAAACTTTATAATTTCTTGCCTTATATGATTTAAGTATTTTTACCAAAGCAACTATATTTTTATTGGATGTATTAACATAATAACTTTACAAGCAGATATAACCTACACTGTATCTTTAATGTCAGTATTTGTAGTTTCATTATTGTTTGGCAACTCAATAGACTTAAAAACAAAATGTCTAGAAGATCTTTTCAACTCCATTCCTGGTCATTATATTGTGTATAAGCAGTTTAGTTGCAGATTTATTTGCCATAGTTTAATAGGCCAATATTCCTCCAAGACAGAATGTTTACTGAAGTAGAGCTTTCTTTGGGAGAGGAATTAGTGAGTATCTTCAGCTCCTCAGAAGAACGCTCTGGAAATGGCACACACACTCTTCAGAAGGGTCCTTTGGCCAAAAATCAGAGTTTTCCATGGGAAGACTCCGACAGGATGAATAAGGAACATATTGCTCTATGTGTACAGACCTGCTAGGTAGCAGGCATGGAATAAATTCAGTCAATCCAGTGTCCTCAGCACTGAGTATGAACCCAGGGACACACACACACACACACACACACACACACAGAGCAAGACTTTTACACTACATTTTCTTTCAAAAGGTAAAATACTAAATCAGGATTTCAACCGCCTGGTCCATTCTGTTAAGAGCAGCTTTGGATTAGTGCTGGGAACTTGACTGTGCTATTGGTAAGAGAACTTGGACACACAAAATTTGAGTTCTGCACTCTTCCTTTTTCATGTGATTTTCCTAAAAACAAATATAACTGACAATTCCATAAAGCTCCTGCTCAGTCCTTGAGCATACAGTGGCACTCTAAACATCCCTGAGAGCTTTTGAAGGCCCACCCCCACACTATCTGCATGAACTACAGGTAATTCTCCCGTTATATGCTTCTTCACACATTTGATCTATTGTGTGAGCAATGGATTCTCAGAAGTACAGAGAGAAAGCATTCGCTTGGAATCCCTTGTCTTAATGTAAAACTTAACAATATAACAACATCTCCTAGTTAGCCATGAACTCAGACTTCAAACGCTACAACGATAGAGAACACAAGAGAAAATTATCTCCAAACAGCTAAGGTAAAGCTTACACACTGCATATATCATATCTTTCACATGTTGCACCGAATGCCAGTGGACCTGTAATTACGTGGTCTTACTGCACAAATAGACATGGTAATGGGATGGATTTCAGGCTTAGCGATGGTTGTAATTTGCTACAGCAACAGCCAAATGACCCACAAGGTGGTTATCACAACTGGCGTAGAAGTTGTAGTCCCGATGAGCATTTACGTAATTCTTAGTCTCTATCAAGCACTGTCCCAAGAGTTTTGCCTGTGTTAGCTCCTTTAATCTTTACAGAAACTCTGTGATACATTGTCTTATTCTCTTTTATTGAAGCAGGGGTTAAATAGTCTCACCAAGATTTCACAGATTGTAACTGATGGTGCGGGAATGGAACCCAGGTGTCTAGAATCAAAACTGATGTTACCAGCTTCTACCTAGCATCAATGAGTTCTTTTCTGGTACTTTCCATCAGTTGTCCAGGCGACACTCAAGGCAAAGAATTATTATTTTTAATACTCCATGCCATTCAGAGCCTGGGGGGGCGCTCTGCTCAAACTATAGCACTAACCAAGGACAATACAAGTAGTAAACATCGAGCCCCTACTCTGATGTACAGGACATTCTCCACAGTTATGTGGAGAGCGGGGACTGACTGACATGAACTCTGGTGCTCCATATTTGACCACCTCCCCTTGGTGGGGAGGCCTGGTGGCACTCAGAGAAAGGATAAGCAGGCTACCAAGATGAGACTTGATAGCCTATGACCACATAGTAGAGGAGGAGGTTCCCCTCAGTCATAGACCTAGGGGAGGGGAATAGAGTGAAAGTGGGAGGGAGCGAGGAATGAAAGGGTGTAAGTGATGGGATAGCAATTAAGTTGTAATGGGAGGGGGGGAAGAATGGGAGGATACAAGGGATGGGATAACCATTGAGATGTAACAAGAATAAATTAATAAAAAATAAAAAAACAATTGAGTTGTAATCTGAATAAATTAATAAAATTTAAATTAAAAAAAGAGAAAGAATTACAAGCCAAAATTAATTTTCAGCTTTTGTAGAAGGAAGATTAGTTCCATAAGTATTATTTTTTGATGTGAAAGTGGTGAGTCATTAGATAATCAATTTATAAGATTGCAAGCCACATTTTATATGTGTTTATGGTGTGTGTATAAATATATTATAAATAAGTATGTGTGTTATATAACTGTATACAATTGGAATTTATTCAATACAGTGAGATTCATAACTTTTATATACATGTACATATCAAAATGCATATATAGAAATATATGCATATGGGGAAATCAGATATAAAATTTCTTCCCAGGGGTCACTTTTTAAAAGTTTGAAAGCCGTGGGTGTAGTAGTTGAGAACAAAGACTGAAACATAACTGCTTGGTGGCAATCAGGGCTGTGCCACTGAGCAAAGTAACCCTTATACTTGTTTTTCTTCCCTGTGCCACTGAGCAAAGTGACCCTTATACTTGTTGTTTTTCTTCCCTGTGCCTCAGTTTCCTTATCTACAAAATGGTAAAGAGAATAGCACCTTCTTGTGCAGGACAGTAACTGTCACATGACTTTCGAGACCACTTAATGACTGTTACATTGTCACCTCCCCAGTTCAGTTCCACTGTGAACCTAGATAAGGATCTTGCAAAGCAGGGACACAGAGTGCAGCAACTTCTTCCTGTCATCGTAACTTCATGTGCTCACTCACTGAGTCTTTAAGAATCACAAATGTTTTCTACTCTGTAGTACTGCTTGACCCAAATATAAATGCTGAATACTGAACTGTTCTTAAATCATGGCTACGTGGACGCTAATCGGCCACCCAAACCCTGTGAAGCACAGAGAAGTGGAAAAGCTCTCTGCTGGAATCGCCCTCTCTCGTTTATTACTGTGGAAGGAACATTACAATTTCACCACACTTGGCCTCGACTTGTATGTTTATGCAATCCTCACAGCATATGAAACCATTTGAGTTGACAGGAAGCACTTCCTCACTTTGGCTCATATTCAGCAGTAACATTCCTTCCAAAGAGTAGGGAGATTGGCTGCCTTCATATACAGGTCCCTTGTCAGAACCTAGATTTGCCATAATAAGTCAAAAGCCACCTGATCTCATGACGTGTTATGATTATAATATTTCCCTCCTCACTTTTCATGCTTTATTACCACACAGACACTGATTTGGTCTTACAACTTCAGTCATCATTTAGGATGGAAGCCATATTTGAAGATCATTTATCTATATTTTGTGTGTGGTGATGAGGACCTATTCCAGAGCATCATATAAACTAGGCAAGGCTCTACCACTGAGCACCAGCCCTAAAACCATTTTCCCCAGGACGTCTTTGTACAAGTTTAACTTGTTGATTTTTCTTGATCATGTTAAGGAATGTTATCTTTTTTATTAAAAATAAATTTTTTCATACAATATATTCTAAGTTTCTCCTTCATCTCCTCCCATCTCCCTACCCATCCAATTCCATGCCTCATTTCTGTCTCTTTTTATAAAACAAATAGGAAAAATTTTAAAAACAAATTAACAAAAACAGAATTTTTAAAAATAAAGAAGACTTAAGAAACACAGATGCACACATACATGCAACACCCTCCACCAAAAAAAAAAAAGCAAACAAAATTTTTAAAAAACCAACATTGGAAACATAGTATACAAGTATACAGGCAAAACAATGGTAAGGTTTTTTTAAAATGCCAAAGCAATATGAGATGAAAAAGTCTCCAAAAGGCTATTGAGTTCATTTTAGGTTAATCATCTACTGCTGGACATGGGGCCTTCTCTTAAGTATGGTTTGTGTGCCCAGTGGGGTTCCACTGAAAAAAACAAAGCAGTTATAGATTGGAGATAGTTTCTTGGTGCCTAGTTCTCCCTTTCCATGCTGAGACCTCATCCGGCTTGGTCTGTGTAGGGCCTGCACATGCTACCTTAGTCTCTGTGAGTTCATATGGGTATCAGGCCTGTTGTGTCAGGAAGAGACTCTTTCCTTGTTATCGTCCATCTTCCCTGGCTCTTACAATACTTCTGCCTCCCCTTTGGCATAGCTCTGAGCCCTGAGGGGAAAGATTTGATGAAGACATCCCATTTAGAACTAAGTACTCCAAAGTCTCTCACCCTCTGCACATTATCAACTTGTGGGACTCTGTATTTGTTCCTATTCGCTGCAGGGCGAAGCTGCTCTGATGATGGCTGAGTGAGAGACGGATCTGTGGGTATAGGAGAATGTCACTAGGAGTCATTGCATTGCTATGTTCCTTTAGCAAAGCAATAGTATTTATTTTTTCCTAGGTTATCTCGTCTCAGGTTCTCGACCACCCTTGTCATTCATGTGCAGTGTAAGGCATGGGTTTCATCTCATGGGTTGAACCTTAAATCTAAACACATAGTGGTTGGTTACTTCCACAATGTTTGTACAACTATTGTGCCAGCATATCATGCACGCAGGTCACCATCGTTGACTGAAGCGTTTGTAGCTAGGTTGGTGTTTACTTTTCTCCTCTGGTAGAGTACAGAGTCCCTTCGAGTACCATAAATGCTGGTCAGTAGAGTGAAGGCTCTACTTAGACACCAGCTCAGTATCTCTGTGTTCAATGAGATATGTAAGTGTTGTCTTCAGTGATAGGGCCTAACAATCAGTTTGTGGAAAGCAACCAATGGACTTGTTATTTTTGTCTTGGTTTGTTTGTTTTCTTTGTTGTTTGTTTTCTTACTTTTCCTTATTATTTGTTCACTGCCACACTAAAGCAAGAAGTTGTCAACTGGTTGGCATTACTGTAATCAAGGAGAAAGATTTTCCCTTCTGCTTGCCATCCCCACAAAAGATAGCTCAATCTTCTACTGCATGTTAAGAGGTGACAAGTTGGAAGCAGACAGTTTTCAAGACATGGAATAGGGAGAGTCTACTTAAGGACAGACAACAGCTGGTCACTTCTCGCTCCAATGTCTGGAGCTCTCAGAAAAAAAAAATCATCCTTCCTCATCAAAGTCTTCTTTTCTCCCCTGTCTTCCCTTTGCATTTTAGTTCCTCTTTTTTCCTTCTACTTAAGCCCCAGAACCCAACCAGACTTTGGGGAACTGTGTACTCTTTCATTTAGGATCTGTTCCTGCTGTGTTGTGAGTCAAGGATAGAAAAGCATCTTGGGAAATTAATCCTTCAACATAATAGCTGTTTGATGTGCTCTGTCTGGGGACTGTCTGGGAGACCATCTTCCTCCAAGGGGAGAACCAGTAAGCAGCACTATTTCTCCAACATTGTAGGCTTGGATCCAATACCAAACTTTATGAACTTTTAAAAACTTTAATACAACTCTCCCTGAAGTTTCTAAATAAATGCAATAAAGATAGCACCATAGCGTCTTGATTTTTGTTGTTAGTGTGTGCTCAGTTGGATATTTAGACAGCAGTATCATTAAGGTATACAATTATGTGCAAAGGTTTTTAAATAGCTTTCCTACTCCAAGGTCTCATGAAGCATTATTCTAAGAAACATTTCTGAGATGAAAAATATGACCCTAATTGAGGCTTCTGTGTGTATACAAAGTGCTGGCACATAACTCTTCCTGGAGCAGTAGAGTGAATATAACCATGCAAAAGCCACATTTTTGGTCTCGGGTGAGTTTATCTGCAGTGGTGGTTCTCAACCTGAAATACATATTGCAAAAATGCCCTGCTCCAGAGGAACTTTTAAAAGTCACATTCCCTACACTGTACCTCCAAAGAAACCCAAATCTCTAGAAGCAAACAAAGATAGGGCTGGAGAGATGGCTCAGCAGTTAAGGGCACTGACTGCTCTTCCAGAGGTTCTGAGTTCAAGTCCCAACAACCACATGGTGGCTCACAACCATCTAAAATGTGATTTGATGCCCTCTTCTGACCTGCAGGTGTGCATGCAGGCAGAGCATTGTATACATCATAAATAATAACTTTAGAAGTAAGCAAAGACGTATTTTAAAAACACCTCCATTTGTTCCAGCATGGAAAGCTGGAGATTTCCAGGTTACTGCTTTCTGAGAGTGGAATAGGAGAATGTCTAAGCTTGTAATTCCCACCCCCTTCATCTCAGATTTTTTCCAGGAAGCAAAAGGCAATCTATAGGCACTAATAAATGAAGTGTGTATGTAAAGGTTAAATATGATGTCATAAGAAACAGGATGTAACTAGTAATAACAACTAAAATAGTGATGTAACTCTACATGGGACTCCTCATCTTTTTGTTTGTGTTTTTAACTCCTTTTAAAAACTCCATGCACATATATAATGTGTCTTGGTTATATCCATCCCCAAATCCCTCCCTGCCTCCAGCTGCTCCTCCCCTGCTTCCACTTACCTTCCATCTCTCTCCCGAGTTTTGTATTAGGATCCTCATCTTTCAAATGAAGGCTTTGGGGTCTGAGGAGGTGGCCAAGTGGTTAAAGTTTGGATTCCCAGTGCCCAGTCAGGTCTGTGGTATACATCCCCAGTCCTGGTGCTGCAAGGGAGACAGGCCGACCCTCAGACTTGCTGACCAAGCAGCCTACCTGGATGGCAAAGTCAGTGAGAGACGCTGTCTAAAACACGAGTTAAGAGCCAGAGAGGAAGACACACACATGCACACAAACATACTGAACACATACACATGTACATGCATACACACACACAAAGCCTGCAAAGAAATGCAAATGAGTAATGATGATATTCTAAGATCTTTGACTACAAACAGTGTTAATGCTCACATTTCTTCAGAACATGGGACATCGTCAGTTGCAACACTGATTTGTATACGTGGGAATTAATCTGAGGGACAAAGGTTGAACTCTCTTGTGGATTGCAACATTCTTTTCAGGGATGCTGTAAGTGGGTATTGAACAATACCACCTTTAGGCTTAAGCATTGTTCCTTAGGGCCTTTCCCTCTCTGCCCGTTATCTCACTTCTAGTCTAGGCATGCCTTCCACATGAACCGCCTGTCCCCGAATGCTCTTCTCTCGCTCTGGATCTTAAGCGCGCCCTAAGGAATAATGCTGGCAATGAAGGCACAACTGTTTGGCTTCGGAATTACTGACTGACAGTAGCAAGCAATAGAAGCTGAGAAGACGAGCCAGGACAACAGCTTTTCCTAATGTTAGCACCGCACACCTGAGAGGGAATAGCCTGGCTTTAGCTTCTGTTCTTTACACACTTCACATGTATGCTTCGTGGGATCCTCGTATGACCCTCCTAATTCCATATGTGCCCTTTCTCTTTGTTCTGCAGATCCTTCTGGGGAGCTTCAACTCAAGTGTCGTTCTCCTGAGCTGGAGACATTCACATGCTACTGGACAGAAGGAGAAAATAAAAAGTTAAAGAGCCCGGGAACTACTAAGCTGTACTATTATAAAAGGTGAAGGCTTCCTGCCCTTCTGACTTTTTCCTCCGTTGATTTGTCAGTGTGGATTGTATGGAGAGATTCAAATTCAAATTATGAGTGAGAGTATGTGGGCATGCCCATGCACACATGTGAGTGATATGTGGAGGCTTGAGTGACATTTGAACTGAAGTGGTCTCAGAGACCTCTCTAATATAGCATGTTAAAATGAAGAAAGAAATGAAATGAGGAAAATGGTGAAAGTGTATGAGGAAAGGCTGTGGAGGTGCCATGCAGGTGCCATGCCCGGAGGCTATGTTGGTTTGTTTGAGAACAAGAAGAGCTTGTACAGATGACATGAGACTGAAACTTGAGAGGGTGACATGAGAAGGAGTCAGATTTCCACTCAGGGACTGTGACAATGCTTATAGTCCAGGGAAGAACACTCGTGTTTGGTTGGGGGGGGCAGGGAGTGTGTTTTAATAGCTTCCATTATTTGGTTTCTATATAAGAACAGACCATTGTCTTAAATTAATTAATTATACTAAATGAGGGAACATGCTCTTTCATATTTATCCACAGCCCTCTAGAATAACACTTGATGAGGAAACAAACATCTAAAAATGTGGTCATCACTAGTAGTTAAGTTTCATTCCTATGCAATTTCTTCCTTTTCTCTTCTACCACTTTCAATGCACACTATAACAGTGTAATTCATGGGGGCACACTGTGAGAATTTAATATATCAATATGAGGTGAATTATCAAGTCAGGACAATTTGTGTATCTATCACTTTGGGTATTTATCATTTCTTTTTGTTGGGACGTCCCAAGTCCTCTCTACTAAATATTTTGAAATACATAATTAATCATGTATAATCACATATAATCAACTATAGTTACTCTCCTGTTGTTCACTTATAGTTTTATAGCTGTACTCTATATTATAGTATACTATGCTACTATAATATACTACACTACAATAGCACACTATACTATATACAATACTATAGCACTTATAGCACTACTGTGCTGTAGAACAAAACTTCACATTTTCACCTTTTTAAATGTCAGAGTTAAATATTTTCTTGTCTCTTCTTTTCCACACAAACCCTCAGAGAAGGCCTAAGACAAGCTGTAGTGTTAGTGAGGACCCTTTATCTTAGGCTCTCATCCAAGGATCTGAGAAGGATGCATTCCACTCCATAGACCACAACAAGAAAGGAGAGGAAGATGTGGGGAGCAGTTAGTCCAAGCCAGTATCCTGAAGCCCATTCTGACTTCAGCCCTTGCCACGAAATAGCAGCCAGCAAATTAGTTAGCTGAGCTGCCTCCCTTCTGAGAGTAAGATAGTAAACTTAGCTCATAGATTCTTAGGAGGATTTTTGTTAGATTGAAAAATGCCTGACATGGTTCATTCTACATAGTAAGTACACAATCAATAGCAGGTTTTCCTAGTATATAATAATAATTTAAAATAATAATGATATAGAGCCCAGATTCCTAAGCTACAAAAATGATTTTTGATTCATTATTGCTTGTGATTATTGATAGATTATAAGAACTTTTTTATGCCTACCTGATTGTTTAATTTGCAGATAACAAAAGCTCTAAGCAAACAACCAGACTGGCCCTGTGTACCTTCTAGTGATAAGAGGCATAACAGACATACCCTCTCCTTCTGAAGGCACATGGAGATAAGATGAGGTAGTTTGGCACCAAATATAGCACTTGCTTACCTTAATATTGATACTATAGAGAGATATGGGACAATAAAGCAGGGGCAGATAGATAGATAGATAGATAGATAGATAGATAGATAGATAGATAGATCGATACTCAGACACAAAGCTAAGGTGTTTGGGAACACTTTTCACTATGTATGAATTGGTTCTGTTATTTCTAAAGTGAAAAGAGAGAAACTCGCTAAACTCCGTCTTTAAACCTTGCTTCAGCAGCTCAGACAACCAGAGCCATCAAAACAAGTGAGAAGTTTGTCAGACAGGCACCATTGACCAAACTGGTGCAAGGGACAATGGGATATCATCTTGAAGTAGTTCCACTACAGGAAAATGATTTTCCACCCTCATAGTATTCACCTAACCCAACTGTAGGTCAGAAGATAAATCCAGACATACAAAGCCCTCACAAGCATCCTGTGTCTTTCTTCCTCCCATCAGAGCCACGGTAGCTATGTCTGCAGGCCTCCTACGCACACCCCAATCTTCCCAGCATCCCCATTCTGCACTTAAACTGGAAATCAACAAGGAGTCTGCTGCAAGCATGACCAGAGGAAGGGAAAAATCTTGATTTCAGAAGAGTATCCTTGTTTTAGCCCTAGTGGAGCCAAGACTGCCAGGAGGAAAAATATCCCCACCTCCTTAAAAGAATACAAACAAACTCATGACGAAGTGCCAACCCAAACACCTAAAATGGGGATTTCATGTTTTCTCTATAAAAACATAAATGCTTTGGACATCCTAGCCAAACCCACAAAAGCCCTCTGCCCTGATTATCCAAGTATCAAATGTAGAATCAAGGATTTGTGTATCAGAATGAGGCTGCACTGATCCATGAACTCTCAGCACCCACTTGCCCAGAGACAAAGACACAGAGGAGACTTCCAACTCTGGTTATTATTTCTGAGAGTTTGTTCCTAGGCAACCCCTGAAACTATAGAGCCATGCGTCTCATCCCTGACACACAATACTGCAGCATACTTTAATTCAGCACTATAGTCTGTGGAGGCAAAAAGAATCAGGGAGTGTGGTGGTGTGATCTGGCTGGTCTTGGAATCCAAAACATACAAGAATCTAAGCACGTTGAGCTGTTAATATGGCAGAAGGGCACAGGCATGAGTGTGTTCTTCTTGGACCTGATCCTAGCCAGGTAAGCTGGCAGAGGAGATGGCCCAGCTTAAGAAAGCAGCTGATTCAGAGCAGTCTCTGATACCCTGTGGTTGAGATCCTACCAAACCTAGCCTCTGCACTTAAAGGTGACTCGGCTTGCATGCAATTTAGAAGCATGGCAGAAAGAGGCACTGGACAAGTGTGGAGGAGCTTTGTGAAGGCTTCATGGGAGCCATGCGGAGCCTGCCAACATCAACCTTGTGGTTTTAATCTTTTTACCATTTATGATAACTCAAAAAAGTTTTTTGTATCACCACACTTCCTCTTAAAGGATTTGAGACCCAGTTCACTGGGGTGCAGGTGTGAAGACTATTCTGCCTCCTTTGTCAAAGGAGGTTGGATGGATGTCCCTTCCCAAAGTTTATGCCAGACAGAGGTGGGCTGTAAGTATGGCCCGTGGGTTCAGAGACTCCACATGATCCAGTGGCTCTTGGTGGAAGGAGCTGCCCATGGTGGTTAGCAGCTGGCATTGCTTAGTTGGAATTGATTTAAAGTTTGTGGGACTGGAGTTTGGTTCTATTTTTATGACCTCTTTGCTCTTTGTATTCACTCCAATATAAACCTTTAGAGAGAAATGCTACTTTCACTCTCTTTTTATTTTAAAAGAAATCCATGGTGGTCCTTATTCATGTCACAAGATAGTCGGGGGTAAACTGAAAAAATTTCATTTTGAGGACTAAAAAGAAGAAAGTAGCTTCCTTAGCTCATCTTGTGTCACGTATAGAACACAGGGAAGACAGGTGACTTCATGTTTCATGACGTTATTGGCTTTTTCCCTAGATTTACTAACTTAAGAAATATATTTTAGCCAGGTGGAGTGGCATGCCTTTAGTCCCAGCACTTGGAAGGCAGAGGCAAGTGGATCTCTGAGTTCGAGGTCAGAGTGATCTATTAAGAAAGTTTCAGGACACCTAGGGCTATACAGAGAGACCCTGTCTCAAAAATGAAAGAAGGAGACAGAGAGACAGAGACAGAGACAGAGACAGAGAGACAGACAGAGACACAGGAACAGAGACAGAGACAGAGAGCACCCAAGACTGGGAGTTGCGTTGTGACCTGGCTACGCCTGATCGACATGCTTCACATTCAGATAGCCTCTTGTAAGTCCTGTGTCCTGTGGAGCTGATGGGTTTAGAAATCCTAACCAGGGTTTTGCACACAAGCTCCTGAGAACAGGGCCACTTATGTCAGCAAATGTAAGAAAACTTCACAGAAACGGTGGAGCAGGACACAGCTAGGTGGCTCCTTACAGTAAACTCAGACCTGCTCACCACTAGCTGCCCTGAATCTTTGCACCATCCTAAAACTTACTTTTAAAAATAGATAAAATTAATTACGTAAAGTACACTTGATATCTTCTTGGATATTGTTGAATGTCTAATTTTCTGGGCAATTTTAATTAAAAAAATTTCAATTCACTCTTAGTTTGAATGTCAAGATTAAACAAAAATACTACCATCCAGTGGGTCACCTGTCCCTGCTCTTCCACTGTCACACCAAGTACAATGCATGCGCACTCACAAACACACTTTATCTTTCCTTCTGCTTTGCTCCACCTCCTTTCCCTGTTATAGATGACTCTTCTTTCACCTCAGGACACGCAGATTTTAAGAATCTCAATGAGAATTTAAGCAACAGTTTACTGCCCCAGATTCTGAAGTCTCTCCTGTTTTAATCCCAAGTGTGTTCACACAGCTGAGGAACAGCTGTCTCAATGGCCCTTCATTCTATTTAGTCCTCAGTGCCAAATAACCAGCCTGAGAAACAGCTGTTAAGAAGGAAATAAAATGTCTTCAGGGATTTTTCACTCCTTCCTTTCAGGCCCTGCTTTCCCCACCCCACCCACACACCCACACTCACACACACACACACACACCCCCACACACCCACACACCCACACACACACACACACACACACATACACACACACACATACACACACACACACACATACACACACACACACACATACACACACACACACCCACCCACACACACACCCACATATACACACACACACACACACACACATACACACACACACACACATACACACACACATACACACACACATACACACACACACACATACACACACACACACACATACACACACACATACACACACACACACACACATACACACACACACACCCACACACACACATACACACACAAACACACACACACACACACACACACTGGTGTTCTCATTGCCCACTACTGCCAGCACCACCCAACAGTGGGAAAGTCTCAAACAGCCACATCACTCCTGTCACTGTGTGTGTGTGTGTGTGTGTGTGTGTGTGTGTGTGTACATGTTCATATATGTACCCGTGTGCACAGATGTGGGTGTATGTATGTGTGATGTAGAAGGCAGAAGCTGATGTCAGTTCACTTCTTCCATTGCTTACTACCTCTTAGTTTTTAAGATAGAGTTTCCCACTGAACCTGGAACCTTGTCTATTTGGAGAGATGAGCTGGCCAAGCAAGCCAGAGGCATATTCCTGTCTCTGCCTTGCCAGCACTAGGATTCCATGTGCTCTTCTTCTTACACAGCTTTTTCATGAGATCGTAGGATTGACTTCAGGTCTCCCAGTTTGCACAGCAAGCACTTTACCAACTGAAGCCTCCTGGTGGCTCCTACTTTGACTTTTAACCCTCCTTAACCAAATATTCTCTTCACCTGTAAACCCTCCTCCCGCCTGAGACAGACTCCTAAACAAAAAAGAGACAATGAATTATCCCACTTGGGTTTGTCAGTCATCACACCACTGTGGCAGATACATGAGAGAAACAATTTAAAGGAGGAGGGGTTTACTCTGGCCCATATCATCATAGCAGGTTCAGTCCATGGTCTCCTGAATATGCTGCAATAGGCCTGTGGAATGCAGAAAGTAATGATGGCAGTAACACCTTACTTGGTTCATGCTGTCAAGGAAGCAGAGAGCCAGCCAGCCAGAGGAGCCTAGGAAGAAGATAACACTCTTCAAAGTCACACCTTCAGTGCCCTCCTTCCTCCAACCAGAGCCACTCTCTGTTTTGTACCACTCCCAAGAATGCCATTAAATGATGAATCCACTGATTGGGTCATTAAGGAATGATTGGATCCATGAGTTGGGAACTAATATACACATGCACACACATGCACACACATGCACATACATACAGCAGATACACTCAATAAACAGATGTTTTTGTTTTAAGCAGAAGTATCAAATAGGCTCCTGACAATCTTCAGACACTAATAGCACTGTCAATGGATGTGATGTTTCTTAGAAATGGTACTGCTAAAATTTTACATTTTTATGTTGTAATATATTTGTGTCTTAGCCTACTGGATCTGACTGCCACACACCTTGACTAAAGCTGTGGCATAGTTTGGGGAATGATTAATCTTTTTTTTTTTCACCCTCCATTTCAGAACCCTTCATGAACAGACGCCAAAGTGGAAAGAATGTCCTGATTATACCTCTGCTGGAGAAAACAGCTGTTACTTCAACCCATCATTCACCTCCATTTGGACAATCTACTGCGTCGTGTTAATCAATAATGATTATATAGTTTCAAACCAAATGTGTTTCAGTATTGAAGAAATAGGTAAGCCATGGGTTTGTTTCATTTGATGTAGCTTTAGACTAAATATTAAAGAAGTACCAATTTCCAAGGATAATCAAGTAGAAAGTCTTTGTGGTTTTAGGTATAGGCAGTCTGTCGCATGGGAATCTAAGAGACAGAGTCTAAAATGACAGTTAACTTTATTCAAGCTTAAAGAAGCCTGGTAATGGAACCATTGAGAAAGATGCTTGGTGCCTAAGAGCATTGGCTACTCTCCAGAGCACCTAAGTTTGTTTCCCATCACCTACATAGCAACTAACAACCATCTTGAGTCTAGGAGCTTCTGGTACCTTCTTTTAGCCTCTGAACATAAAACACAAAGTACAGAGACATGCATGCAGACAAAACACCCATACAAATAAAATGGATAAATTTTTAAGTTTAAAAAATAGTTTCCTGGTAGTAAATGCTATGAAGAAATAAACCAGGGGCTGAGAGATGACTCTGAAGTTAAGGGCACTTGTTGAACTTTCAGAGGACCCATCACCTACCTGGTGACTCATAACTACCTGGAACTCCAGTTCCAAGAACCTTCTTCTAACCTCTGTGGTACCAGGTATGCACATGGTACACATATATACAAGCAGGCAAAACAATAGATGAAATAAAAGTAAATCTGAAAAAAATTAATTAAATCCTTAGTAATGAAGATGATAATGGCAATTTACAGCAATTTACAGATTCAATGCAATTCCTATCAAAATACCTACACAATTTTTTAAAGACATTGAAAGATCAATTCTCAACTTCATATGGAAAAACAAAAAACCCAGAATAGCTTTTTAAAAATCCTGTACAATAAAGCATCCTCTGGAGGAATCTCCATACCTGATCTCAAGCTGTACTAAAGAGCAGCAGTAATTAAACAGCTTGGTACTGGCATAACAATAGGCTGGTTGACCAATGGAATCAAATCGAAGACCCAGAAATAAATCCATGCACCTATGGACACTTGAATTTTTACAAAGAAACAAAATCTATTCAATGGAAAAGGATAGCATCTTCAACAAATGGTGATGGTCTAACTGGATGTCTACATGTAGAAAAATGCAAGTACAACCATATTTACCACCATGCACAAAACTCAAGTCCAAGCAGATTAAAGACCTCAACATAAAACCAGAGACACTAAATCCATTAGAAGAAAAAGTGGGGAAGAGCCTGGAACTCATTGGCACAGGAGAAAACTTATTGAACAGAACTCCAACAGTTCAGGCTCTAAGGTCAACAATTAATAAATGGGCTCTCATAAGGCTGAGATGCTTCTGTAAGGCAGACACTGTCAACAGAACAAAGCAACAGCCTACAGCCTGGGAAAAGATCTTCATCAACCCTACATCTGACAAAGGTCTAATATCCAAAATATATAAAGAACTCAAGAAATTAAACACCACCAAACCAAATAACACAATTAAGAAATGGGGCTTTGAACTAAACAGATAATTCTCAACAGAAGAATAGCGAATGGCTGAGAAACACTTAAAGAAATGCTCAACATCCTTAGTCATCAGAGAAATGCAAATCAAAATGACTTTCAGATTTTATCTGATACCCATCAGAATAGCTAAGATCAAAAACTCAAGTGACAGCATATGCTAGCTAGGATACGGAGAAAGAGGAACACTCCTTCATTGCTGGTGGGAGTGCAAACTTATACAACCACTTTGGAAATCAGTCTGGTAATTTCTCAGAAAACTGGAAATAGGGCTACCTCAAGACCCAGCTATTCCACTCCTTGGAATATACCCAAATGATACTCCACCACAGAACAAGGACATATGCTCAACCATGTTCATAGCAGCTTTATGCATAATAGCCAGAACATGGAAACAACCTAATGCCTCTCAATTGAAGAATGGATAAAGAAACTGTGGTACATTTACACTATGAAATACTACCAGCTATTGAAAACAAGGAAACCCTGAAATTTGTGGACAAATGGATTGAACTAGGAATGATCATCCTGAGTGAGTTCATGCAAACACAGAAAGATACACATGGCATATACTCACTTATAATTGGACACTAGCCCAAAAGAGATGTCCCCTGAAAGTCTTCACTTACCAGGAGATTGGGATAGATACTGGGACTTCCTATTGGGACTCCAGGTGAGAGAGGTAAGGGAGAATGGGGAAATAAAAGGATCCAGAGGGTCCTAGAAAACCACAAGAAGACCATTAAAGCTGGAGGATCTGGAACCAGGAGGTTCTGCTCAAATTACTGCACCAACCAAGGACAATGCATGCAGTAAACCTAGAACCCCTATCCAGATCTAGGCAATGGACAGCACATTCTCCACAGTTGTGTGGAGAACGGAGGACTGCCTCTGACATGAACTCTGGTGCCCCCTATTTGACCACTTCCCCTTGGTGGGGATGCCTGGTGGCACTCAGAGGAAGGGTAAGCAGGCTACCAGGATGAGACCTGATAAGCTCTGATCATATGATGGGGGAGGAGGTCCCCTTCTGTCACAGACCTGGGGGAGGGGAATAGGGTGAAAGATAGGGGGAATGGGGAATGGGAAGATACAAGTGAGGGGATAACAATTGAGATGTAATCTGGAAAAAAAAGAACCTAAAGAGAGTGAAGAAGAAGAAGAAGAAGAAGAAGAGGAGGAGGAGGAGGAGGAGGAGGAAGAGGAGGAGGAGGAGGAAGAAGAAGAGGAGCAGGAGGAGGAACAGATTGCCTGATGAGATTAGAGGCTGAGGGAGTGGATGGGTTAGTTGTAAGGCTCCTGGTTTAAGATCCATGCTGTATCCCTGTCCCTAACAGTAGCAAGTCTTACTCATCTACCTGACTTTTGCTGAGCTCCTGCATGTATGTTGACTACACGTGTTACAGTCAAACAGTGTGATTGGGAAGTTAGAAAATAATTGCAGGGCAGTGTGCCACAACACAGTATGGTGGGTCCTGGACTTGAGGTATTTGGATACCTAAAAAATCAAGGTAGTGAGCGAATGCATGAATGACCTGCTAAGCCTATAGGATGAAGAGGAGCCAGCTGAGTCAAACTATGAATGTTCAGTTGCCTCATGAAGTATGAATGAGAGTTACCAAGTGTCACAGACCTTCCAGAAAGTACTCAGTTCTAATGGTAGCAAAAAAAAAAAAAAAAAAAAAAAAAAAAAAAAAAAAGAAAGAAAGAAAGAAAAGAAAAGAAAAAAAGAAAAGAAATGTTAAAGAACTTGATAGCAATGCATAAGCCTAACAGCCCCTTGAAAAGTCATCTTTGGTCTGTGTGCCTCACAAAAAAGGGCAGGGAAGCTTGATCTTTACAGCCAAATGTTGCATTCATATGTATTTAAATAAGGAAATAATTAATCCAGAGAACTTATGGTTCATATAATGGTCATAAGAGATAGGTGTGGCTCTTTTCTTCCCTGGGGGGCTGTTAGCCACCAGCCCACCAAGGCAAGAAGAGCACAAGAAGACACATAGGGTCTGGAAGGCCATAAGCACAAACAAGAGCAAACACTCCAGGAACCAACTTTAATCAGGGAGAACAAAGGTTATATAGCCCTTAGGGAGTGGAAGGGGGGCTTCCAGGATAGGTGTTCATAATTGGTTGAAACGAGGCACTTTAAGGATGCTTGTTTTGCATTTGGTAGCACTCTCCTATCATATGAACAGGAACACAGCACCTAATTATCCTATAGGCATAGGGACGGGGAGCTAGCAGGAAGCTGTGTCAAGGGCCATATATCAAATGTGGTTAGGAGCATCTATGTCTAAAGACGCTCTCCAGATGAAGTCAGGCAGAGAACCAGAGGCCCTTCTGGGGAGATGGAGTCTTGCACCTAACACCAAGTTCAGAATAGCTAGCAACCTCAAACAGCAGGGTCCTTCCAACAGATAGGTTCTATTATAAACCCCATTTTACAGATAATGCAATGGAGGCTCAGAACTGTTAAATGATGACATCAACGTAAAATATTTGTAGGCTTCTCCATGATTAATTATAGAGATTCTAAGTAGCTAAGTGCAGAAATTAAATTTTAATTGTGTATCTTCAAGTAGTTTCAAATGGTAATTGAAATTGGTAATAAGCCCTATCTAGCAATACTTTGCTTGGGACATGGCATATTTATATATAAATTCTAGCTTTGGAATCCACACTTGTCTTCATCATCCTTTATGAAATTTGATATAGTCCTTATAATAAGAATAGAGGTTTATCTAAAAATAGAATCAATGGATTACCAGCAGAAACTGAGCAAAATACAATTTCAAATTGCTCACATGACACTCAGCAGAGACAGAAAACACTGAATTATCATTAACTCAAGAAAGCAGCACAATACCTTCCTTCTTATGACTAAGAAACAAAATAGGATTGCTAGAAAGACAGCATTTGCAGAGCGCTCAGGGGACTGGACTGGGCCAGCACAGAGATGCATAAGGTAAGGTCCTTCATCAACTCACACAAAGTTTGGAAGGAAAAAAAAATCCTCTGCTTCCTGTTCCAAAATGTGCCATACTTAAAAAGTGAAGTCATCTGCTTCTCTGAGGTGTGTGTGTGTGTGTGTGTGTGTGTGTGTGTGTGTGTGTGTGTGTGTGTGTGTATCCAGATTTTAAAATATGAATGTTATCCGCTCTACAACAAATATGTAGCATTGACAACTCTTTCAATGAAAGTTACGTATGATTTAAGACTCAAGGGGAGTTGGAGAAGCTTTTATAAATGTTTTTAAGGAAAGCATCATTCTTATATTTAAAAGACTGTTACCCTGATATAAAATAAAGAGTTCTAATAGTGTGCATTTCTGGAGGAATGAAGAGTGTGGTCAAAAAATAAAGTAGCTTTGGTCTTTCTGGAGAACGCAGGCTATCGATATCAAGAGTGTTCGTCTGAGAACTGATCCTCTGTTGAATTCACAGTGATACCTGATCCACCCGTTGGCCTTACCTGGAATTTGCTAAACATCAGTTTGACCAAGATTTATGGAGACATCAAAGTGAGTTGGCAAGCACCACCCAGTGCAGACGTGAAGAAGGGATGGGTAGCCCTGGAGTATGAAGTTCAGTACAAAGAAGTCAATGAGACTACATGGAAAGTGGTAAGAGTCGCTGCATCTCACACGTTGCCTTTTCTTCCTCCTAGTCTAACAGTCGCTCTCCTGTTTGTCATAATACTTTCTCTTCACCTAATCCCACACACTCGTTATGTGTCCTACAACTTGCTGTTAGAGGAAGACTGATATGATCATTAAATTAATGTCTTAGAAGTCTGTAAGACAGCAAATGCTGATGTGAATCCACCATGTAGATATGTAGAAGACTATTGGGAGAAGAAAACCATTTCCCTAGTCATCTTTGGCATTCATTTTAACCATAGATCAAGGTCACAGACTAATCACTTTGCTGTCTTTGGCGATGTGGCTGAACTTAAGTAGGATCATGATCAAGGTCAATAGTAGGCTATGGCCAAATGTCCTCTCATGGTTTTAACTGTTGCTAGTCATAAGACCTATATTAAAATCTGTTCTTAAGTCTCTCCAGGAGAGAGGCATAGAGAACTAATTTACCTCATAGAGGTTTCAGAAGGGTGTTCTTTCACATACCTTGGAGAAAAGCAAGCTATGAGGTCCCTACATAGGTGAGAAGGCAAACTGGCCCATAAACCTCTCACATCCTTGCCAAATGCATGAGAACTTGGCACTGAGATATATTCAACACGGCAAACAACAAGAATGGAAACAGGATTACCATGCCATTCCAAATAAAACTAATCAATCTAACCACAGCCGCAGCCCTGGATGAGCCGCACAGTTTCTGGATAGGCATAAGGTTGTACCCAACACCCTGGCAGGGCTCACTCTCCAAATTTTGGGACATGAGGCCCTGTCCATCCATCGCAGCATGAAAAGAAAAAACCAATGTTCTCATTAGCAGAGAATACAACCTCAGCTGCTTCAAACAATTACTTGTCTTCAAGGTTCTGTTTTCTGAATTCTTTTAATTTAGATACCTGGTTTGTAACATGGTACCTAAGAGGCTGATTAGATGCTAATTCAAACAAGTCTTTCCTAATATGAGTCATAATCAAGCACTTATTCACTAGCCAGGTACAGGAACAACTTATTTGCACAAGGTACTAAAGGCACCTGAGGCAGATGTTTTCAAAATGAGAATTATGTAGCTTTGGGGACTCTTGAGACCATTTCAAAAGAACACACAAGGTCAACACTAATTTCTCAGTATGTTCTAATAATATTTATGTGCCATAAAAATACAGTGGTAAGAAAACTGCTGACTATTGGCATGAATCAAGACAACAGTCCCATTGTTTACTAAAAGACACATTGTGCAGTTCACAGTAAAGCCTGGAGGCGGCTTCATAGGAGACTCTGCTTAAATAGCCTTCGAGTCCATCACTGTCTAAGCTACTGTGTGGCACATGGAGAGCACACGTAGCACTCTTCTACATTTCAAGGTAATGATGGATCAAAACACTCAAATGACTGATTCGATGAGACTGAACTCGCAGCTCTTTTGCATGAAGCATAAATTTTACATGAAGAGCAACATACTAGTAGATCATTACTCATATCTGAGTTATCAAACATTTCTCAAGAAAAAAGTTGACACTTCCAGTGAACACCTGACAATGTTTAAACCATGGATAAATTTTAACTTTCGAGAGAAATGTAGGATTTTTTAAAACATATATCTACAACATGATTTTGGTAGCCTTCCAAAATATTAAGACTTACCCCAAAAGGATCCATGAGGGTGTTAGCAAAAATGGTGGTTTTATGGTATATAATAAAATCTGTGAAAACTTCTGAGGAACACATATCAATAAATCAATATGATAGATAAAACGTTTTTCCGAATAGTCTGAGAATAATTATACTAATTATATTATATAGTACTATTATATAATTATCATTATTAATTATCATGTCAATGATGCTTTGAGATATTTATATGTAGTATGATGGTTCCGTGAATAAATATATGTATTTTTACAGATGTTTTTGAACTGACTGTTTAAAAATATACTCTCTTGTACATTCCAATATATCCCATTTTTCACCCATTTATTCTTCAGTGAGCCCAGGTTGATCCATATTTTAGCTACAATTATCATGATGAGGCAAATGTATCTTTAACATACTAATGTTATTTCCTTTGAATATAAATTATTAGTAAAAATCACTAATAAATCATATGGTAACTTCAGTTTTAGTTATTTGAATAACCTCTATACTCTTTGCAATAGTTACTGTACTAGTTTTCATTTCTATAAACAAATTAAACAGGCCATCAGCTGTCTCACCCTGCTTTGAATGCTTCAAGATACTGGTCTGGAAAGAAAGACCCACTAATAGTAGTGTGAATGTTATAGGAGTAACTAACTACTTTCTGGTTAAATGTAAAGTTTTCTACCCAAGATGGAACCCATACCTGACATGATTATCCAGACCAAAGCAACATGACTGGCTAGGTTATAAGCACTAGAGAAGAACCTAGTACTATTATTCTGCTAAATGGACATAATAATTAACACCCCCCAGTTATTATCATCCTACCCATAGATTAATACAGACCTTAGAGAATCTTCTTTTTTTCAATAAGTAGTGGTTAGTACAGGAAACCACAGTAAGTCAAAGGCAGAGAATAATAGACTGCAGAGCACTCAGCTCTGAATGGAATATCCATATCCTGCACCCTCCTCTTAAGATTCAAAGGTTATTGATGAAGAAGGGAAAGAAATGTTAGAAGCATCTAAGGGAGTCGATGGCTGTAGGGAAACTATTTGCTGGTCATGACCCTGAAGTTTCACACACAGGATCTCACACTAGTGGGACTGCCTGCAGCAAAAGGCTTAAAGGAGATGGGGCCAGCCAAACTCCCAGTGTGGATGGGAGAGAGCCTTACGAAGTCATGCCCCTGCCTGGAAGCTCTTGATAATTGGTGGCTGCTGACAATTTTCTTCAGCCATGTAAGATCTGAGAGGCATTCCATGCTGCAGCAGGTGGTTCCACACCTATGCACATCAAAGCAATAAATAGACTGAGTATTTTTTTAAAAAGAGAAAGGCAGTGCACTCTAAGTTAGGAGAGAAAAGTGAGTGATAAGGAAAGAATGAGAGATGGAAAGTGGGTTTGATCAAAAACATTATCGGCATTTATGAATTTTAAATAAACTTTTCTCAATTTTTATTAGTTGATACCCAACTATTAAATGCCAAAACTCACAATTAAATTAAAAATACTTAAATAAAATGTTTTTCTTTGATCCTTTCCAGTATTTTTTCTGGTCTCAGTTTCACCTGTTTCTGCTCTGGCACTTGGTAGCCCCATTCTTCTGCTGCCTTTGGGATTGGTTTGTACTTTTTCTAGTTCCCAGGGGTAGAGTTTTTGTTCCTTGTTTGATACAGTTGAAAGTCCCCTCAAAAAACTAAAAAGATAGTCTAGAAAGATAGAGATGGGAGGGGTCATGGGTTGATTTCTTGGACTCCCTATGTGATTATTTACAGTTGTTAGTGAAATCTATAAATAATATTGATGACAGCAGCAGAGAAACCAGGCCTTGGCCCAAGTGTGAAACATGAGCTTTCAAAACTACTTTATGAAAAACAAGAAAGTTTAAAATTCAGAGTCTTGCTTTAAAGAAAACATTTTAAGCACACACATACTGCATATACTCAGAGGCTCCTGTAAGAAGACATACCCTGTCATGGACAGATAGGGGGAAAAAAGTACTTTGTGACTAGAACTAACTGGGGTGAAAAACAAATTTGTTTCAGATGTTGAAGGCCCAGCTCCTGACTTAAAAAAACAAATCACAGGGTTTATTAGTGTGAAAAGCTATGCTGTTGGAAGGTGAATATTCCGTGGTTTCTATTAACAAGAATAAGGTGTTCTACTCAAAACATCTAAAAGCACATTGAGCAGTACAACATGGCTGGAGCATTTGGCTTAGAGCAGTGGTTCTGTCTAACTGCTGGTGGTTCTCAGCATCCCTGATGCTACATAAGCTCCTCATGTAGTGGTGACCCCAAACCATAAAAGTATTTGTTGTTGCTTCATATCTGTAATTTTGCTACTGCTATGAATCGTAATGTAAGTATCTGATATGCAGGATATATGATATGCAACCCCTGACACCCACAGGTTCCTTAGCGAAAAGGATTGTGATGATGTGGATCTTGGGTCTGTCTCTAATAGCAACATTTTATAAGGCTAGTTCTGGGAGAAAGAATATTCTAACTTTAAAAACTGTGAAAGACCAAAACTTACCCTGACTACAAGACATGCAGGGATAAGGATAGAGCAGAGGTTGAGAGAATATCCAACCCTTGCCTACCCAACCCAAGACCCTCCCGGTGGAAGAGGGCCAACCCTTGACACTATTAACAATACTCTGCATCTGCTATGCTTGCAGACAGGAGCCTATCAGAGTTGCCCTCTGAGAGGCTCTACCCAGCAGGGTTTCGAAACAGATGCAGAGACTCAGCCAAACACTGGGCAAAGCATAGGGAGTCTAGTGGAAGAGTAGGAGGAAGGATAAAAAGACACAGTGGTGACAGGATCTCCACACGAAGAACAACAGAGCCAACTAACCAGGGCCCAGAGGGGATTGTGCAGTCTGAAGCACCAACCATGCACCATGCATGCATGGACTGGACCTAGGTCCTCTACATAGATGTAGCCGATGGGCAGCTTAGGCTCCATGTGGGTCCTGTAGTCAGAGGAGTGGTAGCTGTCTCTAACATGGACTCTTGTTGCTGGCGTTTTGATCACTTTCCCCTGACAGGACTGCCTTGCCAGGCCTGACTTGATGTGATAAGCTGGGCGGGGTGGGTAATGGAGCTCCCTTTTTCTGAGGAGTAGGGGAAGGGGGATGGGGGACTGGGAGGAGAGGAAGAAGAGGGCGATGACTGACCAGAATCTAGATTAAACAAACAAACAAACAAATAGAAAGAAATCTGGAAGAAGAGAAATAAAAGTAAAAATAAAATAAAAACAAACTGTGAAATGCTTATTCTCAATGCTCAGGGTCTCCAGTGACTATTGTGTGCACTTTCCTGGGGGGATGTGACCAAACCTTACTCCCTGTAGATAGAGTACCAATAACATATCAACAAAAGTGTTCCACCTAATTCTAGGTTACTGAACCAGTAAGTTTATTGAGTGATAGAAAGAGAATGAATGAGACTTATTTACAGGAGTATATTTGACTCAAATGCAGCATAGGTGAGGACTTAGGAAGGCTTAGGCCTACTGCTCCCTGCAGAGTTTGCAGGGAGTTCAGCTGATTGGACAGTCTTCTCTCCTGAGCAATAGTTGCTGTTTAAGTGACCGGGTAGAAAGGCCTTATGACACTTCTAGGCTTTGCAAACTTCCAGTCTTGTGGGTTTTGCTTATTCCCAAAGTCCAAAAACACTCTTCCCAGAAGAGAATGCTTTAGTTCACAAGAAATGGCTACCTCACACATTTCTATGCAGATTCTTGAGCAACAGACTATCCTCAGGTAGATTTAAGACTTTTGGCATAAATAAAGTGTTTTTGATAAAATTATTTGGCGTTTCAAGGCAACTGTAGTATTTCCAGGACCATTTTGAGTTCTGTGATTGTTAATAAATGACTACACAGATTTCCCAGGGAATATATTTACTACAGATATCTGATTTGCTTATGGCCATAATTTGTTTTGGTGTGGAAATACGGGGCTTCCCATTCTAGCATATTCTGCATACAAAAGTGTAATGTCCCAGATGAGTAAGTGGCATATCTATGACCCTCTTTATAGCTCTGCCATGCTTAAGTCTGTTATACCTTAACCTTAGTCAACTATTTCACAACCTAAAGCAAACACCTGGCTGCATCTTTTAAGCAAATGTATAGCTTTGGGTTTATACTAAAATAAATTTGAGGATTATTATTTTAACAAAATTATTCTTTACATACTTTGTCTCATTCTATTTTTATTTACTAGCCAACTGCCACTGGACATGTTAAAATGTTACTTTCTAGAAACCCAGTTCAAAGAGAAAAGGGAAAACGCTTGAAGACTTTGTGCATTGAGTTGTTGATGCCTGAGGCAATATGTTCTTATATTTTGTTTTGAAAGACTGGCCCTATCGGGGGAACAGACACTTCATTGTACGCTATGGTGCTGGGAAAGGAATACGAGCTACGTGTGAGAACCAGGCAACGCAGCCTTGGGTCTTTCAGCGATTTCAGTAACATACTCCGTATAACATTTCCTCCAGTGGACACACTGACCTGTAAAGAAGAAGGTAAAGTGTGTGTGTGTGTGTGTGTGTGTGTGTGTGTGTGTGTGTGTGTGTGTGTGCGTGCGCGCGTTGTGTGTGTGTTTAAATAACAACTAGCATGACTTTTGACAATAAATGCTAATGTATACCTCCAATAGTAGTATATTGTCTAGGTCAATATTCTTTAGTTTCACATATCAGGGGCAAGACACTGAAGTCAGTATCTGTAGAAAATGTATGCAATGAAAGAGAAGCAAAGGAGGGGCTGGAGAGATGGCTCAGTGGTTAAGAGCACTTCCTGTTCTTCTACAGGACCCAAGTACATTTTCAAGTGCCCACTTCAAGATATTGACAACCACGTGTAACACCAGCTCCAGAGGATCAGCCATCTCTAGCTCTTGTGGACACCTGCACTCATATGCACATACACAAATGCACATGATTAAAAATAATAAAATAAAATAAAATTTAAAGAAATAACAAAAGAATTTTGTTTCCAAATTATTTGATTTAAGAAGGGTCCCAGGGCAGGTGGAAACTCAGATAGTGGAATACAGTGTTTGTCCCTGAACAACAGAATTCCAGGGGAGTGGTTTTTTTTCCTTCATATGCCTCTATATTTCTAATTTTTTTCTACAATGTGCTTGTTTTGAATTTGTATCCAGGAGAGAAACAAATATATCCAAGGTTTGGAGAAAAAAAAGTAGTACTTATGGATTTGGGAGTGTACTGATGTGGTGTTTACTTAGAGAAAGGCCCAGTAAGTCCTGTGCTATCACACTCATGGGACACATGAAACATCTGGAGCTCTACACAGGAGACTTACAGAGATGACACAGGATTTCTAGGTGTCTGTATTAAAAGATAGTTAGCTTCTGTGTCTGTGGTAAGAACATTGTGGGGCTGGTGAGATGGCTTAGCAGTTAAGAACACTGTCTGCTCTTCCAGAGGTGCTGAATTCGCGTCCCAAAAACCACACGGTGGCTCACAACCATCTATAATGTGATCTAATACCCTCTTCTGGTGTGCAGGCGTACATACAGGCAGCACTGTATACAAAATAAATAAATAAATAAATAAATAAATAAATAAAAATTTAAACAAACAAAAACAAAAAGTTTTAAGGAACATTGGGAACCCACCTCAAGGGGACAGGATGGGGGAGGGGGCATTTAATCCTAAGGAAAGAGATGAAGGTTTCAGACAAATCCTCCCAAGGCTCACAAAGCATACCAGTATCTGAACAGCCTCAGTACAGTGTACATAAAACCCACAGTTTTAAAGCTATAAAAACATGTTCTGTTTGTGTAGGTATATCATGGTTATTCTGCCCTTATAACTTTGGTATATCCTCAATGTAGAAGCTAAAATATATTATTACAGTTCAAAATATCAAATAGACATTATTTACTTCAGTTCAACAGCAACAGTTTTTTTTCTGGTGCTGAAACCCTGATGATATTCCTTAGATATTTGGACGTATAAGAATCTTATAGGCTTGGTTTTGTTTTTTTTTTTAACAATCTGTTTGACACATGTACTTTTCATTTTTTCATTTTTCCCTTTTTATAACAATTTTATTTTTAAATTGTGATATAGTTACATTATCTCCCCTTCTCTTTACTCCCTCTAACCCTCCCATGAACCATCATCAACACCACAATGGTCACCACCTCACTTTCTCTCAAATTCTTGACCTCTTTTTCTTTAATTATATATATATATATGAAATTAAATACGTGTGTGTGTATATATATATATATACATGTATATATATATATACATGTTTTGTGTAAAGGGACTTTAAACAATGGACAAACATGTTGTATACTTAGGAAAGGAAAATCCAAAGTCATTCCATTGTGTTTCCATGGTTATCAAGTGAAAAACCAACTTTGCCATATGAATACAAATTAGCAAACATTTTCAATTGGAAAAGGATAGTACAATGTAAACTTTGCTTCGGTTATTCATAATTCTGTTAGTGAAATATTCTTTCCTGTTTTAGATTTCCAGTTTCCATGGTTCTTAATTATTATCTTTGGAGTATTTGGAGTAGCAGTGATGCTAATTGTAGTTATTTTTTCAAAACAGAAAAGGTAGGTGTGAAACAGTCTCTTTAATGTTCTTACAAGTTCTGATTTCTATGTGTACTCCCATTTGTTATTTGGAATTTTCCCTTGTACAGTATGGAAGGTTAGTTTAATTAGCTCAGAAAATTTTAATTTCTCATTTTACACTTATCGCATCTACACTCAGTCTATAGCATTTACCTTAGAAAATGGATGGTTTAGATCAGGAAGTCACATGGCATGATAAGAGGTTTGTTCTAGTGACTGTGCATTTGTCGACAAAACTTTCTCATCAGAAGAGCTCCCCAAAGGTGGTCAACAAGCCACCCCTTCACACCAGGGCTCCATGGTATCGCTAAACCTTCAGCAGTCTGTTGTGGTCACTGTGTGCAATCTCATCGAAGTGACAAATTGAAGCCATCGCCACAACTCATGCTAAGACTTTCCTATAAGTTTATGCTTACAGACATGATTTCAAATAAATTTGGGTTCCATTTAAATTACTTGGCTATGCATGATTTTATATCTCACCTGTTTGGAAATTCATTCAAAATTCCTTCTGGGTTTTAAGAAATTCTATTTTATGTTCTCTTGGAGTCCAGAAAGTTGGATGTAGCTGTTCAACCACTGCAGCTTCAGCTTGTTTGTATCATTTAACCTCTCTGAAAGTCTACATTTTTGTACACAACACGATCGTTTAAATCACTTTGAACAATAAAATATCTCCTCCCCCCCCCCTTGGGAAAAGCTGAGATTGCAGAAAACATTTTATGCAACATGCAGAAAAAAATATTGACATCGTTTGCCCCTTGTATGCATTTAAGATAGTTTCAGGATCACATGAGCCCCTCTTTCTAAGACACATGTGGCTACCACTTCCAAGATTATAGGGCTCAGTTGGTCTTTGCACTGCAAGTTCTGCGTCCTGGGAAATCCCTCAGTGCTGGGCCACCAGCAGTCAACTGCACCATCTGAAATTGAAATCAAGTTCTTCAGCTGAAGCCAAGAGGCACCAGTGACCAGTGAAATATAGAAATATATAGTACAGGCTTTCAGTTGTTGTAGTCAGCCAGCACTCCCAAGCCTCAAGCTTAGCCATGCCCAAAATCGAATTTTACTAGAAATAATTCAGGTAGTGCCTACAATCTTGAGTGCCAATGTTGAAAGACTACAAATTAATGAACTCAACTTTCTGTGGGGTTTCATATTCAGTTTTATAATGTATTGAGGAGGGAGCAGAACTCACTGTATAGTTTTATTTTGAACTTAGCTTTTTAGCCCAATTCCAGTTTTGCAAAAACATCTACTACAATTGAAACAGTAGGGTTTTCAGTTATTTGAGAAAATAAACATATATCTTTAGAATTTTAAGTAAGGTATGAGCTTGAATAATGCCAACAAGAGTCAAAACAATTGGTTTGAGTTAATTAGTCTATAGAGACAGTAAAATTCATATATGGAACTGTAGTAAATAAAACTGCTATGTCTATAAAGCCATTTACCCTTAACACCAGTTGTTCCTTACAAGCTACAAAGGCCAAGAAAACATGTGGGGTTGTCTAGTTATTTTGGCTAAAAATGTGTGCAACAAAATACCATCCTCTCAATAAGGAGAGTTTCAAATATATATATATTAGCCTCTTGTTTTGTTTGCCCAGACTGGATGGTCTTCAACTTCTGATCCTCCTGGCTCCACCATTGTCAGTTTTATGTGGTGCTAAGGATTCAGCCCAAGGTCCTATG
The DNA here is from genome assembly GCF_964271855.1 of Acomys minous. Classification (NCBI taxonomy): domain Eukaryota; kingdom Metazoa; phylum Chordata; class Mammalia; order Rodentia; family Muridae; genus Acomys; species Acomys minous. The sequence goes on along the minus strand of NC_140492.1, from coordinate 117,060,858 downwards.
CATGCTAGGTAAACACTCTACTAACTGAGCTGCCATCAGCCTCTAAATAAAAGCATATTTTGCTTTTTAAATTATCATCTTTGGGGGTTAGGAAACAAAGAAATTGGTTTCACTGTGATGTGTCCAAGCACATATGGCATCATATTTTGTTTATAACCTTCTCCCCCTCCTTGCTGCTTCTCTTCCTCCCACCAGTCTGCTCTTCTGCTTTCTGCATAGATAAATGATAGATAGATAGATAGATAGATAGATAGATAGATAGATAGATAGATAAATGATAGATAGATAGATAGATGATTGATAGATAGATAGATAGATAGATGATAGATAGATGATAGATAGATGATAGATAGATAGATAGATGATAGATAGATGATAGATAGATAGATAGATAGATAGATAGATAATAGATAGATAGATGATAGATAGATAGATAGATAGATAGATAGATAGATAGATAGATGAGATCCACAGGATCTGCCCCATTCCCTGCATTCCTCCAGACCTGTTCCTCACTTCTCATAGTACCCTTTTTGTTTCCATTTCCCACATATATGTGGATATATAGAGAAATTTAAATCTCCGTTCTGTACCTGAATGACAGCTTTGGTATGTTTGTCTTTCTGTCTCTCTGAACATGACAGTGTCCAGTTCCACCCATCCCACAAAGGTCATTTCATTTCCTCTATGGCAGTATAAATAAATATGTGCACCAGACTTTCCAAAAGTACATTTTCTATGAATAATGAAGTTTTGAGGAAACTAATTCTTAGTCAAAATCAACAGACTGTGAGATTTGTTTGAAATCTTTATTGCACACCCATGAGTTTTTGTAGTTTAAAAAAAAAGAATCAGTTTATTTCACTTTCCTACAGAAACCTTTATCACTACTCAAATTTTCATGTTGTAATAAAAGCACAAAATGGTAGACAATAGTACTAGCTGGCACAGAACTAACACACAGTCCCAAAATTAAAACACTACAAAGAATGCTACTTTTGTCTGTCTTGCTCAAAATCCCAGGGATGTTGAGGGCTCCAGGATCAATATATCTTTCAAGTTTTGTGAAAGAATTTTACTTTATTATAATCCAAATAATTCAAAGTAAAAGCCAGCTAAGTCTGTATGGACAGTCATATTTGAATTAAGTAAATCAGGACACCATTTCAACACAGGCTATCTTTCCTCTGTGTTCCCATCAAATGACCAACCTAGCCTTCGAGTTAATTCATGAAAAAGCTGCATCTCCATATGGCAGAAATGGGAAACGGAAAGACTGCAGGCCCACATTGCAATTTTGGTTTCTATGTTGGAATGAGGATTTTGCTATATTGTATGAGATTTTGTGACACTCCTAACAGTATGAACAGGTGTGTCTCTCACACGTTTCCCTGCTCTTAAGACACTCTTTTCCTCACACTGGGTTGCCTCATTGACATAAGGGCTTTTACCTTGTCTTATTGTATTTTGTTTTGGATCCTCTCTCTCTCTCTCTCTCTCTCTCTCTCTCTCTCTCTCTCTCTCTCTCTCTCTCTCTCTCTCTCTCTCTCTCTCTCTCTCTCTCCTCAGAATCTTCCATTTCATTTACATCCAGTAGGACTTCCCTCCTCCCCTCCCAGTCTCACCCTCTCACCTCCCCTCTAGACACCTTCCCTTTCTTCTCAGAGAAGGGAGACTTCCCATGGATATCAACCCACCTTGGCATATCAAGTAGAACTGGGAGCATCTTCTACTGAGACTAGATAAGGCTGTCCAGTTAGGGGAAAGGGATGCAAAGGCAGGCAACAGAGTCAGAGGCAGCCTCTGCTCCTACTGTTAGAGGTCCCACATGAGGACCAAGCTGCACATCTGCTACATATGTCGGGGGTCGGGGTAGGGGTGGCTAGAACCATCCCATGGATGTTCTCTGGTCTGGTATGGTCTCTGTGAGCCCCTAAGTGTTGTGAAAAGGATATTAGAGTCTAGAGGGTTTCTCTGCATCACTCAGTTCCCAAATAATCAATACAGAGATGTTTTAGAATTGTAAAAGCTTTAAGACATCATAACTGGGTAAATATCAACCCCCTGAGCTATTTCACTATTTCCCAGCTACACGCTCCAAGTTACCTGCCATAATTGTTTCCGCCTCAGTTGTTTCTGTCAGGCCAGCCCTCATGGTCCATACTGGCCCATGCAATTTGCTTCTCTATGGCTTCCTTGCCTCCTGCTACATCTTCTTCCTCCTTCTTCTCTCTCTTGCCTGGTAGTCCCCACGTGACCCCAACCCTGGGAACCTAAGCTCTTCCTAATTCTCTTCTGCCCAGTTACAGGCTGCCAGTTATTCTAACCAGCCAGAGAATATTAGCAAGCAAAGTTTACACAACATCACTTGGTGTATGTGAGAATGCACTCCTCTGGGTGGCAACCAGATCATGAGAGCCAGTAATTAGCATTAGAATACATAGCACCAGACCAACCCCCAACACCTATGAGTCCAAGTTAGTTGAGTTTGTAGGTTTGCTTGTGGTGTCCTTAATGCCTCCCCATCTTCCATAAGATTCCCCTAGTTCCACCCAATGTTTGTCTGTGTGTCTCTGCATGTTTCATCAGCTGCTGGATGAAGCCTCTCAGATGATTGTTATGCTAGCCTCCTGTCTGCACAAATAGCAGAATATTATGGGTAGTATCAGTGATGGGCTTTATCTCTCATGGCATGCGACTCAAGTTGGGCCAGTCATTGATTGGCTAGGTCAAAGGTTTTGTGTACGAGTTGCTGTCTCCCCCTCCCTCTGCTGGAAGTCCCATCTGGCTACAAGAGGTGGCCACTTCATGTTCCATATCCTAGACTGATAGGAGTCACAGTGAGAGTCACCGTCATAGACTCATGTGAGCCTCTTCCATCCCACAGATGCCCCCACCACCAATTTCAGTTCTCTCTCCCAGCCCTCCCCTCGTTTCCCCTCACCTGATCCCCACCCCCCTTCCCTCACCCAGTTCCCTCCCTCCATCTACTTCAGATGTCAATTTTATTTCCCGTTCTGAGTGAGATTTAAGCATCCTCCCTTGAACCTTCCCTTCTTTGGGTCTGTGGATTATATGATGCTGCTATCCCCTATTGTATTGCTAATATCAATTTATAGAGGAGTACATACCATGCATGTCTTTCTAGGTCTGGATTACCTCACTCAGCATAATCTTTTCTAGTTCTATCCATTTGCCTGCAAATTTCCTGATGACCTTGCTTTTAATAGTTGAGTAGTATCCCACTGTATAAAGGTCTAAACTCTTCAGTTGAGGAACATCTAGGTTGTTCCCAGTTTCTGACTATTACCAATAAAGCTGCTATGAACATACTTGAAAAAGTATCATTGTGGTATGATAGAGCATCTTTTGGATATGTGCCCAGGAGTAGTATAGCTGGGTCTTGAGGTAGAACTATCTCCAATTCTCTCACAAACCACCAAAGTGATTGTACAATTTTGGCCTCCTGCCAGCAATGGAGGAGAGTTTGCTTTGCTCCACATCCTCATCAGTTTGTGCTGTCACTTGAAATTTTTATATCAGCCATCCTGATGGTGTAAGATGGAATCTCAGAGTCATTTTGACTTGCATTTTTCTGATAACTGAGGACACTGAACATTTCTTTTTTTTTCTCCTTTATTAATTTATTCTTGTTACATCTCAATGGTTATCCCATCCCTTGTATCCTCCCATTCTTCCCTCCCTCCCATTTCCCCTTATTCCCCTCCCCTATGACTGTTCCTGAGGGGGATTACCTCCCCCTGTATATGTTCATAGGGTATCAAGTCTCTTCTTGGTAACCTGCTGTCCTTCCTCTGAGTGCCACCAGGCCTCCCCCTCCAGGGGACATGGTCAAAGGTGAGGCACCAGAGTATGTGAGAAAGCAATATCCCACTCTCCACTCTATTGTGGAGAGTGTTCTGTCCATTGTCTAGATCTGGGTAGGGGTTTAAGGTTTACCGCCTGTATTGTCCTTGGCTGGTGCCTTAGTTTGAGCAGGACCCCTGGGCCCAAATCTGCCTATCATAATGTTCTACTTGTAGGCTTCTAGGACCCTCTGGATCCTTCTACTTTGCCATTCTCCCGTGATTCTCTCATCTAGAGTCCCACTAGAATGTCCTCCCCTCTGTCTCAGTTTCCTGGTAAGTGAAGGCTTTCGTGGGACATGCCCCTTGGGCTAATATGCAGATATAAGTGAGTATATACCATTTGAGTCTTTCTGCTTCTGGGTTAACTCACTCATTATGATCATTTCTAGCTCAATCCATTTATCCACAAATTTCGGGAATTCTTTTTTTTTAATAGCTGAATAGTATTCCATAGTGTATATGTACCACAGTTTCTTTATCCATTCTTCTATTGATGGACACTTAGGCTGCACTGAACATTTCTTTAAGTGCTTCTCAACCAGTAGAGATTCCTCTGCTGAGAATTCTCTGTTTAGCTCAGTACTCCATTTTTATTTTCTTAATTTTTAAAAATTTTATTAATTTATTCAGATTACATCTCAATTGTTATCCTGTCACTTGTATCCTCCCATCCCTCCCTCCCTCCCTCCCGCTTTCACCCTATTCCCCTTCCCTAGGTCTATGACCAAGGGGAACCTCCTCCCCCACCATATGGTCATAGGCTATCAAGTCTCATCTTGGTAGCCTGCTTATTCTTTAAGTGCCACCAGGCCTCGCCACCAAGGGGAGGTGGTCAAATATGGAGCACCAGAGTTCATGTCAGAGTCAGCTCCCACTCTCCACATAACTGTGGAGAATGTCCTGTCCAGTGGGTAGATCAGAGCAGGGGTTTGATGTTTACTATTGTATTGTCCTTGGTTAGTGCAATAGTTTGAGCAGAACCCTCTGGACCCCGATCCACTCATCACGATATTCTTCTTGTAGGTTTCTAGAACCCTCTGGGTCCTTCTATTTCCCCATCTCCTATATTTCTCTTACCTAGAGTCTCAGTAGGATGTCCTCACATCTATCCCAATCTTCTGGTAAGTGAAGACTTTTGTGGGACATGCCTTTTGGGCTAGTGCCCAATTATAAGTGAGTATATACCATGTGAGTCTAGCTCTGGGTTAACTCACTCAGTATAATCATCTCTAGTCCCATCCATTTGTCCACAAATTTCTGGATTTCCTTGTTTTTAATAGCTGAGTAGTATTACATAGTATAAATGTGCCACAGTTTCTTTATCCATTCTTCAACTGAGGGGCATTTAGGCTGTTTCCAGGTTCTGCCTATTATGAATAGGGCTGCTATGACCATGGTTGAGCATATGTCCTTGTTGTGTGGTGGAGCTTTTTCTGGGTATATTCCAAGGAGTGGAATAGCTGAGTCTTGAGGAAGCCCTATTCCCAATTTTCTGAGAAAGTGCCAGATAGATTTCCAAAGTGGTTGTACCAGTTTGCATTCCCACCATCAATGAAGGAGTGTTCCTCTTTCTCCATATCCTTGCCAGCATATGGTGTCGCTTGAAGTTTTGATCTTAGCCATTCTGATGGGTGTAAGATGGAATCTCAGAGTCGTTTTGAGTTGCATTTCTCTGATGACTAAAGATGTTGAGCATTTCTCTAAGTGTTTCTCAGCCATTTGATATTCTTCTGTTGAGTACCCCATTTTTAATTGGGTTATTCGGTTTGTTGGTGTTTAATTTCTTGAGTTCTTTATATATGTAGGGTTGGTGAATATATTTTCCTATTCTGTAGGCTGTCATTTTGTTCTACTGACAGTGTCCTTTGCCTTACAGAAGCTTTTTAGGTTCATGAGGTCTCATTTATTAATTGTTGATCTTAGTCCTGAGTTCTTGATGTTCTGTTCAGGAAGCATTCTCCTGTACCAACGCATTCAAGGTTATTCCCCAGTTTCTCTCGTATTAGGAACAGTGTATTCTGCTTTTATGTCAAGATCTTTGATTCACATAAACTTGATTTTTGTGCAGAGTGATAAATATAGATCTATTTGCATTCTTCTGCAAGCAGAAATCTGGTTAGACAGGCACCATTTGCTGAAGATGCTTTCTTTTTTTCTGTTGTATGGTGTTGGCTTCTTTGTCAAAAATCGGGTGTCCTTAGCTCCAGAAGTTATTTTATTGTGCAGGATTGTCTTAGGTACTCCTGGTGTTTTGTTTCCATATGAAGTCTATAATTGTTCTTTCAAGGTCTGTGAAGAATTGTGTTGGAATTTTGATGGTAATTGTGTTGAGTCTGTAATTTGCTTTTGGCATTTTTACTATACGAATCCTACCAATCCATGAGCATGGGGGATCTTTCCATCTTCTGATATCATCTTCAATTTCTTTCTTCATTGTCATTAAGTTCTTATCATACATGTCTTTCATTTGCTTGGTTAGAATTATATGAAGATATTTTATATTACTAGTGGCTATTGAAAAGAGTGTAATTTTCCTAAATTCTTTCTCAACCCATTTATCATTTGCTTAATGGAGGGCTACTGTTTTTTGTTTTTTGGGTTTGTTTGGTTTTTTTGTTTTGTTTTGTTTTGTTTTGTTTTGTTTTCTGTTTTTAGTTTATTTTGTATCCAGCCACTTTGCTGAAGCTGTAGGAGTTCTCTAATCATATCATCAGCAAATATTGATGCTTTGGCTTCTTCATTCCCAATTTGTATCCCATTGATCTCCTTTTGTCATCATATTGCTTTAGCTAGAACTTCAAGTACTATGTTGAATAGATATGGAGAGAGTAGGGAGCCTTGTCTTTCCCTAACTTTAGTAGATTTACTTTACGTTTCTCTATACTTAATATGATGTCGTCTGTTGACTTGCTGTATATTGCCTTTACTGTGTTTAGGTATGTGCCTTGTATTCCCTGATTTCTCCATGACTTTAAACATGAAGGTATTAGATTTTGTCAAAGGCTTTTTTGGCATCTAATGAGATGATCATGTGGGGCTTTTCTTCTTCGGTTTGTTTATATGGTGGATTACATTGATGGATTTTTATATATTGAATCATCCCTTCATCCCTGGGATGAAACCTAATTGATCACAGTAGATGATGTTTTTGATGTATTCTTGGACTTGTGAGTATTTTATTGAGTATTTTTGCATCAATGTTCATAAGGGAAATTGGTCTGAAAGTCTCTTTCTTTGTTGACTCTTCATGTTGTTTAGGTATCAGGGTGACTGTGGCCCTCATAGAATGAGTTTCACAATATTCTTCTATTTCTTCTTTGTGGAATAGTTTGAGGTATAACTTTTCTTTTTTTTTTTTTTATTAATTTATTCTTGTTACATCTCAATGGTTATCCCATCTGTTATATCCTCCCATTCTTCCCTCCCTCCCATTTTCCCCTTATTCCCCTCCCCTATGACTGTTCCTGAGGGGGACTTCCTCCCTCTGTATATGCTCATACGATATCAAACTTTTCTTTGAAGTCTTGTAGAATTCTGTGCTGAAAACATCTGGCACAGGGTTTGGTTTTGTTGTTGTTGTTGTTGTTGTTTTGTTTTGTTTTGTTTGTTTGTTTGTTTGTTTGTGGGGGTTTTTTTGTTTTGTTTTGGTTTTGGTTTTGAAACTTTTAATGACCCCTTCTAGTTCCTTAGGGGTTATAGGTCTATTTAAATTGTTTGCATGATCTTGATTTAACTTTGGTAAGTGGTATCTACCAAAAAAAAAATCACCCATTTTGTTTAGATTTTCCACCTTTGTGTGGAGTACAGGCTTTTGAAGTAAGACCTAAAGATTCTTTGGATTTCCTCAATGTCTGTTGTTATGCCCCTCTTTTTATTTCTGATTTTGTTTATTTGGATATTGTCTTTCTGCCTTTTAGTTAATTTAGCTAAGAGTTTGTCTATCTTATTAATTTTCTCAAAGAACCAGCTCTTGGTTTGTTTTTGTTTTTTAATTTATTGTGTTGTAATCTTTGTTTCTAATTCATTGACTTCAGTCCTGAGTTTGATTATTTCACTTTTTGTTCTAGAGCTTTCAGGTGTGCTTTTAAATTTCTAGTATGACAATCTAGAATAAGTGTCTGTAACAAAGTCTTCTTGAGCCAGGCTTTCCCACCAAGCATGAAATGCTGATTTGCTAATCCCCTCACTTTATCTTTTCCTTTATATTTTAATCTTCTTTCAAATCAATTCTTTTACCTTGTTTTGATTTATTTTTTAATCTTAACATTCTCAGGCTTAAAAAAAATCTTTCCAATCTCCCACTAGGGTAATAAATTTGGAATTATGCACAAGAGATTTCTGCAGTAGGTTTTGAAGCCCTTTAGCTCATAAATTGTTCTTGAATAAGATGGACCCTGAAAAGTGGTAATTACCTTAAAAGTACACAATCAGCACTGTTTGTGTTCTTATTTTTAAAAGCTGGTGAGTTAGTCATTATAGGATTTTTCTGAAGTTGTATTTATTTCCCTAAAGGAGAGAATCATAAAGCAGAAAGCAAATAAATCTCAATAAAGCAGCCTTGTTAACAGGAGAAAGTATAAACACGAGGTGTCTCTATGGTGGCTGGGACATTACAGCAGGATTTTCTCTCTTACCCACCCCACATTCCTCCCCAACACCTCTCTCTTAGGAGGTTTGCCTGCTTATAATTTCTTATATCCTTCCAAGAAGCTAAATAAATTTACAGCAATTATAGACTCCTTGAAATTGCAAATATCGTTACTCAATATTATCCATTAACAATAAAATTACTATTTAAACATTTAAATTTTTTTCTAGTATGAGATCTCGAGTTCTTTATAAAGTCACTTAGTTCTATGAACTTTCTGCTTAGCACTGCTTTCATTGTGTTCCATAAGTTTGGGAATGTTGTGCATTCATTTTCTTTGAACTCTAGAAAATCTTTAATTTTTTTCTTATTTCTTCCTTGACCCATTAGTTGCTGTGTAGAAAGTTGTTTAGCTTCCATAAGTTTGTAGGCTTTCTGTTGTTGAAATCTATCTTTAATCCATGGTGGTCTGATAATATACAAGGGCTTACTTCAATTTTCTTGAGAGTTGCTTTGTGTCTGAGTATATGGTCAATTTTGGAGAAGGTTCTATGAGATGCTGAGAAGAAGGTATACTCATTTGTGTTTGGGTGAAATGTTCTGTAAACATCTGATAGGTCATTTGATTCATAAGATCTGTTAACTTGATTATTCCTCTGTTTAGTTTCTGTCTGGGTGACCTGTCCATGGGTGAGAGAGGGGTGTTGAAGTCTTCTACTATTCATTTGTGGGGTTTGATGTGCAATTTAAATTTTAGTAATGTTTCTTTTACAAATGTAGGTGCCCTCACATTTGGGGAATAGATATTCAGAATTGACACATCATCTTGGTGGATTTTTCATTTGATAAGTATGACATGTCCTTTTGATTAGAATGGTTACTCCAGCTTGCTTCTTGGGTCCATTTGCTCATCTGCTTAGAAAAATCTTTTTCCAACCCTTTACTCTGAAGCGGTGTCTATGTTTGTTGCTGAGGTGCATTTCTTGTATGCAGAAGAATGATAGGTCATATTTTCACATCCATTCTGTCAGCCTGTGTCTTTTTATTGGGGAATTGAGTCCATTGATGTTGTGAGATGCTAATAGCTAATAGCTAATGATTGTTAATTCTTGTTATTATGATGTTGGTGGTAGTGTGTGTGTGTGTGTGTGTGTGTGTGTGTGTGTGTGTGTTTCTTGATTTTGCTGGTATGACATTATTTATTTCCCATGTTTTCTTGGGTATAGTTAACCTCCTTGTGTTGGAGTTTTTCTCCTAGAATCCTCTGTAGGGTTAGATTTGTGGAAAGATATTGTTAAATTTGACTTTTTCATGGAATATCTTGTTTTCTCCCTCTGTGTTTAGTGACAGTTTTGCTGGATATAGTAGTCTAGGCTGGCATCTGTTGTCTCTTAGAGACTGCAAGACATCTACCCAGGCCCTTGTGACTTTTAAAGTCTCTGTTGAAAAGTCTGGTGTAATTCCAACAGCTCTGCCTTTATATGTTACTTTGTCTTTTTCCATCGCAACTTTTAGTATTCTTTCTTTGTTCTGTACATTTCGTGTTTGATTATGTGGTAGGAGGATTTTCTTTTTTGATCCAAACTATTTGGTGTTCTGTAAGCTTCTTGTAGGTTAGAGAAACTTTATTCTATGATATTGTTGAAAATATTTTCTAGGCCTTTGAGGTGGGAATCTTCTCCTTCTTCTATTGCTATTATTCTTAGGTTTGGTCTTTTCATAGTGTCCTAAATTTCCTGGATGTTTTGTGTTAGAAACTTTTTAGACTTGACATTTTCTTTGACTGGTATATCAATTTCTCTATCATATCTTCTACACTTGCAATTCTCTTTTCCATCTCTTGTATTCTGTTGATGATGTTTGCATCTGTAGTTTCTGTTCTCTTACCTAAGTTTTCCATCTCCAGGATTCCCTCAATTTGTGTTTTCTTTTTTGCTCCTATTTCCATTTTAAGCCTTGAATTATTTTATTCATTTCTTTCACCTGTTTGATTGTATTTCCTGTATTTCTTTGAGAGATTTAGTCTTATACAAAATAAAAGAAAACTTAGAATAAATGATAGCACTGGCTATATTCCATCTCTACCTTTTAAAATAAGATACCATGTAATTTTTAAGATGTAAAAATAAAACTTTATTTGTTTTTAAGGATTAAGATGCTGATTTTACCCCCAGTCCCAGTTCCAAAGATTAAAGGAATTGATCCAGATCTTCTCAAGGTAATTAAGTATAGACTTTGAATCAGTCAGTAAAGTAATACCTAAAGAATTCTGCCTTCTCTTGAGAAGGTTTTGTTTTATCATTGGTTGGTTGGTGTCTTCATTGTTTGGGTTGTTTTTATTTGTTTTGGTTTTCTTGTTTTTGTTTGTTTTGAAAACTTAATGCATCCTATTTAAAATTATGTAATTGTTTTGAGTTGCTTTTCATAGATCTCCACTTTCTGTCTGCCTCCTAGGAAGGAAAATTGGAGGAAGTGAACACTATCTTAGGCATTCATGATAACTACAAACCTGACTTCTACAATGATGACTCCTGGGTTGAGTTTATTGAGCTAGACATTGATGATGCAGATGAAAAGACTGAAGGGTCAGACACAGACAGACTTCTAAGCAACGACCATGAGAAATCAATTAATATCCTCGGAGCAAAAGATGATGATTCTGGGCGTACCAGCTGTTACGATCCTGATATTTTGGACACTGATTTCCACACCAATGACATGTGTGATGGTACCTCAGAGTTTGCTCAGTCACAGAAGTTAAGAGCAGAAGCCGATCTCTTGTGCCTTGACCAGAAGAATCTGAAGAACTCGGCTTCTGATGCTTCCCTTGGCTCTCTGCACCCCTGTACTACCCCAACAGTGGAAGAAGACAAACCACAGGCACTTGTGAGCAGTGAAACTGAGTCAACCCACCAACTGGCCTCTACTCCGATGAGCAATCCTGCTTCACTGGCAAACACTGACTTTTACGCCCAAGTAAGTGACATCACACCAGCAGGCAGTGTAGTCCTCTCCCCAGGTCAAAAGATTAAGGCGGGGATAGCCCGGTGCGACAACCAACAGCCAGAGGTGGGTGCTCCCGGCCAAGAAAATTACGGCATAAACAGTTCCTACTTCTGTGAGTCAGATGCCAAAAAGTGCATCGCTGTGGCCCCTCACATGGAGGCCATGTCATGTCTAAAACCAAGCTTTAACCAAGAGGACATTTACATCACCACAGAAAGCCTTACCACTACTGCACGAATGTCCAAGACAGCAGAGCTTGCTCCAGATGCGGAGATGGCTGTCCCAGATTACACCGCGGTTCACACCGTGCAGTCTCCACAGGGCCTTATACTCAACGCAGCTGCTTTGCCTTTGCCTGACAAAAAGAAGCTCCTCTCCTCCTGTGGCTATGTGAGCACAGACCAACTGAACAAAGTCATGCAGTAGCCTCTACTATCTTTAATAGCAAAGAAATGGCTGGGCATGAACGCTTAAACCAAAAACTATGTTTTCAGTCTGTGTTGGGAGAGTTGTGAGGATGAATGTGGATTCGAAAATTCCTTTTCTGGAAATGTAGAAACATTATCATAAGACGGAAAATCAAGAACGCTTAATCAGATAGATACTCCCATTGTGAACTATAAATATTTTTAAAAATTGTCTCTAGGACTGTTTAGTGGCAGTGATTGTTCTGTGGGGTCTTAATTTCGTGATATTAAGCATTAAATAGCTACGTTTTTCATGTATGTAAATCATGCTTTTTGAAAAAGCAAAACAATCAGGTGGCTTTTGCAGTTCAGGAAATTGAATGCAGATTATAGCACAGGCTAGTTTCTTTTTCTTTTTTAAAAATAACTGGCAACTAAAACTAAGTGAGAAGGTAAACCTAGTTTGGATATGCAAAACATTTATTTTGACATAAAATTGATACAGATATTTTTAATAATTTACACTTTAAGCATGGATATTTTATAATCTACTACATGCATATTGTAGTTCACAACAATCCATTCAAGGATGTAGCAATTACAGTGTAAAGAGGGTTTAGTGCTTTGGTCAATGAACCTACCTAAAGAAAAACAAACAAGTTGGATTTTTACAAAGCCCTTTTTATAACTCCCAGAAATTCTTAAATCTAAAATGTCTAATGACATGCATTATTGGAATAAACATCTTAAATTTTTAAACAAATATTTTTTAATTTAGAAAAGTTAAAAGTTTTATACGGATCAACAAACATATCATATACCAAACAATAACAGAATGGTAATGATGGAAGAAATGCTTTCTTCACCAAATTTAAGTTCAAGCCACAGGGCTACAAGTCAGAGAAGTGCAAGTGATGGTGTTATGGTTGGCTAGGATGTGGAAACGCAGCAGGAGCGCACAGAGTCAGGTTCTGAGAAAGAGCCCAGCGAGCAGAAAAAGAAGGCCCTCCCACCTGTGTAGTGATGTCAAACACAGCCTGTTTTTGTTAGGAACCTAAGAAACTCACATATTCAAAAAGAAATTCTCGTGTGAAATCCAATAGCAAATTGGAGAGACTTAAGCAGGTAATAGAATAGAAAATCAAAGACCTGGGTCTTTGAATCACAGCCAGACACATGCTTTTAATTCATGGCAAAAAGGAACAGAATAAATGACTTTCCAGTCGCAAAGGAAAACTCAGAATTAATTAACCAAATAACAGAAACCTTGTCATCAAATCTTTTATAAGTTGTATCTTAAGTAGGAAGAAGAGTTTCATCACTTCTTACCCTCCCAGGAAGATCAAGCTCAGACTGGGTAAAACACACAATAAAAAAAAAAAAAATCAGCCCTGGATTCCCTAATAGCATAAACATACTTCTTTGGGTTATCCCTCTAAAAGATGTGTGAGAGAAAGTGGACTCTCAGTCCACTGAAGGATGTTCCTCATTTTAAATATTTTTTGAGACACTTGAATTTTTAAAATTACCTTTGGCTTTTAACGGTGTTCACCATTTTTCTCAGACCTTTGTGGGGAAACAGGCTTAATGTTTAGTGATCTTTACACTCTCTTTCCTGCAGGAGAGAGACAGTGAAAACCAGCACACTGGGTGTTTAAGTCCACCGTGCGACTCTGTAATAGATTCTAATAGATTTCTCTGCTACCTTGCTGCTATGGTTTCTCCAACGGCTGCATTATTTAGTTCATATGAAATATCATGAACTTAGAATCTATTCCACTTAAAGATGTGTGTTTTGATGAACTATCTTACCATTTTGCTGTATGCTGACCACATTTCTATAGCCAAAAAAAAATAGCTAAAATACCTCAATCGGTCCAGAATGTCTTTTTTTTTTTTTTTTTTTTTTTTGGTACTTTGCTGGCCACACAAGCCATTATTCACAGTATGACTAGTTGTGTCCTGCAGTCTATATTTAATTTTCTTTTATGTCTGTGGATTTTTCCCTTCAAAGTTCAATAAATTTATTTTCTTGAATTTCTGCTGGTGTGTCTCTATTAGCCCCACCATGAAGCACCTTAACCCAGACTGTGTATTGAGACTAGCCTATTGTAAAGGACTTAGCAGAGTTAGTTTAGAGACATCAGTGGGTAGTGGGTCACAAGCCAGCAGAGAGGCAGAGGTGGTTAAGATAGCTGTGTTCTTGTCTGGACTGTGCCTTCTGTTCAGGCTCCTTCATGTGAACAGAAACTTACAGAGCCACACCTTGAACACATCATAAAAGCTAAATGGCAAGGCCAAGTGATGTGGAGTATGTGGGAAATGGGAAGAGGGAGATGTTGGGCATGATCTCTAAGCTACAGTACTAGCTTGAGTGAGTTACGTGGGATCAGGGCGAGCATTTCCCCCTGGATTCACATATTGAGTTTGTCATGTTGACTACTTGTCATCATAGGAAGCAGACAATAAATCTCTATACTACTTGCTATCTTGTTGCCTGAATAAGCAACTTAGCAGCAAGAGGTTTGTTATGGTTTGCAGTTTAGAGGTGGGAAAGACACAGCAGCTGGAGCTGCTTGCCCTCTAACCGTGGGAGCTTGTACCATGGCTTGTTCACGTCTTAGAGGATAAGGAAACAAAGCTCCAACTGGAACTAGAGGCGAATATAACTTTCAGTCCCTACCTCAGCTACCTGGTTCTGTCAGGTGTGTCCTTAGATCCAAAGGTTCCACAACTCCTAAAACAGAGCCACCAGCCTGGAACCAAGTATCCAAACTGAGCCAGTGGATTCCAGCACCCACATGTCAGCTAAACAGCTCTCTATAACCACAGTCCCAGGGGATCGAATGTCTTCCTGGACTCTGTGGGCACTGAATACACATGGTGCACAGTCATACATATGGGCAAAATATTCATACAAAGAAATACAAATAAGTAAATCTTTCTTTAAAGTTTCTTTCCACACCACAGTAATATATTTTAAAGATTTTTTTTCTAACCAGCAGTTCTCAACAGTGAGCTTAAAATACTTAACAAACCATGTTGTAAACACATGTACTGTCTACGGTTTATGATTCCATTTATAAAGTAAAAACAGTATACTATAAAGGAATCTTCATAATAGTAAATTATGTCCTAGAATTAAAGCAGCAAGCTGCATCGCCTCTAACAAAACACTCATATTGCACTTTGATGCTGTGAAGGTGGGCACAGACTTCTCATCAGTAATGATTAGAGTCCTAGGATACATCTTCTCTCAAAATAAAGCAGTCTTGTGTGCATTTAATATAGCCACCTTTGTCTGTCTGGATGGCTTACTCTAGTTTCTGTGCCCACTGATGTTTCCCTTGTACACTCATGTAACAAAGACGACTCCTCCTCAAACTTCATACAGAACCTCTGCTATGTCTCCTGTTTTTCTTCTACAGCTTCCTCATCTTCCTCAGCCTTCAAAGAATCAAAGAAAGTTGGGCTTCCTCTCCGCACTAGACTTTGCCCCAAGAGGACACTGTGACTTGTTTGCTGTTTTGTGCATAGTGCCTATGCCTTTTTAGAAACAACAATAAGGCTGTTTAATGTTCCCAGTCACATGAAACTTTTATAAGGTCTGCGTGTCAGACACTGAAACTTCCGCGTCTTCCCACTACTCCCCACGTCAAGAGAGCTGTCCCTCAGCTGTTATGACTCTACCCCACCGAGGCAAGCCAATGCAAGCATTCCCTTCACGTTCACAGCTTGAACAAATATTTGATGCCAAGTGACTAGCCTTTGGCCTGTCTTATCTTTTAACATGACTGCTTTCACTTGGACTCATAAAAGCCACTGAAGAATTATTAATTAACATAACTTTCTTGCTTCTCAGTCTTTTAATTTAGACAAATGTAGACACTGGGCCAATTTCCGTGTCATTGTTTTCTTAGGGAATAAGGTGGCCTGAGAAACAGGAGAGGGGAGGGGAAATGTCAGCACAGCGGTTGACACCCAAAGCATTCTGCAGTTAAGTTTGCCATCCAGTATGGATGTGGATCATGGCATCCCGAGACAACTGCAATATGATATCAAGCATTGCTGATTACAAACCATCATAACAGGTAGAATGGTAATTTTAAAAATTGAAATAGAAGAACTAGCAAGATTGTGGCACAGAAGCACAAAGGAAGCACATATTTAAAAAAAAAAAAACTAGCAGACTTGCCTAGCAACCGAGAGGACCAGAGTTCAGATGCTAGCATCCTACAAACGCCTGTACTTCAAGCTTCAAGGAATATGAAGCCTCTTTCTGGCGTTCTCAAACATGATTTTAAGAGTTTTATTCCATGTTTGAGAAAGCAATAAGATGATCATATACCATAACAAAGACAATTTCACTCTAGGGATGCAAGATTGATAGAACAATATGCAAATGAATAAGTATAATGACACAAGAAGACAAACAAATACTGGTGAATATGAGGGGAAAGAGGAACCTTTCTACTCTGCTCGTGGAAATGAACACTGATGTAGCCATTGCTGAAATCAGTGTGAAAATTCTTCCCCCCCCCCAAAAAAAAGCCTAAAAATAAAATTTCCAGATGATCTAGCTATTCCAGTCCTCATGAAGGATTATAGGTCTGTGTCTCACATAAAGCTTTGCACAATAGTGTTTATTGCTACTCTATTCACAGTAGACATGATATGGAGCCAACTTAGATAGTAGTCATCAACAGAAGGCTCCCGTGATCCACAGCTAGAAGGAAAGTCTTGCATGTCTGACACTGGCATTACTAGTCTGTTTCTTTGGGGAAACATTATCACCCCAAGCCATATAAGTCGATTTAAATTACACACACACACATATAGTTTATACACACATTTATATAGACAGACATTTGTATAGATATGTGTGTACTTTTAAATAAACATTAAATAATGTTTTTTATGGCTTTTTCAAACATCTTGAGTATTATTTAGTCTTTCTTCCTTCCTTTCCCTTTATACTACCATCAGTCCCCACTTCCCAGTTAGAGCCCTACCATCTCATTTTTCTCATTTTCCCTTCATGGCACCTGTGCCCTACTACCTCTCTATATGAAGTTACTTTCCCCCTTTTTACTTTCCTGGTGTCTGTGGTCACTCAAGACCATATACTTGTATCTAAAGATTTTATTTTAAAAAATCAAATAAATGAAAGTAAATCATAAATTGGCAGCAGCCACACTTTTAACTACTGTTGGACAACACTGAAAATTACAATTTTGTAATAATTTAAGCAAAGCTCTAGGTGTCTACATTTAAAAAAAATAAAAAACAGAAAGAGCACGCACACAAAACAAAAAACAGAACCCTGACTTGATGATGATGCAACCCAATAAATTGGAAAAAACAAAGGGTAAATAAAATCCAAATCCGATAGGTGGGAAGAAAGAATAAAAGTCAGAGCGGAAATAAATAAAATAAACAAGATAAAGAGCCAGTGAATGTAAGAGCTGACTCCCTGAGAAGTTAACCAAGATCAACAAACCTTCAGCCCCATTAACCAAAGGAAAGAGAAGACCCAAATCCCCAGTGCCAGACATGAACTCAGAAACATTACAACAGACACCAAAGAAGTTCAGAGTATTGTAAAGGGACACTTCAAAGACCTGCACTTCATTAAGTTACAAAATCTAAAAGGAAATGGACACATTTCTAGATCAATATGAATCATCACATTTAAACCAAGAAATCAAAAAGTAAAATAATAAACCAAGAAATCTATCAGACTTTCAAAAGAAAAAGAAATAGGCAGAGTACTTCCCAACTCCTTTATGAAGCCAGTTTCTCTCTAACACCACAACCAGGTAAAGACACAGCAAATGAGAGAAAGCCACAGGCCAATGTCCCTCGTGAGCATGTAAAGAATCTCAGTATCCATTCATTTTTAATAGCTCTATCTATGTGTTGGTACCAATGTTAAAGAAACCTTACTTAAATAACAACGGAGACTCACATTCTCTGCTTGGAACCAGCTCTCATGCTATGCCATCCCGCTTTTCTAATAGTGAGATATGAGTAAACCTATCACTTTTTACATTTCTGTGCTTTATAAAATTTTAATCCTATAGAAAATCAATTTAATGAAAATAAATCATGTATTTCTCATTTTAAAAACTTTGCAGCAGGTACACTTTTAACTACTATTGGACAACACTAGAAATTATAATTTTTGAACACGAGGCAAGAAACCCAATCATCTTTTAGGTGCATAAATTCACTTAATTGGTACAACAGCCTTAATGGGTAGAAAATCTTATTAATCATACTCTACAGACAAAAGGTTGAGATATACAAAGAAATTAAGACCTGTCTAAGACACCAAGTAGAAAGAGTTGAGTTAGAACCTACGTAAGAGTCCATGCCCTGAATCACTAAACCAGGAAAACAAGACAGTAGATGGCAAACTGTATCTATTAACTGAATCTGTTACTTTAAAAGACCTATAAACCACCGCAATAAATATGGGTTATTATTTATTTAATTATACTGACTTATTTAGACCAAGAAAAACTGTGGTTTATTTGTGCGTTAGCAAAACAGTAATTAATCTGGCAGTCACTGAGTTGATTTGTGGTCTCAGAGACACCTGAAAGTGCCCAGGGGGCATTAAATGGGGAAGGGACCGAGGATGGTACAGACAGGCCAGGAGAACAGCGGCCCCATAGTTGAGAGACCCTGCTTTCCACTCGGAAGAGGACAACAATCTGGGACGGACCGGCCTCCGGCACCCCGAGGACTTTGCACGAGAATACATCGCGCTTTGGCCGCAGGTACGTTCCAAGCTCTTCCCGGGAGATTGGAACTCCAATTCCCCACAGATTCTTTTCCTTACACCTCCTTGGAGTGTCTTGAATTGCAGCAGTTTTATCCTAGTCTCTTCCCTCACACCCGCGGCCCTCGCCCACACCCCTGCGTGTCTGTTGGGCCCTGAGGACACTGGGAAGCCATGGTGGGTCTTAGCCATAGGGTCTGAGAGCGAGTCATGGAGAATTCCAGAAAAAAGGAAAAGGAAGTGACCCAAGCCCCTTCCTGGTACCTACAAAGGACTAGCCAGGGGCTGACTGAGTGGGGCTGGTAGGAGGGGAAACCCTGGGATTCAAGCCAAAGAGGGAAACGGAACTAATTGCTTACTGTGGAGTTGGTGAAGGCTAAGCCCTGGACGCCATTATCAGTCTCCGCTCAGGAGAGAAGTCTAGCAGCACCGAACACTAACTTGTCGCCTGGTTTCACTGGGCAAAACCAGATTTGTTAAAAGAATCTGGACCTAGGCCAGGCGTGGTGGCCCACGCCTTTAATCCCAGCACTCGGGAGGCAGAGGCAGGCGGATTGATGTGAGTTCAAGGCCAGCGTGGTCTACAAAGCCAGTCCAGGACAGCCAAGAATACACAGAGAAACCATGTTTCGGAAAAAAATAAAATAATAATCTGGACCTAGGCGATTGGGGGAAGAGGGCAAATAAGATGGCTAGACATGATGGTGATGCGGAGCAGGGGAGGAGCTTTGTTGGAACATGCCTCCAGCACTCAGGAGACAGAGACAGCTGGATCTCTGAGTTAAAGCCCAGGCCGATATACAGAGTAAGTTCCAGGACAGCCAAGGTCACGAAAAACCAGTCAACAATAATAACAAAAGACATCTAGAAATGAATGTGGTAGAGAGATAGCAAGAAACATTAAGTGAGCCGGGTGTGGTGGCACATGACTTTAATCACAGCACTTGGGAGAGAGAAGGAAGTGGAACTCTGTGAGTTCCGAGGCCAGCCTGGTCTACAAAGTGAGTCCAGGACAGCTGAGGCTACATAGGAAAACACTGTCTCGAAAAACCAAAAGGAAAAAAGAAAAAAGAAAAGAAAGAAAAAGAAATAGGGAGTAGAATATTAACGTTAAGTTTTAGTTTGCCTTGTGATGGGAACACCTATGCACTCCTCCACTGCCTGCCCTCCCCCCACGCACAGTACATGTATGCACACACACAATGCACAATGCATGCGCACGTGCACACACACACGAGAGGGGGCCTATATCCTCAACCACAGTCACAGATATATGTATATATGTCCTATGAGGTCTATAAAGAAAAAAATCGGAGAAGATGCCAGCTCAAATTAAATTGCTTTAGTTCAGGAATCTGGTTGTAAGACAGAACTAGGTTTTTTTTTAAAAATTATTTAAAATATTAGGGACTAAAAAGAAAAAAGTTAGGGAGAGATTTATAAATACTTCAGATTATCCTCTATTTTAAGTAACAATACCAGCTAGCAATTTTATTTTAATTTTGTTCACCAAAGAATTTAACTTACTTAGCTTATCATAGGAGTCTATTATAATTATTTTGTAATTTAAACAAGTT
The DNA here is from genome assembly GCF_964271855.1 of Acomys minous. Classification (NCBI taxonomy): domain Eukaryota; kingdom Metazoa; phylum Chordata; class Mammalia; order Rodentia; family Muridae; genus Acomys; species Acomys minous. The sequence goes on along the minus strand of NC_140492.1, from coordinate 117,040,624 downwards.
TTTTACTAAGGAATTTTAAATATAATTTTACTCATATGCAATATGGGATTGGTAATATTTTACTAAACTGAAAATACATAACCAAAACTCAGATTTCAAAATCATTAAAAGCTGCTAATATCAAGTAATTAAAAAAAGAAGAAGAAGAAGAAAATGGAATTTCTTGGTGGAGTAACATCAGGAAACATCCCGTTTGACAACAGTATGACCACCAAAAAAGTATTTTGAGTAACTGTTTCAGGAATTTCATTGCTATTTACTTTGGACTAGTTTATATCCAATACATTGGCTTGTTGTCTTTTCCCAAATCTAGAATATCACCACCTTTTTTACATAAGAAAAGTCTAATGACAAGTATTTCATACTTTGATATTGTCTTATCTTGATTCTGTTAAAGCAGCTTCCCACTCTCGTACTTAAACGCTGCACCATTCAGCTTCTCGTCCTGTGTGGATGAGTTCACCTGTATGGTTGTATAGGGTTAAAACTTTGGAATAAGCAAAGTATTTGGAATAAAAAAATAAAACTTTGCCTTTATTTCAGCTGTTAGCTGTTACTAAAAATCATATCTCCCCAAAATGGGAGATATCGTCAAAATCATAGAAATACAGAAATATTTTGTGGGTACATTATTTTTTATATATCATTTATTTACTAAACATGCTGCCAAACAAAATATAAAACATGCAGTCTAAGAGAATGTTTGTGGCATAACACTTGAACAAGCATATTAAAAGACAATGTTTGCATTTAAAAGCCATGCCTCAGATTGAGTAATGCATCAGATTTTAAGTCCCACCATGCAGATAGGCAAAGAGATGCATGTTAGGCAATATTAGACTTTATTAAATATTGGAGACAAATAACTTCTATACATGCGCATATAACCACACAAATTTTATATACGTTTAGAGAAAATTGCCAGGGGAGGGCATGGTAGAGTAGAGAAAAAAATGCATTTAACTGCTGCGAGTCCTGAAGATAACAAAAGCTCTGCAATGGGTCCTCCAATGGTGCAGTCCTTTGGCGCGTGGCACTTATAGAACAAAAGCTCTCCAAATAAACGGAGCTCAGAGCCCGGTTTCTTTAGTGTTTGTGATGCTTTTGGGTCTTTCTTAGTGTTGTCTACTTTTCATTGTTTCAGGCATGGATCAAAGCAGTGAAGGAAGTATGAAGAAGATTAACAATGTAAATATTGACAAACTTATAGATGACTTCTCACAGATAGAAAAGGTATGTGAAGACAAAGAATAGCAAAAGACTAGAGAAACAAAAAAGGACTTGTCAAAGAGAGAAACTAGGAAAAATGGGAAGAAAGAAAAATTCATCAAAAAAAAAAAAAGAGGAGGGAGAAATAAGGGAGCCAGGGCTGGAGAGATTGCTCAGGGGTTAGGAGCACTGCCTGCTCCTGCAGAATACCAGGCCTCTATTCCCAGCACCCACTTGGCAGCTCACAGCTGTCTATGACTCCCGATCCAAGGTGCAGCATGCTCCTCTGGCCTCTAAGGGTGCAGTTCAATGCAGTCAGAAGTCACAAAAAAAATTTTAAAGTTTTCATTTTAAAAATAAAGTGAGTAGTGTCTACGTTTGATTCCATGAGGGGTTGTTACCTTCCTGAGAAACCCAAATCTTCAGATATGATTTTCATTGTTTGAATATTTCTATATGTTGTATTTCTAAGTAACACTGAAATTGGTGGTTTTACTCTTTAAATATGCCTTTTAACTATGTCAGCTAAATAATAAAAGTGTGGCCAGGCGTGGTAGCGCTTGTCATTAACCCCAGCACTCTGCAGGCAGAGCCTGGTAGGCAAGGACAGCTTGGTCTGCAAAGTAAGTTCCAGGACAGTCCGGGCTACACAGAGAAACCCTGTCTCAAGGGAAAAGCAGTGTGAAGGTTGAGAATTCCTGGGAATGCTGATTTATTGTCCCAAAATTTCAAGGAGTAACATGCTAGGAATTAGAAAACACCAATAGACTTACTTTTTTTTTTCACTGTATGTTATTATACTAAAATGTATCATTATTGTTGCTGAATAAACATACTTTTTAATATAAAAAAGAGCCAGATTTGAATAATGAAAATGCATTTTGCTAGACCCTTTCCTATGCTTTTAAAACTTTAACATTGAATTTATTCTTTGGTAATTTCATGCTTGTATACAATGTTCCTTGATCGCATCCACCCACATCGCACAGACGCGTGCGTGGTGCAGCCTCCTCCCCATCAGCACTTCCCTTCTCACCTCTTCATCATCACCCTCTCCTGCTTTTCTTCTTCTTCCTTAGTAGCTCACTAAGTGCACCAGTGTTCCCTGCACCAAGAAAGTACCCCCTTTCACCAGCAGTCAGTTGCCAGGAGCTCCTCAACTAGAGACAGCCGCATGGCCCTTTCCCACTCTTAGTGGAACGTCGGCTGCCTTGATCATGCACTGGCCACGGCTGCTGTGAGTCCGTTCGTACAACAGCTGTGTCCTGCCCAGGTGACAGCATTTCACAACACTCTTCCTCATCCTCTGGCTCTGACTTTCTTTCTACCTACTCTCCCACAATTTCCTTTCTCACTTTAATGTATATAAAAATATTCCTAGGGCAAGGAAGCAAATTAGTGATGTATTTTTGCCAAAGTTAAGGAAGAAATGCCAGAATGCCCACAAACTCTAAAATAGTTTTAATAAAAAGTGAAGTAGTTTTGTGTGTCAGTCTTCTACATAATGAGTAATTATAACATAGAACTTAAATGTGTTTAGTTTTTCCCTGTCCTATCTAGTCTCTTTTCCTTCTCTTTGCCTAAAACTAGGTAAATAAATCTCTAGTCCAGAGATTACCATAGCAACAGGGAAAAGAAGGAAGTACTCCTGTGAGCAAGGAGTCACTGCTTTATGTTTGGGTAGTAAGTTAAAATACATTGTCATATTCTCAAGCATCTTATATTTTTAAGTGGTCCATTTTTTAATTTGATATGGTATTCTGGTATTTAGAATCTTACCTCTTAGCATCATAAGTGGCAGTACAGATAAAATAATACAATGTGAGTTGCTGAAGACAAAAGTAGGGAAGTGGCTAGAGGTGCAAATGACTGATGATGAATTGATATGTGGAAAAGTACAGGGAAGTTTATTGTACTGTTTACGAGTATACCAAAGAACATGTTCAAAATGCTTATTTATTGCCTATAGTAGAAAAACTATAAGCAATAAAATTTTCCCTAGTTGCATTTTCAAAACTAAAACTCAGAATAGCTGTAAAAAGAGTGCAGTAGATTTCTGGCTGTGACATTGTCTCCCAGATCATAATGCTAAGCAGAGCAGCTAAGTGCAGAACAGAATCAATAGTGTAATCGTATCATCATAGTCTGGAAACAAATTCAAGAATTACTTTTGTTCTCTGTTGATTTAGGTTTTCAGGAAAAAAAAAAAACTCACTGTAGTGTCCATGCTGGACACAAACTCTAGGCCTCAAGAGCGCCTTCTGCATCAGTCTCCAGAGGAGCTGACTTAGGCATCTACCATTGTGCTCCATAGATGCCTGTGATTTACATGGAACTAAATTTTGCATAATTGAAAGAAAGGTGCTCAGGTCATATCTTTCTTACTTATAACAGAGTGATTTAATATTTTACCATGTGTCTCCCCATGAGAGGAGAGGGCGAGGGGTATGTTTTCCTGGAACTGAATCTCAGGGAGGCCTCATGAATGTGAACACAGCGCGTTACCTCTGGCCTGCATCCTCAGCCTTACCATGTTGCTTTTAAAATAGAAAATACGTCGGAAAGTCATACTTCTGTGATGAGGATAGCACTGCCGTAGCTGACGTTATACCCTGCACGTGTAACCTACCAAAGTGCACATGAAACTTTCAGACTGCTGTCTCAGTAAACTCTTTTTACTTTAGCTCCAAAATACACAAAAACCCCACGTGAAGAAAGTTAAGTCTTCTACCAAGTGCTACCCATGTAAGAAATGGCAAATTGAAGGCCCAGTACAGTATAGTTTTTTTGAAATTATATCCCAAGTTCAGTTATTACACTTTCAGATGTTAAATGGCTTGTTCTCATTTGTCTTCGTATTCTTAACAAAAGAATTAAAATAGTGTCGTTGGCTTTGTGGTAGCATGTATCCAATTTCTTCTGCAGAAAATGATAGAAACTGCTGGAAAGAACAATCTTCTGGATATTCAGCTGGAAAAGACTAACAGCTTATTAAAGATAATGCAGACCAAGGAGGAAACAATAACACAAGGTCAGTTATTGCCTAAAAAAATACTAATCTAAAGAGAGTGCTCGCTACGGTGGGTGACATTTTTCTCTGCATGTGTAACCTATGTTAAATGCATATAGAACTTTCCAGGCTGTTATCTCATGGTACTCTTTTTAGTTTAGCCATTAAAACGTAGAATGAAGGAAGCTAAATCTTCTCCCAGACACTGCTCATATAAGAAATGGCAAATTGAAGCCTTAGTACAGGTCTATAACACCACATGGGGCAAAACTTGAGTCCCTACTACATAAATGTAAGATGGGTTACCAGTTTTAAGAGTTAAAAAGGAAGCTATGAGCTGACAAAGTGGCTCATTGGGTAAAGGCACCTGCAGCCAAGTCTGATGACCTGAGTTTGATCTACAAGATCCACATAGTAGAAAAAGAGCATCAGCTACCAAAAACTGTTCTCTGACTTAACACATGTCACTCATGCACACACGTACGTGCATGTGTATGTACATGCATAAACACACACACACACAGAGGGGGAGGGGTAAAATGTAGGAACACTTTTTTTTAATTGTTTTGTTTCTTTGAGACAGGGTTTCTCTGTGTAGCCTTGACTGTCCTGGACTCACTTTAAATGACATTATGCACATATATTTTCTATTTCAGTTTTTTATTTTTCATTTTTTGATACTTTTCATTTTTGAAATTATAATATCATTTCCCCCTTTCCTTCCTCCAGGCCCTCCCTTATATCCTTCCTTGCTTTCTTTCAAATGCATGGCCTCTTTTCTCATTAATTGTTGTTACGTGCTTATATATGTATATGTGTATACATATATATTCCCAAATACAACCTGCTCATCTGTATAATACTTGTATGTATGTCTTTAGAACTGACCATTTAGCACATATATTTTCTTGCTATTGTCTACTGAAAGGCTCTAAGATCTTATCTTCTAATGCCTTTCTCTAATAAAAAGAACTGGGTTATTGTAGGATTAGGATAAAACTTATACTATGGGATGGAAATATCTTGTAGTCTCACAAGAAAGACAGTATTAAACAAGGAAAATAGCCAGGTACGGTATTACATTACAGAATGTCAGTACTCAGGAGACTGAAGAGGATTGTGAATTCAGTCCTACCAGGGGGAGGGAGGGAGGGAGGGAGGGAGGGAGAAAGACACACACACACACACACACACACACACACACGGGGGGGGGGGGAGAGAGAGAGAGAGAGAGAGAGAGAGAGAGAGAGAGAGAGAGTGTGCACACCTTTCTCATCTCAAAAGTATTTTTTAAAGGAAAGGAAAAAATGAACCCATAGTAATGGAGTTTGTCAAAACCAACTCAGAAACCAGCTGAAAGAGCTCTCAGTGACCAAACTGGAATGATTCCAGCAGCAGTATAGAACAGTGTTGAATTACACCAATAATGCAAACTAAATAGCCTTAACTTCCCCTTATAAGTCAATAATAAAGTAAGGAAAAGCAGACCTCCCATGTGGCAGAGCTCCAAATGGCTGATGAGATAATTAGTTTTCAGATAGGTGGAGCGTGGCTCCATGCACACTGGTTAAGTGTTGGATGAGTAAAGTAATTTCCCTTTCTGTAGGGAAGCACACAGCACAAGGTGGAGTATATAAATTACCTAGTGTTGAACTGGACAAATTCTACCTCACATGATCAGTGACATAAGAAACAATCTATATTAACACCATGTACCTTTGATGTGGCATGAAATGATGAAAATGATGCTTTACTTTTGTAAACTTCCTCCCATTTCTACAACCCCAATCTAATCATGAAGTAAACATCACACAAATCCCCACAGAAGAACATGGCACAATACCTGACCAATATTTCACAAGATTGTCAAGGTCATCAAAACCAAAGAAAACTGTCAGAGCAGAGAAGCCTAAGAAGAACAAAGTGATGTGGTGGAGAGCCTCCTAGGACAAGCAAAGCAAGTGAACACGGAAAATGAATAAAGTGTGGATTTTAGTTAATAACAGATCAATATTGATTCATTAGTTGCAGCATATATGCCACACTAATGTAGAGTGTTAATAATAGGAGTTATAAGATGGGGCTATAGCCGGGCATGATGGCGCACGCCTTTAATCCCAGCACTCGGGAGGCAGAGGCAGGCAGATTGCTGTGAGTTCAAGGCCAGCCTGGTCTACAAAGTGAGTCCAGGACAGTCAAGGCTACACAAAGAAACCCTGTCTCGAAAAACCAAAAAAAAAAAAAAAAAGATGGGGCTATAGTGTGTGTGTGTGTGTACACATGTATGTCTGTGCATAATCTTTGCAATTTTTCTGCACATCTAAAACTTCATTAAATGTCAAAAAGACAAAACCACTAAAAACTTATTAAAGTACTTGTATTTATTATGGAAACGCTTTTTAAGTGTGTGATACTATGTGTCAAAATCATAACAAGTTATTTTAGTTTGAATTTGTTAAATTAGTAGACATTTTGGAACAGTTTTAAATGTACAGAGAAAAAATGAATGAAAGTATAGAAAACTCCTGTATACGCTCTGTTTCTCCTAGCTCTCCTGTCATAGACACCGTGCATTTGTTACAGCTCCCAGAGCAACACTGAATTGATAGATATTTATTTAAAATCCAATGTTTACTTAGTGCGCACTTCTTGTGTTAGCCATTCTATGGATTTTGATAAGTGTGCAATCGCACACATCTATCATGTAGTATCAAAGCAGACACTAGTTTCACTGCCCTAAAGAATTTGCAGCTCTCTGCCTACCCTTCTCCTTCTGGATGAATCAATCAACCCTTGATGTTCTACTCTTCATTCCAAATGATCAGACAGTTGGCGTCACATAATGCACAACTTCTTCAGGCTGGCTTCTTTGGCCTTTCATTTAAATTTCCTTCACGTTTCTGTGCTCAATATTGAATTTTGTGGAGGTACCACAGTTTATTCATTCACCTATTAAAAGATTCTTTCTCATTCAAATTTTAGCTGTTATGAGTATGCTACTCTAGTTACCTCTTTACTGGTTTTTGTATAGCCTCTTAACTAAATACCAAAGAAAATAAATTTGGGTCATGTTCTAAGAATGATCAAGGTGGTAATAATATTACTGTTGAAGACTAAGTGCTAGTAGAATCTTTTATACACTTAAATTAACCATCTTTCCATTACTATACAAACACCTGGGCTAAATCAACCTAAAAAGAAGAAAATTTCATTTGAACTTTTGGTTTTGGAGTGTTCAGTCCATGACCATGTGACCCCATTGCTTTGGGCCTGGGGCACACATGATGACATGACACATAGCAGAAAAGGCCCGTATGCTTATGACTGGGTGTGAAATAGAAGAAGAGAACTGGGTCCCACAATTCCCTTTGAAGGCATGCGTCAGTGACCTAACTTCTCGCTAGATTGTTTCTCTTAAAGATTCTATCACCTGCCAGTGACTCCATGAGCTAAGAGCCACACCTTTAGCCCATGAGCCTTTGGGAGATATTTCAGGCCCACGCTTTAGGCAATGCTTTAATTCCACTTAACTATTTCAAACTACTCTATGAAATATTTACTAATAGAAAAATTGATAACACTAGATCCTAAATTTGCACTAAAGTCATTACTGATGTACTAAATTATTAAGGAATAGCTTAATCAAGAAAAATTTAATAGGGAAGCATAGTAAATTCTGGGAGAAAAGATAACAGATTAAAGTTGCAAAGACAATGAAAAGCTTTTATTCGAAATCATTGAGTGGTATTCTAGTTCATGACGAGTTCCTTATCTAGATAATTTCTAATGTGGAAAAATGTGGTAAGCCTGCCATCTTGTGTTCAAATTTTTAAAATGCATTTTAATAACTCTAGTATACACAAAGTATCAAGGGGATTGTCATTTGCTATTAAGGGAATGTCTGCTACCTTATCTCACTAATTGCTAGATTCTTTCAAATAGTACATTTGAAATAGTACATTACAGTAACAACAAGTAATGACAGAGCACATCTCTCTGATTATGTCATCGTACATAGTAACATGTGAAGCCAATTATCAGCTAATGCTTAACAGGCAACTGCAATTTAACTGGTATTCTGTTAACGTGGAAATAGCAACACCAAGAAAAGAGAATGCAATGAAGAGCCTTCTGGGCTGAGTGGCAGGAGAGAGCCTCACTGAGAAAATGCGTCCAGAAGATCAGGCTGTAGGCAGGCCTGCAGGGCACTTTCTTAATTAGTGATTCTTGGGGAAGGGACCTGCCCGTTGTGAGTGGTGCTGTCCCTGGGCTGGTGGCCCTGGGTTCTTTAAGGAAGCCATGGGGAGTAAGCCATGGGAGTAAGCCAGAGAGTCGCACTTCTCCATGGTCTCTGCATCAGCGCCTGCCTCCAGGTTTCATCACAGGAATAGTAACCCTAATTTAGACACCATATATTGTCATTCACATTGCGATGTCTGATTGTTTTGTTAAGAGCACATAATTTTCAGTTAAATGTTATTTTCCTTCAATTTTTCCAATCAAGATTTTCAAATAAATGTATATTTTATATTTTAGAATGTGCTACTTTTCAAAATGTGATAAAAGGGCTACAAGAAACTATTCATTATCAACACCATTTGAAAGGTAAGTCGGGGAAATCATTCTTAAAAGCTTGGTTTGGGGGCTGGAATGATAGCTGATTGAATAAATTGCTTACATGAGTATACTCTGCAGAAATCTTGTTTAAAATAAAGAAGGGGGAAAGGGAGGGACAGAGGAGCAGAGGGAGGGAAGGGGAGGGAGGGAAAGGAAAAGAAACCTAGTCCCAGTGTGGTGGTACCAACTTATAAACCCAGCACTGGTGAGAGACAGAGGCAAGGGATGGTTGGTCCCTGGGGCTATTTAGGGGCCAGCTAACCTGACCTACGTGGCAAACTCCAGGCCACTGAGAGGCCACCTATCTCAGGAGTATTGGTATTGCTGCTGTGGGTAGAATGCACCTGTTATCACAGAGTGGTGATCACTCGGAAAATTGAAACATAGAATCACCATGTGATTCAGAAGTTCTACCACAAGATATGAACAAAAAGACTAAAATCCAGAGGCATAAAATTTTGTACACTAATATTCATAGCAATATTAGTCACAAAGGCCAAAGGGGGGAAGTAACCTACTCTAGACTAGATATAAAATGTGCCCCCAAAGGTTCCTGTATTAGAAACTTAGTCTTCAGCCCATAGAAGAAAGAACATTGGGGATATTGTTTCATTTGGTTGAGAATATTTTTCTATTTTTGGCATGTTTTTTATCAAGGGAAAATAAATCATGTGTGCATGTGCTTGCATGTGTGCGTGCATGTTTGTTTTAGTTCTTGTTTTGGTGACCCAATGAGTTACAGCAGGGCTCCTTACCAGTGGTTACACCACTGAGGAAAATGTCTCATCCACTACAGCAACTATTAATTGCCTTTATATGTTCAGAAAGAGTTGGGTCCTCTTGAGCCCACCTCTACTCTGGGACAGGATATTTATTAGCCCTGCCTTGTGCAGGTCTTGTGCACAAGCTGCTGTGAATTCAAGAGTGCAACAGCCATGCTATAATAGCACGCAGTCATTACACTACTTTGTTGTTCGAGATTCTTTGATGATTCTCTGTAACATATAAAAATTCCAAGTCATCCATCCGGATTATATCTTCCTGGATAGTGTAGTTTGGACTGGAATAGCTCCTCCTCCTCAGTTATACTCCACCAAATTTCCTATTCTGAAACTGTAGCTTTTTTCTTTACTGTTTAAGTACTTTTATTATATTTATTTACTTCTTTATGTGGGAGGTGGGGCACATGTCACATGTGCTCATGTGGAGTAGGAGGATAGGTGGCAGAAGTCGGTTCTCACCTTCCACCTGTGGGTGCCAGGACTGAACTCAAGTCATTATTAGACTTGGAGGTAGGAGCCTCTACCCACTGAGCCATTCTGCTAGCCCATATTTTTACTTACATGTTTTTCATGGGTTTCTTAACATGGAGTCTCATTGTATAGCCTAAGCTTGCCTGAAAACTATTATTTAGCCCAAACTGACCCAAATTTGCAGCAGTCCTTCTGCCTTAGTCTCCCAAAAGCTAGTGTTACAATGGCAAGCCATCACATCACCTCTGAAAGTGTTTCTCTCAAGCCCATCCTCTGCTGCTCAGGTCTCTGTTTCTGGCATACTCTTCCCTAATGTAGGAGCCTTACCTCCTAAATCTCAGCTTCTTCCCAAAAACCTTTCCCAATGTCAGGATGGCCAAGGGCTTTCCCCCCACATGCTCTCACAGTATTGCAAACACAGTGCCACTATAGAAGGTTTACCTAATAACAGCTGTTGCATCTGACACACCACTAGACTATAAGTTGTGTAAAAAGCAGCAGCTTCTTTGTTCCTAGTCCCAGGGTCTAGAAATACTGAGTGCATACTTAGCTCATGCAAGAACAAAAACTTAACTATTACAGATATTGCCAAATTGATTTTAAGTGCTGTTTAGTCATATATCCCTTGATTATTTGTACACAGGTGACAATGAAGACCTAAAAAGAGATGTTGATTTTATGAAAGAGAAGTTAAAATCTGATGAGCAGGTGAGTTTATATGCCACTATATTCAACTAAACTCTTGAAAAGCATTTGTTCGTTCAAATAAAAAACAAGCTGTTTTAATTAGTAAACATCACAAAAACTGTGTAAGTATAGTATATGTGTGTACAAAATGTAAAGAAATTTAATAATTGAACAGTAACATTTGCAAATCCTAGTCTTTTTACAAAACATAATGTACTAATATCACTTCCACACTGTCTCTACCAAGAAGAGATGCAATTATTTTGCTACATGGTTTTCAATTGTGCTAATAGATTTACTTCAAAGCATATTCTGATGGTTATTAGTTTTAGGTTTTTTACCATAAAAGAAATGAGTCAGTGTTCTTTATGATTTGAGTAATCATTGCACCATCCAAATAATTTAGGGCACAACTTAGTTCTTCCCAGGGGCCATTGACACTCTGCTATATTTTCTTCTCTCCCTCAGGAACAGTGTAGTGATAGCAATTGCAGAACATGTAACGCAGTGCCTCAAAGGTACAAAAGACAAAATAAATGCCAATCCTTATCCCAAGCCCTTTGCAGAGGTTTCTTGTGTCACCTTCTTCTCATTGCCAAGAGCCAACATATCAAGTTCAAAGACCTCCAGAACTCAAACTGAATCGATACGTGCCCAGCTTGAAGGATCTTCCCATAGCTTGACAAATTCCTATGTGAGGATCTCTTGAGGAAATACTGGCTTATTCTAGTGCCCTACCGGGACTTCTGTCTGAGTAATCCTTACCAGTAAGAAAAAGCATTCTGCCTGTGACTTTTGGAGGATTTTGCCTTTTATTTGGGTGTCTCTGAGATAGTTTTCCCCACCCTTTTCTCTGCCGTTCTTTGCCCTCCTTCCTTAATTCTTCCCTGTTCCTTTCCAAATTTTCACTGCAGAGCTTCACATTAGAAGATGAGTCAGTTTGCAGTGCAGGCACAGAAACGTCAAGCCTGACCACGCTCCTTCACATATACAGCAGTTTCTTACACAGCTGTTGTCCAAGGAGTACTTCTTACCTGGCCTCAGGGCAGTGGGAATTTGCTAATCTTGCTAATCCCCAAACTCATGGAGAACCACTTAGGAGCAAACATAGAATATGCTTAATGGAAATACTTGCTAGATGATTCTGTACATTGCACACAGAAAATAAGAATATATCCAGAAGCTACCCCATAATTTAAATTTTCAGAAACTAGATAAGAAGGCAGCCAGATATCATTTCCTAGGGATTGGCGTCACTAAGGAAAAGAAGAAATTCCTCCTTAGGACTGACACAGAATAAAATAATAAAAAAGAAGATCTCCCAGTGTGTCATAGCCCCGCTCAGCTCACACACTACTGACCTACTCAGCCCTTGTGCCCAGAAGATGGAGTGAAATTCTGAATTTTATCAAGCTAATGCATGCCTTCAGTGGCATCTGCAGGTGATGCAGTCAAATGGAAAGGTACATAGAATTTTCTCATGTGTTTTCTTAAACAATGACTTACTCACCTCGTGTAGTTTATAGAGAACATTCTGTTGACTTTTCTAGCTGCGTGTCTAGAAACCTAGATACACACAAACAGATAAAATGTTAGGTTCTAACAGATAAAATGTTAGGTTCTCCCTGAACTGACTCTGCCCAGCTTCAAATATAGAAGTGTTATAGGTTTGGCCAATCCTGCATCATGCCTGGCAGGATTAACAGCACAAATGGCAGTACCAGCTGTGTCTCTTTAAGCTATTTGTCCTGGTTGGTTTTGCTGTTGCTGTGATGAAGGCACTTACAAAAGGAACTTAATGAAAAAGGCTTTAGTCTGACACACAGATCAAAACTACACTACACCATGGTGGGTAAGTCAAGGGTAGGAGCTTCCAGCAGCTGGTTGTATCACACCACAGCCAAGAAGCAGAGAAGGATGAAAGTGCTACTCAAAGATCCCCACCCAGGGAGTAGGTACACACACACACACACACACACACACACACACACACACACTGGAATGAGTCTTCCCATACCAATTAACAAGACCAATAGAATCCCCAGCAGGCATGCCCAGAGGCCTATCTCCCAGGGTATTCTAGGTTCTGTGGAGCTGACAGTTAATACTAACCATCACTAAGTAATTGTATTTAATTATAGACACACAAGCTAGTATATCCTGACTCCTCTGAGTTTTTTTGTTTTGCTTTACCTCCTGAAAACACTGAGTATAAAGTAATAACTATAAACCTCTTGTCCAAAAACATGCTCACAAACACTTGCACACATATACGCACATGGTTTTGCACAAAGTCTAAGCTGTAATTTCAAGTTATACTGCAGAGCCTTAGTAATAAACATCAGCATGGTACTAGCACAAAAACAAACATGTGGCTCCATGGACTAGAATAGAACACCCAAATATAGATTCAGATACACACCCACACAACTACAGCCATCTGATATTTACAAAGATGCCAAAAATGGATACTGGATAAAAGACAACTTCTTCAACAAGTGGTTGGGAAAACTGGATATCCACGCACAGAAGAGTGAAAGTAGTGCCTTTCTCAACCTGTATAAGAGTCAGCTTCAAATGGACCAAAGGGTTAGTGTGAAGCACGAAACCCTAAAACTGTCCGAGGAGAACACGGGGAAACTGTAGCGAGAGTTTTGGTTTCTTTAAAAACTCAGTCATGTTATGTGAATGTGTTTTCATTTTAATCCCAGGTGTGGGATAAGAGGCTGTTTCACAGCAGGTGATAGGATCTGTCTCATGCACTAACAGGGACATGATTTTTGCCAGATGCAGATAGTGAGCCCTGAAAGGTCTGTGGCAGCGGCCGCTCCCCCTGCTGCTGCTGGTTCATCCTGCTGCGTTTGCAGTTTTGTTTACTGTTTCTAGATTGTTAAAATTGCTGGTTTGCTGGGCATCTGGATATTCTGATGACAAAGACTGGACCTGCCCCAAGGAACTCTGTGTCCCTAATCATCAGGAAGTAGCCTAAAAAGGTCTATTCCCCCTTTTCCCTCTAACCTTCTTTCTCTCTACCTGGTATTTGGGGGTTTGAAGAGATTAAGGTGGAATAAGTGTTAGAAGGGAGGTAGAGGTATAAGAACCTAATAAAATAGATTTAAAAAAATAAACCAAAAGAAGGCATTTGAAGATAGAGGTGTAGGTAAGGACTTCTGCAATGGCTGCTCTGTCGCTCAGGAAATAATGCCAACAGTAGATAAATGGGACCTCATGGAGTTAAAAATCTGTACAGTAAGGAAAACAGTTAAGAAAACCTATAAAGTGGAAGAAAAACTTTGCTAGCTATACATCAGACCTAGGCTTAATATCTAGAATACACAAAGAACCCAAACATCTGTACAGGGCCAGTGAGGTAGCTCAGCAGGTAAAAGCACTTGCTTGCTGAGCAAGCCAGAAAATGTAAGTTCAATCCCCAGAACCTATGTAAAATCATGGAGGAATCACCTCCATGTACTTGTCTTTTGATGTCTGCAACTATGTGCCATGTGAGCACTCCCTCTCTCCCTCTCTTCCCCTCCTCCCTTCTCTCTCTGCCTCCTACTTTGGGATAAGAATGTAAGCTCTCACCTACTGCTCCCCGGCCATGCCCACCTGCCTGCTTCCACTCTCCCCGCCAATGACGGTCATGGACTCTTAACTCTCAAACCTCAAATAGACTCTTTGCTCATCAGTTGCCTTGGTTGTGGTGTCTCTTCACAGCAATAGAAAAGGTAACTAAGGACATGGACAAAGAGGAAACCACTATATATTGCAAGTGGAAGTCAGTATGGGGGTTTCTCAAGAAACTAAAACTACGTGTACTATATGACCCTGCTTCACCACGACTATTTAGCAGAAGGGTTCTAGGTCAGCATTTCACAGAATTACATGTACATCAGTATTTATTGTGGCACTGTTCATAATAGCCTGGTTATAAAACCAATCCTAGATACCAGTAGTCAAGTAATAGATAACAAAAATGTATCTAAGCCAGGCAGTGACCGTGCACACCTTTAATCCCAGCACTTGGGAGGCAGAGGCAGGTGAATCTCTGAGTTTGAGACCAGCCTGGTCTATAGAGCAAGTTCCAAGACAGTCAGGGATACAGAAAGAAAACTGCCTTTAAAAAAAAAAACAAAAAGAAGGAGGAAGAGGATGCAGGAGGAAAAGGAACAAGAAGAGGAAGATGAGGAGGAGGAAATGGGATTCTTTTTCAGCCATAAAGTAAAATAACGTTAGATTGTTTGTAGGAAAAAATATACAACTGTAGGTAATTACATTAGATTCAACCATCCTTATAAAGACAAATATTGTATTTTCTTTCATTTGTGGTTCCTAGATTGTATATAAATACATAAAATCATGCACATATATTTGACATGGAGGTAGAAGCAAAAATGTTTAGGGGAACAAAGGAAAGATGAATAAGGTGAGGCTAAGGGACAGAGGGGAATATACACTGTGTGTGTGTGTGTGTGTGAGAGAGAGAGAGAGAGAGAGAGAGAGAGAGAGAGAGAGAGAGAGAGAGAGAGAGAGATGAAAGTAGAAGGAGTATAACGCAGAGGAAAGAGGAGTCTAAAGGAAGTGGGGAAAAGGAACAGGAAGGTATTAATTACTTTTCTTGTTTTCACAACTAAATACCTAACAAGAAACAGTTTAAGGGAGGGAAGTTTTCTTTGGGCTTACAGTTTAAGGGCACACATCTGATCAGAACAGAGAAGGCACAGCCTCAGAAGCAGGAGGCAGTCGGCCACATTGCAGCCATCCATGGTCAGGAAGCAGATTTTGAGCAGAGAGTGAGGCAGGCTATCAAATCTCAGAGCTTATCCCCAAAGTTTCCACAACCTCTGAAAGCAGCATCACCATCTGGTAACCAGGTATCCAGACAATGAGCCTGTGAGGGACAGTCCACATTGAAACCACAGGAATGTGGAAAACAAGATACAATGCTTCTCTGATGGAAAAGGACCAGTTGAAGGAGGGGGCAGGAAATAGGCTCACATATAAGCAAGGTACAAGTGTGTGTGTGTGTGTGTGTGTGTGTGTGTGTGTGTGTGTGTGTGTGTAACGAAGTGTTTTATATGTGTCTACTAAAAAGTTAATCAATGTAAAAAGCTTCAGGTATGGTTGTATGCCAACATTAATATAAACTGGGAAAATCACCTTTTTAATTATCAAAAACTATAACTATTACATTTAAAGTGGGTATATTTTAATTTCTAGAAATATAAAAATGAAATTGCTGAACTTATAAATGAACTGAAAATCAAAGAAGAGGAACATACATTCAAAATGAGCAAACTTTATCAGGAGATGCATAAAACAGGTAATTTTAAAATTTTAACTTATTGAATTCTGACACAGCATGAAACAATTTAAAGATGCATATTATTTTTCCAATAACAGTATTCTTGAATGAAAATTGCCTTGATGCATTTTAATTTCTGTGTATCTGTGCAATATAATATAATAGTTCTAAGTTTTATTCATGTTTGTGCTCAATTTCGCATTATGTAAAATGGCATCTTTATATAATTAATATAAAAGGTTTAAATAAGCTTTTAATTATATCCTTAGTATATGGAATATAAATTCATTGATTTTTTTTCTTCAGTAAAACAGGTCTTGTTGTATATATGTGGTGGGTTGGTTTATTTTTTAAATCATGCTTAATGATCCTATCTTTATGAGCATCATATATAAAAATTAACTTGAAGTCAGGCCTGTACACCTGCGACCCAGCACTTGAGGCTGAGGTAGGGGCACGTAACTAATTGCAAGCTCTACATTATATACCAGTCCACAAGAAGATGGACAAAATGTTGAACAAACACTACTCCAAGATATCCAGGAAGAAAATGAGCATGTGAGAAGATGTTCAACTTGACTATAACTAGACATAATTTTGCATCTTTTAAAACAGCTTTTAAAAACTTTCCTGTTATCTGAGAGGTTCACTTCCATGACCACCATATAACATTTTAATGTGACACAGAGTACCACTCTTGGGTATTTACCAAAGAGAAATAAAAGCATACAACCACACCTGATTGTATAAGTTATAGCAACTTTACTCATAATAGCCCAGAGTTCTGACCATACAATTGTGTTAACTAGTACTAGTTTTTTAAAAATTCACAGTACATCCATCCACAGCAATAAAAAAAGAGCAGGCAACCAGCACAGGCCTCAAGACAGATGTTCAGAAAAGAAGACAACGGACATGTAAGGCGATGACTGCCTATTTCCTACTATTGGGTTTCAGGGTCTGGACAAGCTGCTGAGGTGCCTATTAAGCATACTAAAGCCGACCTGGCCTCCAGATTCTCCCAGCATCCCTCAGTCCCAGCGTAGCCCACCCTCTACCCTGAACTTTCCAGCCCATGGACTGAGCTTCCTCTACCCAGAAGCTCTTCTCTGTATAATCCAGCCCCCACCCCCTCTCTGCATTTCTTTCCCACTGTGTGCATACACTCTCTGTGAGAAGGTGATAGCCATAACTACAATTGTATTAGGGTGACTGGCCTGGCAGCAGTGGACTAAGGGGTATTGATGTACCAGTGACAGAGAGACAGATATTAGTCCAAATTGGGGGGGAAATGAGGTCTGAAACTAAGTCATGGATGAGTTGTGGGTAAAACTCCCTTACTTGTGGGTTTTATGAGCTGATTAGTTCTTACTAAAATCAAAGATTGTTTTTTGAGGCTCCCATCCTTGATGACATGTGTCATTAGCAAGAATAAGAAAGCTAAGAGAGTAGGAAATGTGATGAAGCACAGAGATGTGGTGTTGATCATGAAAGAGGCCTGATCACCTGAGAAGGTACAGCAAAGACTTGCAGATCTGCAGTCAAGTGTAAGAGTTCAGACTTTCTAAACCAGCAAGCCAAACTTTGTGTCCCTTCCCAACAATAGTGTGTCTTATTTTGTAAGCTATTTGTGGTTAAGAGCACAAATAATTTATTCAAAGCATCTGAAACACCTTTATGTTTAAAACACTGTGCGATGCCTTGTCCAAAATACATTTTAAAACACTACCCTACACACATAATTTCTAAAATCTGACTTAGTAATATAGTTCACTTTCTTAAAAATCATTTACTTTAAAATTGTAAGCACAATTTAGTTTCAGAGGCTTGGTCCATTATCATCATGACAGGAGCATGGCGACAGGCGGGTGCTTCAGCAGGACGCTCCTAACCCTTCCACGGAGTGCCACTCCCTGGTGACTAAGCAGTCAGATATATAAGCCTGTGGGGGCAGCTTATTCAACCACCACACGCACATGAGTGTGCTTTGCACAGTCTAGGGTACCAGTGCATACAAATGAGAAGCTATGAAGCCAGGCTTCCCGCTAAAACCACAATCTAACACTTTAAGTTGGGCAGTGGGCTCATCATGTGCCTCTTATTCCTTTCTCCTAAGATGGAGCCAGCGTTTCTCTCAGTAGCTTTCATTTGATGGACCAGCTATACCTAGCAAATGGCTTTGTATCTGTGGCTCTCCTTTAAAGATAACATCCTGAGAAAGGTCCCTTCCATCTGGGGCTCATCTGCCAAACTTGGTTAACAATTCTGTCAACTTTTGGATCTGAAATGTCTCCCAAAGGCTAATGTGTTTGAACACTTGGTGCTGCTTTGGAGATGTGCAAGCTTTTGGAGGTAAAGCCTACCTGGAGGAAGTGTCTCTGGGTCATAAGCCTTGAGTTTTAGAGCCCAGCACCAGTCCATAGTGTCTGCCTGCTTCTGGTCCCCTGAGATTGGGCACCCACTGCAGGCTCCCACCACCACAGAGCCACCCATGGCCGTGTCTTCTCCACATGGTGGCTTGAATCCACTCATACCATGAGAAAATAAAACTTTCTTCCCCTAAGTTGCTTCTTGTTGGGCATTTTGTTACACTGATAGAAAAAGCAACTAACACCGTTTGCTCCTGAGTTGTCAGCACTTGGCTGAGTCTCCTGTGTCGCCGCGGTCACAGTTGTTAGTGTCTGCCTCCTGGCCTAAGGTGCAAGTTCAGTGAAAACACAGAACACATGTGTCTTGCATAGAGTGTTTAGTATAATGCCTAGTAAACAGGTGATCAATAAACATGTTAAATAAGTAAATAAAAAAGAAAACATACAACTTTGAACTGTTAACATCTATTTCTATTTTACTTAGTTAAATTAAATGAAAAAAAGCACAAAGAACTGATGGCAAAGAAGGAGAAGGAAATATCTGAGCTAAATGAAAAACTAAGAACTCAAGAGAAGGAAAAGCAGAGTGAAATACTCCGACTACATCTAGAAGTAGGTATTTACAAGTTGGCTAAACAAACACCTTCCTCAGTCTAAACCATGCTTTGCTAATTTCTTATTTCAGTGACATAGATTTCAGGACTAGAGCCCTCTGAAAAAAACTCCACGCATTTTCATTCTTCAGCACAAGCAGTGCTCAGTCTACAGGCTACTGGCACTTGAGCTGAAGGAGTCCCAGCTTCCAGGAAGGATATTGCTTCCTCTGAGAATGAGGACAACTCAGGAGTTACCTGGCTTAACAGCCTAGTCTGTTCAGGCAGTGGAAGGCCACCATCTAAGCATGGGGAGGGTACTGAAACTCTCTCTCCCCAGAAGAAATCACAGAAGCTTTTTGTTTTGTTCAGGATAAAAACAGACAAATTTCTCCATAATATGTTTCTAAGAAAATATATATTCTAGAGGCAAAATTCCTTTAAAACATTTGTAAATATGTTTTAAATAAGTGTTTCTCATAGAGTTTCTAGTTCTTTATTCTTTTTAATGAGCTGTTCTGCTATACGTGAAAATCTCAAGGATAGTGATGTGTTAACAGCATACTTATCTTATGCAGAAAACTGGAAATTCTACCAACCTTTTTTTTCATTATTATGCCATCTCTACTTCCACTTTACATTATGCAAAAATTTTACATATCTTAATTAAAAATAACTTAATATTTATTTTCCAGCAACTTTGCTATGCCTAGAGTACTTGATCGGAGTCTGTATGTAACATTAGGGGCAGAAGAGAGAATGTGTTGCTTCAGAGGGATTTGCTGTTGCTATGGCTGCCACTGTGCTGCTGTACTGCTTTTGGTGGTGCCACGTCTGCCTCCTAACAATTATGTCCACAGAGGGCTGAATGGCCAACTGACACATAACAGTCAAATTTCAAGTTGTACCACCAATGTATAATCTCCACTAGGAATTTGCAGTTTCCTTGCTATCTGGACCACGTCGTTAGTCTGTTTGTACTCGAGTGTCTTTATCTGTCTTCATTATGCTGATCTTGTTCTCAAACCAGAACACAATCTCATGGAGAGCTTATTCTAGGTTTCTGAAAAGCTACACTAAGGTAAATCTAAAGGGAAGAATTATAGTAAAATATCGTGCAAAAAAAAAAATAGCTGGTAAGAGTAGGCTGTAGGAATCTTTTGAGTTCACTCAATTTAATTCAAAGAAAAAAACCTAAAGTGACTAAATCACATCCAAATTCCATATTTGGCTTTGAAATTTGAAAGACGTGTGAGCTTTTCTCTAAGACTGTGGGTCACACTGTATTTTCTTGATGAAAGTATTCCAGTTGTCATGTGAGATCATAGAGCTCAGTGGTCAAGCACATGCCTTCCACGGGGTAGTGGAGAGAGTGATGGTGTTTTGAGGGAAAGCCCTGGGGTCTGTGGAGCCAGCGCCCAGGTGTTTGGCCCTTCTTTAAAGCCCCCAAAGCGATCTTAACCCCACATTTAACGGACGGCTGTTTGGATGTCCTTTGTTCTTTTTTCAAATTTTTTCATAGAGACTTTTCTGTCTGTTGTATGCAGACTGTCTTCAATTACAAAATATATAGCAAAGGATTTCACTGGTATACTTCTTCTAAAAAAAGCATTGTTTCTAAGTATTAAACTATAACATTCTTAATAACTTTGTGTTTTTTGATTGGTTCAGTTTGACACCAAACTAGCAAGAGCTCAGACTAAATCAAAACCACATCTGGATGCTACTATGTTGCCACAAAGTATCTACAGAAGGGTACGTCCATTTTGTCCCATGACTATAACTTCAGTAAATTATCTTAGTGTGTTCCTATAAAATTTACCTAATATTTATTTTAAATATATTAAATTATTTTTGTAGCCTTTTACCAGTTTTCTTTAAATCACACAAAAATAAAGCTACAGGTCTTTGAAAGTAAGACAGTTTTAAACTACAAGT
Source organism: Acomys minous (assembly GCF_964271855.1). Classification (NCBI taxonomy): domain Eukaryota; kingdom Metazoa; phylum Chordata; class Mammalia; order Rodentia; family Muridae; genus Acomys; species Acomys minous. The sequence goes on along the minus strand of NC_140492.1, from coordinate 117,019,643 downwards.
ATATTTTGATTGTTGTTTTGTAATTCCTTATATTTAATCCTACTTCTAAGTTTCTATGACAATTTTTTCTGCTTTATTTAGAAACTTCAACATCTTCAAGAGGAAAAGAACAAGGAGATTGCGAGTCTCCAGAACACCGTCCGAGACTTAGAGCAGCGCCTTGCAGCAGTCAAAGACTCCCGCCTCGCACGGAAACGGTTTTGAGCAGGGCACTTAGTGTATTAGCTACAACTTAATTTCTTTAAAGGCATTAAAAATTCACTTCTATTTTCAATGTGAGTGTGCTAAACAATAAAGACAAAAGACACATACTTTTAAGTATTTTTAAATTGCGTTTATTTATATAACTCTGTACTTAACCAACTCTGTAGTGCGTTCTTGCCTAATGGTATTAGTCATATAAGAGTTCAGGTTCATAGAGCTTAGTTTCTCTAGTAAACCATCATGGATTATGGAAATACCGTTTTAAGCAGTGTGCAGATTAGCAACATACTTTTCTTCCATTACATCTTTCAAAAGTCATACTCAGAAGAATAAGAGACCACTAGATAAAGAAAACAAGATACACAGGTGGATATAGTGAAAGTCAAGCTAGGAGTCTTAGGTATAAAAAAGATAAGAAGATATTTAAAATGTAGTCTGGTGAAGATTTAAGTGGTTAAAAATGTAAGATTAAAAAAACAAAGTTCCCTATTTTGAGAGTTTAAGTGAAGGGGAAAAAACTGGAAAATGTGCCTCTGTTCTTCCTTCTCCATTCTAAGTTACGAGCTATCCAACAGAAACCCCTAGGTCATAGTTTATGTTTCTGTTCTCATAAATGTAACTAGAACCCTGGACAAAGAAAAAGAAAGACATATTAACCAAAAGCTGCGATCACTTTTCAGTTGCCCATAGTAAAAATCTGATTTGGGTCAAATTTTCTGTGGCATAAAATTTTAAATTTAGAGGCCAATATGGTAGATTTCTCCATGTTTGCTCAAGTCCAATTCCTACTTTTAGTTCACTGATTAAGTGGGTTGCCAGACTTCTAGAAATGAAATTGTGTCTTTAGACTGGCTTGAGGGGGTTGTACATCTAATTTAAAATATTTAGTTTGAGTGTCATTTTCACTTTTTGGTATTATTGTTTCAGCTTCAGTTGGAGCTGGCTTCTGTGGGGCTGAGAGGGTGACTCTGTCAGGCAGCTGGAGGTGATCGACACTGTCAGGATTCAATTACTTTCTCCTCCGCAAAAAGCCCCTGTCAGCTACACAAAGATGGGAGGTTTTCGGCACACTGTCAAGTGATTGCAGACCCTGATTTCTCAAATATGAGGTGGCGGCAGTGGCAGCAGCAGCTGCTCGTGGCTGCCCCAGACTCCTTGGACAGCTTACACAGGAGCTGGTTTATGCATCCCCTTCGTCAGAGCTTCCTCTGGGCAAGTGAAAGTCGCAGACCCTCACTGACCCCCGTGTCTCAGCTCTCTAAGTGGCCGGGCCTGTGCTGGCCCTTGTGCTCCCGGTGGTGAACAGGGCCTGAAGGGGGCACCGGCTCGACATCTGCTCCTGCTTGCTGATTCTCTGGAGGCTCACTGCTCGCGAGGTGCTCACGTTCATGTTTGCCATGCTCATGTGCCTCTGCAGGCTCCGCTGTTTTACCCGCAGTAGCTGAGGATACATTTTTACAGAAGTCTTCATCTTCAAGACTCTGGAACAAATTTGTAAAACATTTATTAACAAGCTTATAGAGGTACCATGAATGCTTGCAAAAATTACTTGTAGAGCCAACATACATGTTATTCCAGCAAGGTAATTAGGATACAGTTGGCTAGTATATCCATGAAAAAGAGCTCACTCAATCTCAGTGTCTACAATTTTTATAAAAGTTATAAAAAACCAAATTACATTTCTCTCTGCAAAATCAAAACTGAGTAAACTGAGCAAACTAGCTGAAAAAACATAAAGCATAGTGAAGTCAGCCAAATATGGAATCCTAGCATTGGTTGTGGCTGCGTGTCACATTTCGCTCCTGCCAATTTATCTAATCCTGTTTCCTAAAGCAAAATGACTTCTCTCTGCCACTCAAAAATGCCAGTGAAAACTGGCAGCTTTTCATTCTGCAACATGTGTGAGAAAATGTTTTTAATTTCACCAGAGCTTTGGTAATGCTTACACAGTTCTGTAGGGTAGAAATGGCATGGTAGCCTACTTTAATTAGCAGCAGGGTTTTTCTCTCTTAATAGAACAAATAATGTATCATCCAACTGACAGCATCCAGGAAACATCAAAACAGACACATGCTGGCTCAGTCCAGACACCAGATCCTATAATACGTTATTCCCTTTAACAAATTTGCTGATAAGTTTTAAGCTTACTACAGGAAATGTGTTTGCCTTTTTATTTCAATGCAGCTAGCTGGGTGCATTTAAATAGGCATTTTTCACAAATGCAAAACCAAAAGTAATCCCAAAATATGAAAAAATAAATCTGGATGGCATTATTTTGTGTTAGTTCAACTTTAAGAGCTTTATTTGCAACCCAGTCTCTTCATCTTTAAGATCTAAAGTAAATTTTTGCATTTTAAGAATATTTATATAAGTTATATAATTAAAGTGGCCTGCCAACAAAGCTAATTGATTAAATGACTTATTGAAATTTGAAGAATTTCCATTATATCTGGGGAATCAGAAAATATGGTTATTAAATAATTTCAGAATGTTTTTTAAACCTGAATTTAAAACTTGACAATCTACCTCATCAAGGAAACATTGTTTAAAATTATTTTCTCTTAAGTATTAGAGAAAAAATAGTTCATAAAAATTAGATTTTTTTATTAAAATACTTAAGTGTAGTACTTCTCATAACAAGAAATAAATATTGTCAGGGATCTTAGAAGATATCAGTGAGGAACAGAACACATTTCTTTTTCAGATAAGTGCAGTCATTCAGCTTACAGAGTGGAAAGAGAATAGCTCTTCAGCAAAGCAGTTGTCCTGAACCTTTGACAAATGAAGTATTTGCCTAGCCTCAGTTCCTTGACAGGTAACATCTGAACGTGTCCAAGTTACCACAGCTGTAATATTTTACAGCTGACTAAAGTCCTCACGCAGTGACATTCATTAGTAACTGACATGATCGACATTGGTTTTTTATTATCTTTAAATAGGTATTTATTTGTGTGTGTGAGTGTCTTGCCTACTGGTATTAAGTGCACTACCCTTGGAGGCCAGAAGAAGCCACCTGACCCCCGGAACTGGGATTAGAATGGCTCTAAGCTGCCAGTGGATGCTGGGGACTGAGCAGGGGTCCTCTGCAAGAGTGGTATGTGTTCTTAACCACTGAGCCATCTCTCCAGCCATCATTTGCTTGTGTTTAAAGCCTCTGTAGATAAAGGCAGCAATATGAATCTTGAAAATATGTTCTAAGGTGTGCTATGTAACAGAAAATTAACATTTAAATTTTCCTTTTATATGGTCTGGAGAGATGGCTCAGCAGTTGAGAGCCCTGTCTGCTCTTCCAGAGGTCCTGAGTTCAATTCCCAGAAACCACATGGTGACTCACAACCATCTATAATGAGATCTGGTGCCCTCTTCTGGTGTGTTGGCACACATGCAGGCAGAATACTGTATATGTAATAAATACATAATTTTTAAATTACTCCTTTAGAAATAAATAAGTAAAAATTTCCTTTTATAATTCATGATGAACCATTTACTCAGATAGATTTTTAAAAGTTTTCTCCTTATCCCCAGCTAAAAACAATTGAGAAAAATACCTACCGTCAGAGAGCAGTTTCCACACTTCTCCTCACAGTAAGCGATCTTAATGGCTTCTTCAACATACGGGAAAGTGAGGAAGGAATAAGGCAAACTGAGGTGATACACAAGACGGCCACATCTAAAAGGCAAATACAATGTTACTATTGAATTTTCTGTACTCTGGCCCTACTCAGGCTTTTAATGGATTTCCTTGAATGGGGTCTACAATTGAGCTTCCAGGATATGTAGAAGGTCAGGTTATAGCAAGATTACACTGAGTCTAATCAGTATTTTGAAATGTTATACATGACATTGAATAATAATAAATGTGTAATAACTGTGACTCAACTACTTCTAATCAGCATATATTCTGCCAATGACTAATCATGGGAGCTTTTCATAACTGCTTAGGCAAGACACATTACACAGAGCCAGAAATCAAGGTCCAAGTTTTGGCCAGTATCTTATTTATTTATTATTTTTGTAGTGTAAGAATCAAACCAAGGCCTTACATATCGTGTATAAGCACTCTGTCAGTGAACAACATCCCAGCCCTTGAGTTTTGTTTTGTTTTGTTTTGTTTTTTAGATAGATTCTCATTGTAATTCAGCTCAGCCTTTAACTCACTGTGGAGTTTAAACTAGTCAGATTTCTATAACTTCTTAGTGGAATGGTGGACTTATATTTAGCTCAAAGAAGTCGTACAAAATATAAAAACCAGACTCTTCAATAGACTGAATCTGAAACTTGATAACAAAACAAAGACAAATGCCTTACTTTAAATCCTTCATTACTAAATACAAGTCAGGAAAGAAACATTTGAGAAAGTTGTGGCAAAAAAATCTAGAGAAGTAACAAGAAAGTCACTTGAGGAGTTGATGATGAAGGCAACATAGGTAAATGCAAGGCTTAGACGTTGGTGAAAGCCCAGAAGCCCTTAACACCTGCCTGTCAGTTTTCTGAAGAACAGATAACAACAAGGCCATCACACAAGACTGCATTGTGATGGTCTACAGCACAACCTAGTAGATGATGGGGGCGGGGCCCGAAGGCAGAAGGTATTAATTATTATGGAATTGATTCCTTTACTGCTGGCCTCCCTCCAAGAGGATTCACAGAAAGGTCAAGGTTTAAGGAATACGTTTTAGAAAAATGTAATTGACTGATTCACAAATGTTTGAATCACTGAATTTAAGGTGTTCGTGAGTGTAACTGTGGGCCTGATATCTTGATCTGGTGTTCAGTTACTGTCTTTGAAATTTGTACTTATTTCTGCTCACTGGGGTCAGGGAATACACGAGGTCATTTTTCCAGAATGTTCAGTGTGAACAGAAGGAAAACTGACTCATCCTGAATAATACAAACATGTAAACAGTCAGAATGGAGGCGGGAGAGAATGAGGGGGTGCAGGGGGGAGGGAAGAACGCTGTGGAGAAAACAGCAGGTCAGTGGCTGCCGTAGGGGAAAAACTGGAATCACGTGAGATGAAAACAGAACTGTCACATTCAGCAGTGAAGAAGACCACTGCGTGTGATTAAAGTAAATAAATAAATAGGAGGAGCCTGGGAGGGGGGCACACCTGTCATATATGAAGAAGTCATCTTTGTTTCCGTTTAAGAGAGTCCAGACGTCTGTTTGGTGTTCTTCTTGTCGGTAAACAACAATGTGGTCTGACACTTGATTTTTAAGATGTGTGTGTTTTAATTGAGAGGGGGAGCCTTGATGATTAACAACAATATAAGAAATGTTAAAGTATCCTTGGTTCTGTAGTTTTATTCGCAGGTCTTCCAGTCTAAGGGGGAAAACACAAAATGAATGTTTATTTGTCCTGCCTTACACATTTTTTTTAACTTTCTGTTAAGCTCTTATGATTTTTAACTGACTGTAAATTTTCTTTGTGTTATAAGACAGGCTTTTACTTTCACAGTTATTTAAAACTTAAACTTTATGATAAATGCTTGCATGAAAATGAGTTCCAAACTAGTATATGCTTATCACCTTGCATATATACAGAATGTTGTGCAATTAATATTTGGTGGATGACTCAACCAGTATTTTTTATTTACAGTTGTTAAATGATGCAAGACTCTGTTACCATCCTAGCGTTTTGTGTCTGTGCTCACAGCCTACATCTAATTCTTATATTGAAGTATCTGCCCCATTAATAGGAGTAGATTTTACACTGGTAAATCATGTCAAGAAGAAACTTACAAAATTTAGTAACACAAAAAGGAAAACGTGTCCAAAGTCCAGGAATGCCACAGTAAACAATTTGGTAGTATTGTATATATCCGTGTGTGTGTGTGTGTGTACATTTACACATATGTTCTCATCTTTTCATCAAATTTGTGTTATACAAGCATACTTGTCTCCAAAAGCGTTATTTAACAATTATATTATTTCTATTTTGTTGCATTTTACATGTACATGTTTCTATTTAATAGCCTTTCCCTAAAGATAGCCTAAACCTTCAAAGACTACTTACCTGGATGCCTGCAGAAGGCACAGGTATCAGCTGGCTTGAAGCAGGGCAACCACAGTCACTGTGCCCTCGGAGTTTAGCATCGGATTTTGATCTCCGATGGTCCAGGCCGGAGACTGCTTACAAACAGGGCTTTGGCCTTGGCTCTCTGTTCCTCCATAGGGGAGGAGACAGAGAGCCAGGGCAAGCCCTAGGCTTCTCCACATCGCTGAGGTTGTCCTGTAAAACAGAAAGTGTAGCCTTCATAAATAACTTCACAGTCAATGCTATGAATTTCCTTAAGCAGCATGGGTGCACTCCTACTTAATATAACTTAGCTCATGGATTCTATTTCCATTTTGTTAGGTTCAGTATGCCATTGCCATGAGCCTCTTTCCACTAAATCTTCCTGTAGAGGGGAAAGTGCCAGCTAAAAGGCAGAAGGATGATCAAACAGTCAGCTAGCTATCTGCAGCATGATACTGCAGCAAGCATGCTTATGGAAATGTACCTGACCAGACAGCCAGGCACCTCTCTAGGAGACACATGCATAGAAACACCTTCCAACTGTAGCTGTAGCCACAGAACCTTTCTGTAAACTGACTCATTTGCAATTCGCTAAGTTCTACCTGCTTTGTTCTGTTCTCTGTCAACCTAGGAAATGTTAGTAGGGAATTCTGCAGACAATTGGGAGCCAGCACAGAAAGAACGTGAGGACATAGCAGCAGTGGAGACAGGGCACCAACGTGGATGTGTCTCATAATGGTCCTTAGCTCTTCTTCCAGGAAACCCTGTGAAGTGCTAGGCAAAAAGCAGAGAGTAAACTATAGCTTCAAGTTCAACCCTTCCACACTTACAAACATCTTGCATACATTCAGTATTTTGGGCTTCTTAGCCCTCTGTATCTAGTTATATGATAGGATAAGATGTGAATCTCTTCAGATATAAAACTGCCTGCTTTAATGTTGTTAGCATACTCATGATAAATATGACCCAGAGAAGAAAATTCTAGCCAAGGAGCAATATTACAAGTCATTGTTCTTGCCCCACCTAAGACTCATTCCTGTTACTACTGCTGCCTTCATGAAGCTCCTGTGACTACATAGATTTTAAAAAAAATTCGCCCTCTCTCAGAAAAGTTAAAATATTAAGTGCCTAACCAGAAATATCCCCCAAACTAGGGCCATCTCTCTCAGAATTTCTAAGGTAAATTTAGAGACATGGTTTTTTTTTTTCAAGTGCAATAATCATTAAAAGAAAGGAAAAAAGATCCACACAGCTTAAGTCAGAGTCATTTTGACATAAAAATGCAAGAAGTTGAGGCTGGAGAGATGGCTCAGAGGTTAAGAGCCCTGACTGCTCTTCCAGAGGTCCTGAGTTCAATTCCCACCAACCACATTGTGGCTCACAACCATCTATAATATGATCTGATGCCCTCTTCTGGCCTGCAGGTGTACATGCAGACAGACCATTGTATACATAATAATAAATAAATCGTTTGGTTTTTTTTTAATGCAAGAAATATGGTACCTCATGCGTGTAAAGCTGACACCTAGAAAGTTGAGGCAGAAGGATTACCTTTGAGTTCAAAAACAGCTTGGCTACAGGGCGAGTTCCAGATCTGTCTGGAATACAGAGTGAGAATATGCCTCACGGCATTTAATGCTCTGAATATAAATGTATCCGGCCAAGGCAGCTCACTGGTAATCCCAGCATATGGGAGCTGAGGCAGAAGATTCGAAAGTTAGGCCGAGGCCGTTCCCTTCCCAGCTGTACACTGAGACTGCCCTCTCCAGGAAAAACCAGGTGTGGTGGCGCATGCTTTTAATCCCAGCGTTCAAGAGGCAGAGGCAGGTGGATCTCTGTGAGTTTGAGACCAGCCTGGTGTATGTAGTGCGTTCCAGGACAGCCAGAGCATACACTCCATCTCTGCTCTTGAAATCCACTAGCTTCTCATCTTGTGGAGAACACTGAAATTCAATCAGGTAAGATTGCCCATATGCCAGCACAGTCTCCTACTGAAAAAAATTGTTGCACATCTATTTCCTTTCCCCTGGGCAGTAAATGACAGAAATCAAAACAAATACCACCCCCTAATTCCTTCCCAGACACTTCACCCACCACACCCAAATTCTTGTTCATTTTTAAAATTTTTTTAATATCTTCTATCCATCTTTTTACTAGGCCTACTTTAAGGGTGGGGGGGATATATTTTATCAGTCTCAGAATACATTTCCCAAACTCTGAAAGAATCAAGTGCTACTTACGCAACCCCTTTGCACTAGCTTGCTTCCTCTGTCTCCGCTCTAGCAGGGCAGCACCACAAAGCTGAAGGCTGACACTGACTTTTATAGCCCCGTTGTTTACCTCGCCCTCTGAGGTGCAGTCCAAAGTTCGGTGCTTCCTCTTGCAGCAACCTTGCAAGCACAGCAAATCCCTGGACAGGTTCCGATCACTGCAACGAGACGAAAGTAACAGGCGAAGTTGTGCTTATAGAGGGACTGGCTTCCACAAGTACTAACTGAATTTCTGCTTTTGATCACCCCATTGTCTAAGATTTAGTGGTACAGTCCAGGGTGGGAGGAAGGGCTGAGGGGAGAGAGAGAGAGAGGTCCTCTAAGTGCTGTTCCTTTCGAAACTACAAGGAAGAGCATGTGCTTAGCCAGCAAGTCACACAGCTGTTTTTTAAAAAGGAAAAACTTTTTTTTTTCCTTTTCCTTTATGGTGAGGAAGTTCTATCCTAAACTCACACTGTAAGCTTCTTGAGAAAAGTCACCTGCTGTTCACGTTATTTTGGCCTCCTGCTCCTGCAGATCTGTGCGTGTTCAAGGTTTGGCTGTGCTCAGCTGAATGTGAACTGATGATAAACAACCTCATGGGCCCTTCGCTCTTTTGTTTTTCCTTTAATATAATCAGCTAAGAAAGCAGTCCAATCTGGAAAAAACAAAAAACAAAAAACAAAAACAGGCCTCATTTTTTAAAAACTAAAGTTATTCTCTTTGTGTGTGTGTGTGTGTGTGTGTGTGTGTGTGTGTGTGTGTGTCTTGTGTGGTTCTGTGTTTGTCTCTCCATATCTCTCTCTCTCTCTCTCTCTCTCTCTCTCTCTCTCTCTCTCTCTCTCTCTCTCTCTTTCTCTGTCACACACACACAAAATAACACTGGGAGCAGGCAGTGCATGCATGCCACAGCACACATATGGAAGTCAGAAAACAATTTTGTGGGGTAGAGTCCTCTCATTTCTCCTGCAAGTAAGTGGGTTCCCTTTATGGGGGTTCCAGGAATCAAATTCAGTCAGTCTAGCACAGCAACAGCTTTTACCCTCTGAGTCATCTCCATGGCCTCAAATCACATTTTCCTGGTAGAAGTAGTCCTAACTTCAAGGAAGACTTACGAATCCCAACAGAATTTTTTAACTGTTGCTGTAGAGCTGTTAGTTTTACATTTTTATTTATCTTAAGAATTTCGGGCCGGGAGTGGTGGCACAAACCTTTAATCCCAGCACTAGGGAGGCAGAGGCAGGCGAATAGCTATGAATTCAAAGCTAGCCTGGTCTACAAAGTGAGTCCAGGACAGCCAAGGCTACACAGAGAGACCCTGTCTCAAAAAACAAAACAAACAAAAAGAAAGAAAAAATAATTTCACGCATATATGCACTATATTTTGGTCAGATTTACCCCTACTGTCCCCTCCAACCCTTGCCAACACCTTCCCAACACATCTTCCTCCCAGCTTCATGTGGGTTTTTTGTTTTGTTTTGTTTTTTTGCTTGGTTGGTTGTTTAGCTCATTGGTTCCGTTTTGTTTTCAACGTACTGAGAGTCCAGTTGACGCTGTTGATACTTGTACAGGTGTGGGGCCATCCACAGGAGCATTAGCAACCTAGCAAAAGCCACACCCTTCAAGAAAACTTACTCTCTCCCCCCCACCCCCCCCCCCAAGTGACCATCAGCTGCCAGCAGCTTTTCAGCTAGCAGCCTCCTGAGCCCTCCCCCACTCACGTGAAAGGTAAACTGGCCTGATTTTGTGCAGGGAGCAAAAGCTGCTGCAAGCTCCTAAGGTCCTACAGCATCCTAAAGACACTACTTCACAGCAGTGTTCCCCAAACTCTGGCTGTTACAAACTTCCCCACGGCTTCTTCTGTGATGCTCCCCGCATCTTGAACGAGAGAGTTAATAGAGATGTTCCTTTAGGACTGAACCTCCCCCTCCCCCACCCTGTCGAGGACTCTCCGCACTTCGGCCAGCTGTATGCCTCTGTAAGATCCCTGGCCCCACTGTAAAACTTCTCTGATGAGGGCGGTGAGCTGCACTGATCTGTGCAGAGAATTTTAAAGATTATAATGTGAAATCGTTACAAAGATAAATATCGTACAAAGAAATTACTAGCTGGATTTGGGGAAGGAACACAAATTTCAAAGTAAAAGATTCCTAAAGCCAGGCATGGTGGCGCACGCCTATAATCCCAGCACTCCGGAGGCAGAAGCAGGTGGATAGCTGCGAGTTCGAGGCCAGTCTGGTCTACAAGGCTTGTCTAGGACAGCCAAGGCTACACAGAAAAAACCCTGTCTCGAAAAACCAAAAAGAAAAAAAAAAGAAAGAAAGAAAGAAAAAATAATACAAGACTCTCAGCTGTTCTTCCCATAGAGAAACTTCATTTGAAATCTGAAGGCGCTGGAGGACCCCATTCCATTTCCTTGCACCATCTAGCCAGCCTCTACTGGGGTCTCAGATCCTACTAAAAATCCACATAAAATAATTTCTCCTCCAAAATAAAGCATATATATGTCCATTCTCTTTTTTTCAAAAAAATCAAATGGAAAAATATTTGTCTAAAGCTGCTAAATTTCTTTGTCATTTCTTCTCTTAACTGACTTGAATAGTGAGGTGGTCTGTGTGTATCAGGAAAACAAGTATTTTTCTCTTGCTCTCATTGAGTGTGGCTTAGAAGGGACCTCTTTCCACTAACAAGATCTGATAGGTGTTAACTGGCTTCAAGGGAAAATACCCAACAATGTGTGTGCCCAGATAAGCACAAACCACAAGAGGGGAAGAGAGGAAGTCCACATGGAGACCTATGATTTTTGAGGGGAAGTGCTGGGCAGCATGGGACCTTTGAGCACAATATAGAAAGCAGAGTTTTTAGGCAAACATTGATTAGGTACTAAATCAAGTTACATTAACTCAAATGAATGCTTATTGGCTCTACATGGGGAAAAAAAGATGCTAAGTAATGCTATGGAGATTCAAAACCTAATTTTAAAAACTGTATCCTTCATTCTCAAGGACATCAAAATGGAGTAAGCAGGTAAGCAAAACAAATAAACAAGCAAACAAAACCCACAACCTAAAGTGTAATTGTATCTGGGAAGGAAACTTGGAAATAAAAGAGAGGGCATCCTAGGCAGATACCTTTAATCCTGGCACTCCAGAGGCAAAGTCAGGTGCATCTCTAAGAGTTCAAGGCCATCCTGGTCTACATAGCAAGTTCCAGAACAGCCACATAGTGAGACCCCAGTAAATAAATAAATGAATGATCTCTGAACCCAGACGAATGGGCCAGGTATGGTGAGAGCAACATGCATTTGAGCAGGTTCAGCAGACATTTTATCTTGGCTTTTACCATCTGCATACAGAGTGCCCAGCAACTTGAACTCAGCACTGTCTCGCTGACTCACCACCTGAGTATTTTTTTAACAGTTACAATCTCCTAACAGTGTTCTCTGGCAATGCAAACACACCCTAATATTAACATCACTGAGAATAACTAAATGACTATCAAGTTTAACTTTATCCTAACGATCTCATCAATTCCAACCCTGAGTCAGGACTTAGCGCCTTCTAAGTGCACCTGTCTATGCCTGGGCATTTATATACATGTTTTCAATAAGCATTCTTACCTTTTTATAAGATATAAGTAATTGCTATGAAGCATCTGAGTCCATGATAAAAGAGCTATGTAGACTATACACTGTGATTTTATAAACCAGGTATTAGCCAAGACAGCTGATAACATGGCATCAATCCATCAATTAACAATTGTGAAATACTGAACTCTCAAATAGTAGGAAATGAAGAAATGTTATTCCAATATAAGATACCTCCACAAATGATTAACCTCTTTAGTTTAGGCTGTGTGAAATATGCAAAGGGAATCAAGACTTCCACGATGTCATTGGGACTAGTCCCTTTTGACCAGAAAGATGCCTCTCCCTTACCCCTCAGCAAGCACAAAGTTATCCTAAATATTACCAGATGAATAGTTCCAAATATAATATCATTAAACATCCATATCGAAAGATTAACAAAAAGGACATTTAGGAAAAAACAAAGTGTTTTTAAGTAAACACGATCTATTGGCAAGCAGCAAGCTTGGGAACAGCAGCTGGGATTAGATAAGGCCTAACTACCCTTTGTTGTTCAGATGAGCCTGAAATGTGCTTTGAAGGGGAGACTTCCTTCAAGCTCACAAGTTTACAGATCTAAAATCTGCTTGATGAACCAAAGATAACTGAGGTCAGGGAGTGACTACATGTAGCCCTGGGTGCCATGCAGGGCTGTGTACTTCCAGAGAATAAGAAACATCAAAAAAAAGGTTGCTTTAGAAAAAAAAGACAACATTGTCCAAACCCAAACCATAGTGTCTCTCAAACATTGCCATGTTAGAGACAGGGGTAGGGAGTCAAATCGCCTCTGAAGTAGTGTTAAATTCCTAATAGTGCCCACATAAAGCTAAGTTAGAGAGTTGGGATCAGAAAAGTGAGTGGATTCCGTGTCTGTCCAGACACCTGTCCAGGCGCTGGTTGGTGGTGGTAGCTGGGTGAGAAGAGCCAGATGCAGGTTCCCCTAGTCGGGAGCTCAGAGCCTGCCACAGGTGCTCTCAGGGTCATGCGTGGCCTACATCACAGCAGTGGAGATTCAGTGAGCACTTTGACACACAATTTTTATTCTTAATATTTGTTGAAAGAAGGGATAAATCAATAGTGAGCTTTTCTAGGAGACTTAAGAACTGGAAAGTCTGAGTTCTGAATCTAGGAAATTCCTTATAAGCTAGATTGCCCCCTCCCCCAAACAAGGTAAATCATTTACTAATCTCTAACTTGAAATTATTTTATCTTGGACATTTGCCAAGATCAGATTATCATATTGCTGGTGAAGCCCCAGCACACACTTCCCTCCTCACATGTTCATGTGTAAATGTATGGTCCCCTGATCACCATTTGAAACTGACAACACCTTACACCGTCTCCCAAAACAGCATTCATTCCCAGTTCCCTTAAAGCTAAGACGCTTTATCTACTGGACTTCTGAGAGTTAGCCAGTCTGCAAAG